>NC_081438.1:10929659-11229659 GCF_949786415.1 Peromyscus eremicus | reverse complement strand
CTTTTTCTTTTTAAGTCTTTTTGAGACAGGGTTTCTCTGTGTAGTCCTGGCTGTCCTGGAACTTCCTCTGTAGACCAGGCTGGCCTTGAACCCACAGAGATCCACTTGCCTCTGCCTCCCAACTGCTGGGTTTAAAGGTGTGCACCACCATCCAATTGTTTTTTTTTTTTTCTTTTAAGGATTTGTCTTATTTTTAATTATGTGTGTCTATGTATGTATGTGTATGTGTATACAAGTCCATGTGTCTTTGAAGGCCAGAAGAGGGCATTGGATCTCCTGGAGTTGGAGTTACAGGTGACTGTGAGCCCCCAACATGAGTGCTGGGAGCCAAACTGAGGTCTTATACAAGAGCAGTCTGTGCTCTTAACCGCTGAGCCATCTCTCCAAGTCCCTCTTGTGGTTTTAAAATGTGTGTTTCTTGGTAAGCGAGGGAACTCAGGTGAGAGAGACAGTGATCTCATGTCAGCTAAACTCCAGAGTGCCAGGGAGGATTGGCCCACGTTTCTTGAGAAAATGGGAAACGGGTCTCTGGTGTGGGATAGAATCAGACAAATAACTCCTACAGAGCAAAAAGCCAGCAGTTGCTCTGTGCCCTGGGTTTGATGTTTGGGGCTAATTTAAACCCAGGAAATGGCAGGCTTATTAATAACCAGCCAGGAGGGTGGTGGTGGTGGTGGTGGTGGTGATGGTGTGTGTGTGTGTGTGTGTGTGTGTGTATGTGTGTGTGTGAGAGAGAGAGAGAGAGAGAGAGAGAGAGAGAGAGAGAGAGAGAGAGAGAGAGCGCCTTAGAATCTTGATTGAAAAGGCTACATACTGAGCATCCAAAATAGGACCCTGCTTAGCGTTCTGCTGTGCTCATTTGCAAAGTAAGGGAGGCATTGTTTTAGAAATAATTGAGTCTAATTTTGCGAGTTTGAGAGATGATTCTGCCTGGTTTAGAACATCTTTATGATGTGCTGAATGCAGCCTACTCTCAGCCACTAAGCTGAGCTGGCCGCTTGTGTACGCCCAGATGCTCAGTGGAGCTAGCCGCTGCTGGGGCTGCCCTCACAGAAGAATGGTAGCTAGCCAGCTGCATGCCTGTCATCCCAGGACTCAAGGATAGCCTCAGTTACGTAACAAGTTTGGAGCCAGCCTGGGCTACATGACAGCCTGTCTCAAAAAAAAAAAAAAAAGTGATAGCTAGGGTCTCCAAGTTATATTTGGTGTTCTCCTTAAACCTTTGGAGTTCTATCCTTTAGAGATCTCTGAAACCATCTAACTTACCCACCCTCCCCATCTTATGGGTATGAGAGTGAATGCCCAGAGAGGTGAAGGAACGGGTCTAAGACCACACAGTAAGGCAGTGGCAGAACTCAGATTAGAACCCATCCCTCTCTGGGTCTCAGCAGTTGTATTTTCCATTAAACCACACATTTGATCATTTGAACAAGCTGTTTGAACACAGCGTCTACACACTGCTTTGCTACAGCTGGCCTAATGTTATTTCCCTTTGAAGATAAATTTACTTCTGAAAATGTAAAGACACTGGGGCTGGTGAGAGGGCCTAGTAGGTAAAGGTGCTTGCGGTCAAGCCTGATGACCTGAGTTCGATGCCTGGAACCCGCCTGGTGGAAGGAGAGAACCGACCCCTGAAAGTAGTCCCCTGACCTCCAGCACCCACACGCAGCCCAAGACATCGTGTGGTAAAAGGAAAACATATCACAAACATAAATGGAAAATTCCAATTGCTCACCAAACTAGAAAGCAAGTAAAAATTAAACCAAAGGGAACAAGCATTAGGAACCTCGAGCTGGGTGACTGGGGGAGGGAGGGGGGGGGGCTAAGACATTGTCCCAGTTAGCATGGTCACCTGTCACCTCGACACAACCTACAGTAAGTAACCTGAGGAGGGAGTCTCCCCTGCGGGATTGCCCAGAACAGACCGACCTATGGCCTTGTCGGTGAGGCATTATCTCGATTGCGAATTGATGGAGGGCCCGGCCCACTGTGGGCGGTGCTGTTCCTAGGCAGGGGTCCTGAGCCGTATAAGAAAGCTGAGTAAGCCAGAAGAGTGAAGCACCAGGCAGTCATTTTTCATAGCCTCTCTCTGTGCTTCCTTGGCTGTGAGTTCCTGCCCTGATTTCTTCAATGATGGGTTGTGACAATATGACTGTGACCAAGCTGACTTTGGTCAGAGTGTTTTTTTATCACAGGAACCAGACCCTCTCCCGTGTGGAATGAGAGCCAGCATGTGCTCTCAAGCACAGTTAACGTGCTTGGGTGTCTAGGTATGCCTAAAGCTCAAGCTCTCTCTCTTTGCTAGGAGAACATCCAGCAGCACCCAGTAGCGCCGTCCTGAGACTTGCAAGGTCTGGCTCGCCCTTCGGATTGGCAGTGGATGGAGAGGGGTGGGTTTCCCCTGGTGACTGTACTGCTCAGTGTACCGCTGTCTCAAAGGCTCGGGGCCTCACTCCTGATGGAGAGTGAGGACACTTGCCTTCCCTTGCCTGATGGCGGTTAAGACCCACTTCTAATTTGAGTGTGAAATATTCCCCCAGGCTCACATGTTGAGCTGTTTTCTGGCCCAGTGAGATAGGAGGAGCCTTTGCCTCCCACTCTGGCTGCTTTGGTGAACTCTGCCTTTTCTGCTCCGATGGATCCTTCCCTCTCAGACTGTGAGTCAAAATAAATGGCTCCCCTTTAAATTTGCTTTTTGGGGAATTTTGTCACAACAATTAAAAAAAAAAATGACTAGCAGCTCACACAGGCTGGTAGGAGTCAGCATTTACGTTGGGCCTTCTGCAGAAGATGACTTTGCCTCCTACGGTGGCCGAACTCCAAGATTTTCCCAAGAGCGACACTTGGGGGCTCAACAGGATCCAGTGGTCACTGCCATCTTCAGAGCACGGGGAAAGCGAGTCTCTCCCAACATGCTGCTTCAGGGGTTCCTGGAGGGCAGCAAGAAGGATGATGATGATGATGAGAAGGAGGAGGAGGAGAGGAAAAAAGAGGCATCCAAATGGAGTCTGGCTCTCACCGGAGAGCATGTAGTTGAGAGTGCTGGTTGGCCCCAGTGTTGACTCCGCCATGATTTCTTGGACTCCCAAATTTGATAGGCCAATTCGCGCCCCCTGGAGGAAGACTATGACCTTAATCTCCTTTGAGGGTAGGTGACCCCATCTTAGATGATGCAGTTGGGACTTGTTGGGCCTTTCAGAGACTTTTCTCTAAAAGGCAGCTGTTGGACCCTTGCTTTTACGTCATTTGTCCTACTCGCCGGAGCTCGGATGTGGTGGCTGGAATCAGGTAGTCCTATCTGAGAACGAAGTAGCTGAATGATGTCGAGGGAGCCCGGTTCCCCGAGCCTCTGCAGTTGATCTATTTATTGATTTGGTTTTTGGAGCCGGCCTATGTAGAGCGGGCTGGCCTCTAACCTGCAGTGGTCCTCTTGTCTCCTGAGTGCTGGGATTACTGGCGTGTACTTGTTGGCTTGCCACTGTATTGAAGTCCATGCTTTGTTGGTCTCCACTGTTCCCAGTGAGTATTCTGCTGTAAAAGGAGTGTAATCGAACTCTGAGTAAGCTGTGAAGATTCAAGTTCTCCTGGGTGTGGGCATTCCAAAATACTGCTCTTAGATGGATTTCTCTCTAGCTCCTATCCCGTGAGACTCTGGGGGTGGAAGGAGATGGATGGCCCAGCTTTGCCACCTCCAGCACCTGATTTAGGTCTCCAGAAAGGCCCAGGCTGGATGACTCTTTTTTCTGAAGAGAGCTGTTTTGACTCCAAGGCTGTGGTTGAGAAGGGGGTTGCTGGGAAAGAAGCAGGCATGGACTGGGTCCGTCACAGGTGTCACCCCATGGAGATACAAAGGGACCCACAGGGGCTAAAGCACTCTTTAGAGGCGGTCCAGCTCGGGCTGACCCAGCGTCTCGCTCGCTCGCTCAACAGTGTCTCGCAGGGAGTGTACCCATCCTTACACTACCTTTCTTTCTTTTCGAACAGCCCAGGGCCACACCCATCCAGGAGCAGACAGTGCCCTGCTCCTTCTCCTGAGTTCTCAGCTGTGTGCTTGCTACATATTTTAACTAAAGCATTTAAAACCGCTCAGAACCCAGCACCCATCACCATGGATACTCATCACTGAAATCCTTTGTTGCCATGGCAACCTTCCACCCTTCACCCCCCCCCCACGCCAGCAACCCCCCCCCCCCCCCGCCATCTTGCTGGTTTTTCCTGAAACTGACACACTGGTTTGGGTGAATGATGGGGTACATTTAAAGAGGCCTCAGAAACACGGGCTGTCGGCAGGAAGACAGGGTATTTTTCCATTATTGTAATAAGTCCATTTCACGCCCCTGTTTAGGCAGGATAGATGGTTGTGATTACAAGGACAAAGATGGAGATCAATGCCGACTTAGGGCTGCAGCAAGCCCCTTTGTCATCCTGCAGGTGATTTTTAAGAACCATCCTCGGGCATTGGAAATGCAGCCGGGAGCAAGGAATGGCAGGCTGCCTGCCTGCTGCAGCTCCCCAAACCATTGTTCTGACGTGCTCTTAGTGGTGTCTCCATAGTGTCTTCCGAATGCGAGATAAGGAATTGACACTTGCTGACAAGAGGGGAGAGGAGGAGGGAGGGGAGGAAGGGGATGAGGGAGGGGAGGAAGGAGATGAGGGAGGGATGAGGGAGGGGAGGAAGGAGATGAGGGAGGGATGAGGGAGGGGAGAAAGGGGATGAGGGAGGGGAGGGAGAGGAGGAAGGAAATGAGGGATGGATGAGGGAGGGGTAGAAGGGAATAAGGGAGGGATGAGGGAGGGGTAGAAGGGAATGAGAGAGGGGTGAGGGAGGGGTAGAAGGGGATGAGGGAGGGATGAGGAAAGGAGGAGGGAGGAGGAAGGGAGGAGGAAGAGGATGGGGGAAGGATGAGGGATGGGAAGAAGAGGATGAGGGAGGGGAGGAAGGGGATGAGAGGGATGAGGGAGGGGAGGAAAGGGATGAGGGAGGGGAGGAAGAGGAGGAGAGAGGGATGAGGGAGGGGAGGAAGGGGATGAGGGAGGGATGAGCATTTCCCATGGCACAATTCTTGCCTGCATTGGAAGGAATAGGTCCGATATGGCTGTATACTCACCTGTTCGTGGAACTAAGGTGGAGTGAGTGAGAGAAGGTACAGTTGACAACAATGACAGTGTCTGTGCTCATAGCAGGGCTGGGCAGAGTGTGGAGGAGGGTTTGACCTCTTAGAGACTCGGAGAGTTCATTGGACTAGAAAAATCTGGGAACTCGCAGGCTGACCAGATTTTGCATGGGATTCTGGGAGATCTATGGCTGTCCTTACATCCTCCATAAAGGTCCTTTACCTCCAGGTGTAAAACAGTATGTCCCATCTTTCTTTTCCTCCTCCTCCTCCTCCTCCTCCTCCTCCTCCTCCTCCTCCTCCTCCTCTTCCTCCTCCTCCTCCTCCATCTGCTTTCTTCTTTTGAGATGGCCTCAAACCCTGAGTGCTAGGATTACAAGTGTGTGCTATCATGCCCCGCTTTTCAGTTTGGTCTTCAAGATAATTGAATTCCATTAAATCCCAAAGTTCAAGGCTGGAGACATGGCTCAGTTGGTACAGTGTTTGCCCAGCATGCACAAAGCCTTGGGTTTGATCCGCAGCACCACCTAAAACCAGGTGAGGTGGTACACGTCCTCCATCCCAGCACTCGGGAGGTGGAGGCAGGAGGACCAAAAGTTCAATGTCATCTTTGGCTACATACTGAATGTGGGGCTAGCCTGGGCTACAGGAGACCCTGTCATATGTGATTAAGCACCTTCATCAGAGGTTGCGAAGGATGGGGACAAGTCTGAGAGTCGGCTTCATTTTTGCTTCTGATATCAAGGTTTCTCATCTGGGTGTTTGTGTCCTAAAGACACAGACAGGACCCTGTGAGGCTCAGACCAAGCCTGGGCGGCCATTGGCCATGGAGGCAGTAGTTAGAGTCTGCCCACACTGCAGTATGGTAGGAATCCTCCTGCCTCCATCCCTTGAGTGTTGAGACTGCAGGCATTCAGCACCACTTCTGGCTTTGTTAAATCCCTCAGTGACTGATTTAGTTTTTCTGGCACGAATCCCAAGCACTCGGCATCCAGTTGTTATTTTTAGGCTCTGTGTAAGAAGAAAAAAAAAAACCAAAACAATTTTTAAAATACTAAATTAAAAGCTCTTCTCCAGCAGGAAGTGACCACGCCCTCGGAAAGCCAGCCCACCTGCACTGGGGCAGTTTGCCTGTTCCTCCAAGACTGAAGGCAGTTTCTGGAATCCCATCGCCTGGGGTAGGCTGTGAGCACAGCCTGTGTGCTGTGTTACCCCCAGAGGGGCCATCTTTCAGCCCATCATTTGTCTTGAATCCCTGCAGAACCACTCAAGGACCCATCAGGGGACAAGCTCTAGGATGGGCAAACCATGCTACACACCACATTACCTTTAACTGGCTTCCAAAATGACATGTCTCCCTCAGGGAATGTCACCGGCAATTACCGTTGCCAGCAGAGGACTCTGGGCTCTGCTCCTGATTCTTTCCCTCTCCTTCCCCATCTACCCATCATCCACTTCTCCCCCACAGCCAGACCACCAGGCTGTGAGATCTCCTGCTGCTCCACGCTACAGGCTGGGAGCTGGGCATCTCCATTCCCATGTCACCTGTGTTTTATTCTTCAATGAAGGATGGGGCGGGGGCTATAGGAGCACCCCAACAGTTCCCTGCAACAGACACTGTGGGTACCCTGTTAACCCCTTTCCTGTCCATCTTTCCTCTCTCCTCCTCTCCTCGCCTCTTCCCTCCCTCCCCCTTTCCCCTCCCTCCCCTCCTCTCCTCTCTTTTTCCCCTCCCCCTTCCCCTCCTCTCCTCTCATCTTGTCTCCTCTCTTCTCCTCCCCTCCCTCCCCTCTCTTCCTCCTGCTCCTCTCTCTCTGTCTTATGGTAATTCACTCTACCGGACAGAGCCATGCCCACAGGCCTCCATGGTACACATTTCTGCGCCTACATGTTTATGGCATCACCTTTGACTGACAGTCTGACCCTTTATCTGTCAGTACTAGAAACTGAACATAGGGCCTTGTGCATGCCAGGCAAGGACTCTGTCACTGACCCACTTTAACTTTGTTTATTTGAATAGTTATTTATTTAGAGTCAGGGTCTCACACTGCAGCTCAGGCTGGCCTGGAACTCACTCTGTAGCTCAGGGTGGCGGTGAACTTGAGATCTTCTGCCTGGGATTACGGGTGTGTACCACCTGACCCAAATTCAGCCTGGACCTTTATCTGGCTACCTAAAGGGTACTCATCTTGCTACTTGTGCATCCACCAATGTCACCATTGACGGGGACTCCAATGAGCATCCTTCTGGGACCTCAGGCTCCACTTGGATGCGGTTGTCCCAGCAGTAACCTTGAGTGACACGTGAGTGTGCTGCTTTCTGTCATCCCCTTTCTTCTCCCTGTGTCCTGAGCTCCACAAAGTCCACCTCACAGTGTTGACCGGGGGTGCGGCTGGGATTCCCAGTAAGGACATTCACCACTACATTGAAGACAATGTACAGGATTGTGGCAGTACAGGCTAATAATCCCAGCACAGGGGAAACTGAGGCAGGAGGATTGAGTTTCTTTTTCTTTCTTTCTTTTTTTTTTTTCAAGACAGGGTTTCTCTGTGTAGTTTTGGTGCCTTTCCTGGAACTCACTCTGTAGACCAGGCTGGCCTTGAACTCACAGAGATCCACCTGCTTCTGCCTCCCGAGTGCTGAGATTGAAGGTGAGTGCCACCACCGCCCGGCTGGAGGATTGAATTTAAGGCTAACTTGGGCGATATAGCAGAACTGTGTCTCAAAAAACAAAACCCCTTGCCCAAATCCAATCCCCCATTACGTCCTCATCAGGACACTATACTTTTCTCGTAATGGGGCATAGGCAGGTGTGAGAGCTGTCCCCTGCCCCCAGTTACTTCTGGTTCTGGGCTCTTTTTTTTTTTTTGGTTTTTCGAGACAGGATTTCTCTGTCTACTTTTGGTGCCTGTCCTGGATCTCACTCTGTAGACCAGGCTGTCCTTGAACTCACAGAGATCCGCCTGGCTCTGCCTCCCGGGTGCTGGGATTAAAGGTGTGCGCCACCACCGCCTGGCTGCTATTTTTCATAGCTTTACTGGCCATTTAGATATTTTCCTTTCTGAAGTATCTAAAATAACAACAACAACAACAACAACAACAACAACAACAACATCTTATGTAGGCAAGATATATCAGCAGGTAAAGGCATTTGCTGTCAAGCCTGAAGATCTGAGTTCAATCCCTGGGACCCACATGGTAGAAAGAGAGAACCAATATTCACTAGTTGTCCTCTGACCTCCACACTTACACCAGGGTGTGTGTATGTGTGTGTGCACGCATAAATAAATGAAAAAAAAATATTTCCTGGGATAATCAATAGCTCAGTCGTAGAATAGGGTGGAAGCTTGGCTGAGAAGAAACCAGGCCAGCCCAGAGGCGAGAGCAAGGAGTGCTGTGCAGCTAGAAGAGGAAAAGGTTGATGGAGGGAAAAACGTGAGTCCTGCTTACCGAGGGAAGATCTGTGTGCTGCTTGTATGTTCAACACTGAACCTGTCCGCCACACTGAGTATCTGTGGAATGAAGAGCAGGCAAGCCTGGTGTTTTTTTTGTTTTTTTGTTTTTTTTTTTTCCTTTTTTTTGGTTTTTCGAGACAGGGTTTCTCTGTGTAAATTTGTGCCTTTCCTGGAACTCATTTTATAGACCAGGCTGGCCTCGAACTCACAGAGATCCGCCTGGCTCTGCCTCCTGAGTGCAGTGGCGGCTCACGCCTTTAAGCCTGGTGTTTTAGTTGTCTGTCTAAAGACCATCCACCCTTCTTTCCTTCAACGTTAGTGAGTATAATCTTGATCCACGGGACTAACCAGAGCCATGAGTGGAATGGCTGACATGGGTCACAGACGTGCACTAGCTTGGATCCCAGATCATTGCTTGCTCCCTCGGGGACTGAGGTTTTAAAGGCTGTAAAGGTATTTGTAAACAGCCAATTCGCTGGTGAGTGGGGAAACAGATGTGAGGTATGGACAATAGAATAGCACTCCTTTGGAAGTGGTGAAAATGTTTTAGGAGTCGTGATGGTTCCTTTAAAGGCCACGTGGAACTGGACACTTCAAAAAGGGTTAAATGAACTTTACCTGGAAAATAAATTTATTTCAGTAAAGGCCAGAGGTCATCACAGCTGGTGCGACACCCTGGATGAGGCCGTTATGATGCTCAGGTCCCGGGGGGACCTCACGGCCTCCTCTGTGAGTGGCGCCCCCTGCAGGTGGGCCGGCTCAGGACTCAGTCTGATTTGAGTCTGCACGTAACTCCTTCAGCAGGCAGTTCTCTCTGTCCTCCAGTATGGTCGGTTGCAGTGTAGAACTAGAGCCGGGAGCTCTGGCTGACGGCCTCCAGGTAGCCCAGCTGCTGCTTTCTTGGGTGTTCAGTCCCAGGCTGTCAGGATCTGTCGAGGGTCACCGCGAGGTGTGCTTGGTAATTGCATGGCGCAGGGGCTGCCCGCTACCCGACAACCGTGTGTGTGATGTTGTTTGATATAGGAAACACCTTGCTATTTACAGTTTTCCACTGGCCTGTGCACAGCTGGGACAGGACCTGGCGTTTAAAAATAATCCAAGCCAGGTGTGGTGGACTGGGCCTCGTCTCCAGCCCTCTAGACACCAAGCAACAGAGAAGACTTTGCCTTTAAAAAAAAAAAATCCTGGCACGGGAGCTGGGTAGGTGACTCAGTCAGTCAAAACGCTGCTGCTCAAGCATGAGGACCCAAGTTCAAATCCTCAGCACCCTTGTGCAAGGTGGGGGCCCAGCCTGGGGCTGGGGTTGCAAAAGCAAGCTCTTTACCGACTGAGTGATCTTGCCAGCTCCCAGACAGAGCTTTGACGGTTGAGTGTCAGGTCTGAAAATAACTTCGGGGGGCCATGAGACCTGGAGAGACCCCGAGGACCGGTTAGGAGTGGGAGTGGGAACTCGGAGCGGCGGATGGGCGCAGCTGCTCCTGCTACGTGGGCTTTCTGAACTCAGAGCTGCGCAGCCTCACACTAACTCCTCAGCCCAGGCCTTTTGATTTCGCAAGCGGCTGCTCGGAGGGAATTTACCAGCTACAAAGAGTAAAATAGAAAGAGAGCAGCTTAAAAAAAAAAAAAAAATAAGAGGGGAAAGGAAAGGCCGCCCACTGTTGCCGGTAACTAGGGCTGGATGAAATAAGAGACATTTTCAGTTTTTGTCAAACTTTGGTCTTTTTCCAAAATACTTAAATGAGAGAAAGATGGAGGCGGCGTGAAGTGTGGGAGAGGGCGCTGCCAAGCCAGGTGAAGGCAGAGGTTTAAATCCATGCGGAACCCATCAAATTGGTATTGAAAGTATGCTGTTAATAAAAAAAAAAAACTTCCTTTTGAAGGCGGCTTGGCACAAGTGTTTTCCTGGCTGAGGTACTTGGGGCATAAAGATTAAACACTAGGTTCAAATTTCCATTCTGCCTTTTTTTTTTTTTTATTAGCTGGGTGACTTCCGGCGGGTTACTAGGTATCTCTGAGCATCAGTTTCCTTACCTATTAAACAGGGATAACGACAGGACGGAATAAAAGACCTCTTCCTTGGGAAGAGAAGTGTGCTGGATAGTTTAATGTCAACTCGACACAAGCTAAAGTCATCTGAGAGGAGGGAGTCTCAATTGAGAAAATGTCTCCATAAGATCAGGCTGTGAGGCCGGGCGGTAGTGGCACACGCCTTTAATCCCAGCACTCGGGAGGCAGAGCCAGGTGGATCTCTGTGAGTTCGAGGCCAGCCTGGACTACCAAGTGAGTTCCAGGAAAGGCGCAAAGCTACACAGAGAAATCCTGTCTCAAAAAAAAAAAAAAAAAAAAAAAAAAGATCAGGCTGTGGGTAAGCCTGTCGGGCATTTTCTTAATGAGTGATTGATGGGGGAGGACCCAGTAAATAGTGGGTGGTGCCATCCTGGGTGGTCCTGGGTTCTATAAGCAGGCTGAACAAGCCATGGGGAGCAAGCCAGTAAATAGCACCCCTCCATGGCCTCTGCATCAGCTCCTACCTCCAGGTTCCTGCCCTGTTTGAGTTCCTGTCCTGACTTCCTTTGATGATGAGCTGTGGTGTGGAAGTGTAAGCCAACTTTCCTTCCCAAGTTGCTTTGGTCGTGGTGTTTCATCACAGGATAGTAACCTTGACTAATATGAGAGGGGTGGATGGAAATGGACTAATTAGACCAAAACAAAACAAAAAACAAAACCAACCAACCAAACACAAATAATAAGCGGCTTATTGATTTTTGCATTTAGGATCCAGAATGTGGGTCAGCCTCATGTGTCTCAGGCTAGCCTAAAACTCACTATGCAGCTGAAGATGACCTTGAACTCTTGATCCTCCTGCCTCTACTTTTCCAGTGCAGGGATGACAGGCCTGACCTGAGCTACTACACCTGGTTTTTGCCTTTCTGGGGATGGAACCCAGGGCTCCCTGCATGCTAGGTGAACACTCTCCCAGGGGGCCGCTTCTGTTTGCAAAACCTGGCAATTGCTTTTCATCTTTTCCAGAGCTTTGATGATGATCTGGCAGGTGTCATAAGCCCAAACACTTCCCCAAATGTTTGAATGCTTTCTTGCCAAGAGAGAAAAAGAACTTGAATCTCTCCAGAGCCAGCTCTGTCCTTCTCTGTCCTGTGTGCCTCAAGGCAGAAGCCTGGCCACAGCCACCACCAAACCCTGCGTGAGGCTGCAGGTCTTTCAGGGGGAAGATAGGACCCTGGGTGACTTCAGGGCACAACCTGTGCCTGATTGATAAGGACCCTGTGAAGTCCAGGGTAGGGTACTACAAGTTTGGGGACCCCTCAAAGACAAGGGTCACTGTTGGGGATACCAAATGAGGGACAATGTTAGTGGCTCGGGAGTGATGACTGGGAAGAACTGAAGCTGGGTTATATCCCTTGGCTCTGTTCCTGTCCCTTCCTCAGGCATTCCATCTGCAACACTCTGCACACAGGGAGTCTCCATGTGACCTGAGCTTGCCACTTGACGTCTCTCATCTTACAGACCAAGGTCGGAGACCTGCGAGGTCCCAGTCATGTGCCTGCAGCTGTATGGTAACAAGTAGCAAAGCAGGATGGGAACCCAGGCAGGTGGTGCCAATCTGTGCAGCCATGCCATCAGGAGGGGCCTGGGCTTGTGTCACCAAATTGCCCTATTTCCTGAGAAGCCAGAAACCAGGACTTAGAAGTAGCAGTTTTTATATTTTGGCAGTGAAGATTTACACTTAAAAATATTGTTTGTGGGCTGGAGAGATAGCTCAGAGGTTAAGAACACTGGCTATTCTTCCAGAGGTCCTGAGTTCAATTCCCAGCACCCACATGGTGGCTCACAACCATCTGTAATGAGATCTGGCTCCCTCTTCTGGCCTGCAGAAATACATGCAAACAGAACATTGTATACATAATAAATAAATAAATCTTTAAAAAAATATTGTTTGATTGATGGTTGATTCGTTGAGTAAGTGACTGGCAAGAGTTCCCCGTGTAGCTTGGCCCTGGCCTCCTGAGTGTGGAGGTTACAGGCAGGCACCACCCCCAAGCGAAATGTGGTAAGGGTGATGGTTTGCCTTTCATCTTTTTGGCTTTACCATGGTGTGATGCTGAAAAGCATTCAGCAGGAGTCAATCTTTGAGTTTTGATTTGGGGGTTTGTTCCTGAACTAGGAATATGCCCCAGGATCCTCTTTTTAGTTCTGGGTGATGGCAGGGAGCTGCAGATCCCAGGAGACCATTGCGTCCCAAGAGGAAGCAGTGGAGACGCTAGGGATGCTGTGTTGCTGAGCAATGAGGTTGGCCGGGTTTTCAAAGCCTTTCACTTACAGTGCATTTGGCTTATGACGGTGCCCTGGGCTCTAAGTCTAGGAGAATCCATGCATCTTACTCAATAACTCTCCACCTTATTTTTTGAGACAAGGTCTCTCTCACTGATTGGCTGGCCATCAAACTCCAGGGCTACTCCTGTCTCTGCCTCTGTAGTGCTTAACACTCTCCTATAACTCAGATCTGGCCCCAGATACTTGGACAGTGAGAAGGATTTTCTTCATGGTGCTTCAGCTTTATTATTATTATTAATATCATTTGGTTTTTCAAGGCAGGGTTTCTCTGTAGCTTTGGAGCCTGCCCTGGAACTCACTTTGTAGACCAGGCTGTTCTCGAATTCACAGAGATCTCTGCCTGTCTCTGCCTTCTGAGTGCTGGGATTAAAGGCGTGCACCGCCACTGCCTGACTCCATGGTGCTTGAGCTTTATAATAAAGCCTTCTTATAACTCTTACAGGATTGTTTTGAAAATGAGATGACCATTGGAAGAGTAGGAAGTGAGGAGGGAGGGAGGGAGACAGACAGACAGACAGAGAGATGTTGTGAGGTATCCACCAGAGAAGACTCCTAGGACATGGGTCCAAGTCAATAGAAAGTCTTTATTAGCCAGCCGGTGACTACAGTGGTGTTCAGGACCCCAGTGCAGTCCTGATCCTTTCTCAAGATGAGCTTTTAAGCACAAAAACCACATCCTGGGTTGACACAGCTCGGTTAGTAAGAACAGTTAGCCAGAAGCAGAGCTTACAGAAGCTGAAGAGCAAGGATTGTACATGTAGGGACTTTCCCAGAACTACGGACTTTGATGGATTAGGTCTTTGTTCTTGTTTTTTGGCGGGTGTTGATGCCTCCATGCTGGGTTCCATGGTCTGAATGATACGTCCATCATGGCATCAGCTACGCTAAGGTCTAGGGGACTGTTTTGTGTGTGTGTGTGTGTGTGTGTGTGTGTGTGTGTGTGTGTGAGAGAGAGAGAGAGAGAGAGAGAGAGAGAGAGAGAGAGAGAGAGAAAGAGAGAGAGAGAGAGAGAGAGAGAGAGAGAGAGAGAGAGAGAGAGAGAGAGAAAGAGAGAGAGAGAGAGAATATGTATTTTTTGTTAGTTTTGAGATTGTAGCTCCAGGGTCTGGGGAGGCCTTCAGACATGGCTGGATCCAGGTGTTCAACTATTGTAATTGATTTGGTTGTTTTCTCAGAAGGCAGGAGGTGTCCCAGAAGCCCAGGAGGGACCATTCAAGATTTGAAGCATGGTGACATTTAAAAAGAAAGAAAAAAGTGGGAACAAATACTTGAGAGAATGCTCAGATGTCTCTTGGAGCAGATGGGTCGTGAGAGTTATTATTATTTTAGTTTTTGTCTGAACTGCTACACTTTTTTTTTCTTCCGGACAGGGTTTCTCTGTGTAACAGCCCTAGCTGTCCTGGATCTCGCTCTGTAGACCAGGCTGGCCTGGAACTCACAGAGATCCGCCTGCCTCTGCCTCCGAGTGCTGGGATTAAAGGTGTGCACCACCGCCTGGCTATTGCTACACTTTCTTAAGGCCTGTGTCTCTGTCCTCAGTGTTGTCAGATCTGGCCTCTTGCTACTGCTGTAGAAGAAGGATTGGGTCAATCTCCAGTAGAGATGGTTGCTCTCAGCTACTGGCCGCAGGCAAGAACTCTCCCTTAATTACAATGGTTGGAGTTTACCATTCACTAGCACAGAAGGTTCTGTGGCGGTGATGTTCCTTCATGGCCACACTCTTCATTTTAAAGTCATTTTGTCCCTTCACAGTCACTAACCAGCCAGGGAACCCAGGCCAGCTCCAGATCTCTTCCAAAATGAGTCACCTTCCTCAATACTGAAGTAGTGGGTTTTCTCCCAAGATCCTGGCCATCCTGGCTAATTGTGGTTCCTTGGAAGTCACACAGGGACACAGGCCTTCCAGAGTGAGTCAATCCAAGGTCATTGCTACACTCTGTGCTGTGAGAAAGCCACCTGTAAACCTTAGCAGCTGATAGACAACCTACAGAAACAAACAAAACCCTAAACAAAGTCAAAACCAAACCAACCCAGACCACAGCCACCCGCAACATGAAGGCAGAGCTCTGGGAAGGTCCGCAGAGAATCATGTCAAAAGAAGCTGACCTCAAAACTACAATCCTACAGACCCAGGTCCTTAGTGCTGGGATGACAGACATGTGGGACAATGGTCATCAAGGGATACCCCACCCTTGCCTCTGTAGTACAGGACAAGCCAGGGCCTTGTGTGTTCTAGGCAAGTGCTCCACCACTGAGCATATTCCAGGCCCTGTGAGCAACACTTATAACAGGTGTATAATATTTCATGGAGTGGCCAAGTCTGGACCCACATAAGCAAGCTCTGGTCAGCAGGCACTTCGTTTGACTCTGGCTTTTCTCTGTAATGGCTCCTCATTGTGTCTCTCTTTATTTCAGAGTCTCCGTCTTTCCATTTTCCTTGTGCTGACAGCCTCGTCAGTGGCTCCGTTTGTATTCTTGGGGACACGAGGAAACGACGCAGCACCTGCCAGCTTCATCAGCTCTGCCTGGACCCCTTTGCTCCCTGCGGTTGCGTTTCTGTGTGGAGCAGAGGTCAGGGTCCAGGGAAGAGTCCCGCATCTCCGCCAGTATCCTAACCTCTGCTCACATGCAGCTGTCCTTTCAGGTCTGACCTCATTCGTTTGGATGATGACCATGACGTCATCAGTATCAACGGGAAGCAGCTCTGTGCCTCAGTTTACCACCTACACAATGAAGGGGCTACAGCGTAGTATCTTACGATTTTAAACATTTATGTATGTATGTATGTATGTATGTATGTATGTATTTATTTATTTATTTATTTAGTGTGTGTGTGTGTGTGTGTACATGTTCACACATGTGTGTCACAGCACAAGTGTGGAGGTCTTGAGTGAGCTGGTTCTCTGCTTCCACCATGTAGGTCTCCAGGGATAGAGCTCAGGTGGCCAGGCTTGGCAACAAGCTCCTTCCCTTGCCTAGACATCCTGCTACCCCCCAGCAGAGACTCTTTAAGGGTTTGAACTTGGCAGGTGGTGATAGCCTTTGCAGATGGCAAACCAAAGGTCGAGAGTCACAGGCTTCATAAACAGTCTTGACCTTGCTAGACCCTGCATAGGTTGCTCTCTGAGCCCTGCAGCTTGGAATCTCTTTAGAATGGGTTTCAGAGAAAAGGGCGAGGGTGTGAGTCTGCTGGGGCAGGACAGAGGCCCAGGTGCCTCCACTGTGTCTGTGTGTCTGTCATTCAGATGTCACTCTAGTGGGTTACCCAAGCTCCCCTGTCTAAAGAGCTCACTGGACTTTCAGAACTCTGAACTGAACCCACATCCTCTAACTTATTAAGTGTGGCGCCCTCGGTGGCTGAGAGATTCTCCCGAGTGACCCTGACCCAGGTCAAGCTGGGTCCTAACTGCAGAGAGCATCTCAGGGCGACTCTGTAGAAAGCAGAGTTGGGACGTATTAACTTGAGTATCGATGGAAGGACAGGGGTTAGAGAAGAGAGGTACTTAGAGGGATGAGATGGTCGTACCCAAGTGTGAGTGTGGCCTTCTGAAGAGACGGTCCCACCTAAGAGGCAGAGGTGCCTACAGGGTTTTGAAGGATGCTGAAATTACTTTCCTCAAAGATTTTCTGAGGGACCACTCACCCTTTACCCCGTTATCGTCTTTACTCTTTCCCTCCCATAAATGAGATAATACAACAGCTCCGGATTCCCTGCGTAGGATTTGCACTCTGATAAGCTAAAACTATAGGTCACAGGGTCACACAGTGGGATAAGGTAGAGCTTTTTTTTTTTTTTTTTTAAAGTTCTTTTTTTCTTTTCCAAAGATTTATTTATTTATGTATACACTGTTCTGCCTGCATGTCTGCCTACAGGCCAGAAGAGGGCACCAGATCTCATTACAGATGGTTGTGAGCCACCATGTGGTTGCTGGGAATTGAACTCAGGACCTTTGGGAGAGCAGCCAGTGCTCTTAACCTCTGAGCCATCTCTCCAGCCCCAAGGTAGGGCTTTTATCACTAGAAAATTGCAAGCATCCAACAGCGAGAGTAGAAAGGCCATACATGGTTGTATATATCCAGACTTTATGCATGGCAATGATTTTCTAAAAATTACATTTATGTGTGTGTGCACACTTGTAAGTATGTGTATACATATACGCACATGAGTATGTGTACATATGTGTACATGTGTGTGGAAGTGAGAGGCCAGCCTCGGGTGTCATTCCTCAGGAGCTGTGGATTTTGTTTTTTTGAGACAGGGTCTCTGAATGGCCCAGGGTTGACTGATTCATCTATGCTGGCTGGCCATTGAGCCTCAGAGACCCTCCCGTCTCCATTCCCCTAGCGCTGGGATTATAAGTGCACATCACCACACTTGGCTTTTGAACTCCAATTCTTTTTTGTTTTGTTTTGTTTTTGTTTTTCGAGACAGGGTTTCTCTGTGTAGCTTTGGAGCCTGTCCTGGAACTCACTCTGTAGCCCAGGCTGGCCTAGAACTCACAGAGATCCGCCTTCCTCTGCCTCCCGAGTGCTGGGATTAAAGGTGTGCTCCACCACCACCCGGCCCCAATTCTTATGTTTGTGAGATGAAAACCTTATCCACTGAGCCACCTCCTCAGCCCAGGTCTGATCTTGACTCTATGCCTTTCCTTTGTGTTGTGAGCTGAGTGCCCATCACAAAAACTTAGGCCTCCTGAAAGCCTACATGGGTAGGGGAAGACACCTCATTTCTTCACCTTGCTTGGGTGGCCTGGGCATAGCATCATTCACAGGGCTGGTGTGTGACTGGCCCAGCTGAGGGGGATTGTGTCACTTCCAAGAGCAGTAGAGCGATGAGGACTAGACAGCGAATTTTCACGCTGTCTCCACAGTGTGCACCATATGATTTAAAAAAAAAAAAACAATTTAAGTGGTGGTCATGCCTTCCATCCCAGACCTCAGGAGGCAGAGGCAGGCGGATCTCTGTGAGTTCGAGGTCAGCCTGGTCTACAGAGTGAGTTCCAGGACAGCCAGGGCTACACAGAGCAACCCCCAAACAAAACAGAACAAAAATTGGAAACTGGCATCTGAGAACCAAGAGATCCTGGGCTGGGGAGATAGCTCAGCTGGCAGAGTACTCACCTAGCATTTGAATTAGAAACCTCTGGGGTGATTCTCATCCACATTAAATGGGGTGTCGTGTGGTGGTGGGTGCCTATAATACCAGCCCTTGGGAGGCAGAAGCAGGAGGTTAGAGCTGTCTTCTACACGGGCTTCTGTACACGAAGTCCAGGCCAGCCTTAAGATACAAGAAACCCCATGTCAAAAACAACGCGAAACTAACCAAGAGATCTCACTGGAAATCTGGGCTACCAACTGAGAAAGAAGCTTGAGGTGCAAGCCTTGGACCCTGAGTTTGATCCTCAGAATCCAGATAGAGGTAAAAAGGGAGAATTAAACCCACAACATTGTTCTGGGATTTCCACATACACGATGTGGCACCCCCCCGCCCCCCATCATGGGTGTGTACACACATAATAATGCTAATAGTGACAAACTGAAAAATAACCCTGGACACACACCTTTAATCCCAGCACTCAGGGAGCAGAGCTAGGTGGATCTCTGTGAGTTTGAGGCCAGCCTGGTTTACAGAGCAAGATCCAGGACAGGCACCAAAACTACATGGAGAAACTGTCTCAAAAAACCAAAAAAAAGAAAAAAGAAAAATATCCCTAAGCAACCACATCAAGAGTGTTGAGAGCAACTGTCCCTTTAAGTGAGCTGGGGAGCCTGTCCCTGTTTGTCACCGAGAAGAAGGACATTTTCTTTCCTCAGTGTTCCCTGCAGGCATTTTGGTTCCAGGATTATCCTACTGGATCTGCTCCCAGCACCAGCACCAGCAGGTTCGGGCTTTCAGAACAGGACCCAGATCAGTCCCCGGCAGGGAGCCATGCCAAGCGGCTTCATGGAGCCCACGGGAATCGCGTGGCCTCGTTTCCTGTGATTTGTTCTTTGAAAGGAAACCATCACTCCAAAGACAGCTGGCAGGGGCAGATGACTTGCTGAACACATGGCTGTGTGTGGGGGGACGGCCAGCCATCTCATTCTTCTTACCTGTGTGTGAGCCGCACTCTGAAGCCTTCCGTCAGGCAGGACCGCCTGTCTCAATACAAGCTGGCAGGGGCAGCGCTGTGTAAAAGTGCCTTTTATTTGTGTGGTGACTGGCGCTGCTGTGGCTGTGACACTCATGAAATAATCCCTGTGTGGCAGTTCTCAGTGCACTGAGATGATGGTCAGTTCTGGCTGAGGAGGGTATAGTCTGTCCTCCACATGCTGCTTTCCTCCATGTGATGGACAGCAGAAGCCCTCCTGTTGTGACCAGAATCATTCAGAGCCTGGAGAGATGGCTCAGGATTTAAGAGCACTTGCTGATCTTGCAGAGAATCAGAAGTCTCAGGACCCATGTCGGGCTGCTCACAACCACCTGCCACTCCAGCTCTAGGGGACCCGGTGCCCCCTTTTGGCCTCCGCCGGCACCTGCACTCATGTGTGCTCAAACCCACACGCATACACCTACATAATTAAAAATAATAGAAATAAAAAAAAGACTTTAAAAAATTACTTTAGCAGAAACTGTGCTCTGCACAATGTGTGTCCACACCTACAGTTCATATGCTGAGATCGTGACTCCCTGCTTGATGGTGTTGAGAAGCCGTTCCGGGTGATGATGTATGGAGGGTGGTGTGATTTGAGTGGGATCAGTGTGTCCTCACATGAAGAGATAGCGACTTGGGGGTGTGGCCTAGTCAGAAAAGCACTTGCCTTGCTGGCATGAGGACCAAAGTTCCACCTTGAAACCCAAATAAAATGCTATGTGTGGTGTGGCACTTGCCTGTAACTTCAGCATTGGGGAGGCAGAGACAGGCAGATCCCTGGGGCTCGCCGATCAGCCAGCCTCACTTAATTGGAAAGCTCCAGGCCACTGAGAGACTCTGTCACAAAGGAGGTGGACAGTATTCCTTTGGGTCCTCTGCAAGAGCAGCAAGTGTTCTTAACCACTGGGCCATCTTGCCAGCCGGCTAGTCTCCGTCTATGAATTGTAACAGCTGCAGATTTTCAGATGAGAGGTTAATTGGGGATCTGGGTGTGCCACACCTTCCCCTCAGATATTTGAGATGCTGGTAATTAACCTCTGCGTTCCAAGGTGTGCCTGTGAGTCATTTGTCTTCCCGGGGTTCTGCTGGCTGTCAGCATCTGTCTGCATCTTTCCACGCCATCGCCTGCTGCATTGGTTTCGACACATTACCAGGACGGTGGCGGAGATACGAAAAAGTGAGCCACACTGTCTCTGGAATAGGACAAAAGTGACATTCTATTCCTGGGGCTGAGATGTCCGTGGGGAGCCAGAGGGGCCTGGGAGGATCAGGGCTGGTGCTGTGGAGCCTCTGGTTTCAGGGTGGAAGATCTGTGCTCGGCTAGGGAGCCAGCACCTGTGAAGGAGCAGAAGAAAAACAAATCTAAAGGGACAGTTTGTCCGCACTTACACAATGTAGCATTTCACCAACTGGTTAATGGCAATCAACTCTCTATTCTAGTATTGTGACTTTTTTTTGTGGTTACATTTTAATTTTTTATTTGATTTCCCCCATTTTATACTATCTTAAAAATGTATTCACTGACAATTTTATACGTATATACAATGTGTCTTGACCATGTCCACTCCCATTCATCTCTCTTGTTACCCTCAGGTATGCCGGAACATTCTCTTCCTTGGCTGGCCTGGAACTCCTTATGTAAACCAAGCTGGCCTTGAACTCACAGAGATCCGCCTGCCTCTGCCTTCCTGCCTCTGCCTTCCAAGTGCTGGGATTAAAGGCGTGCGCCACTAGTCCCCACTAGTGAGTTCCTTGTGCTTTACCAACTGAGTTATCTCTTCCCAGTCCCCTGACATTTTCTTTTTTCTTTTCTTTTTTTGGTTTTTCGAGACAGGGGTTCTCTATGTAGCCCCGGCTGTCCTGGAATTGGGTCTGTAGACCAGGCTGGTCTCGAACTCACAGAGATCCACCTGCCTCTGCCTCCCGAGTGCTTCGATTAAAGGCGGGTGCCACCACTGCCTAGCTTTCTTTCTTTCTTTCTTTCTTTCTTTCTTTTTTTTAATTTAAAGGTGATATTCTTGTCTGTCCCGCCCCTGTCCTTGGTATAGTGGTGGGCAGGTGTGTGGTGTCTGCTGCTCCCTATTCTAGCAGCTTTTAGTTAAGTGGCTTTACCTTCAGTTGCAGCCTCCTGGGTGTTGTGAAGGCTGAGTTAATTTGCATAGAGGATTCAGGCAGATGTTCAAACCTGTGCAGCTTCCTCACCCATTTCTGGGCACCTGGCAAGAACAGGCTGCACTCCCACTGACTTCTCTGTCCAAGGGGAACCACTTCCCGGTGCT
This sequence comes from Peromyscus eremicus, assembly GCF_949786415.1. Classification (NCBI taxonomy): domain Eukaryota; kingdom Metazoa; phylum Chordata; class Mammalia; order Rodentia; family Cricetidae; genus Peromyscus; species Peromyscus eremicus. The sequence continues at coordinate 11,208,324 of NC_081438.1, read as the reverse complement.
CCTGGATTCAGAGTGCGCCCTGGAGTGGGAGGGGAAGTAATTAGAAATGGATTTTGGGAAAGGTGTGATTTCTTTTCCTCTGTCCCCAGGTGGCTGAATAATTAAAGCCAGTTCTGACAGTCCACCGGGACTCCAGCATGGCTTATTATGACCAATAGCAACAGTGGCCAGTGACTGAGGGCTTAGGTATGCCAGGCCCTACCCCAGCTCCATTCTAGGGTGACTTTCCAGAGTTAAGCAGAGTAGGGAGAAGGTTCTGAGTTCAAATTCTTATCTTACCACTGAGAAGGCATGTCTTCAGGTCAGCTTCCGTCACCTCACTTGTAAATGAGAACACTGCTGCTCTGTTGCGGAGGTTGAGCTAAGGGTTAAATGCCTCATGGATGCAAAGTTCTTCCTGAGGGGCTGGGGGTGGTCACACGGTCACGTTAACTCTTATGAGCATTTCCTCCTCCGGCTCTCACAGAAGCCCCCTGAGGTTGGTATTAAAGACACTTGGGCTCATTTTGTGTGGCTGGAAACACAGGCACCTTCTGAGACACTCAATTTCTCTTTCACAGTCTTAGCACAGTGGCTTTGTGAATGGGATGGAAATTTGACCCTTGTCGAGAGGAAATGGGCGTGGATACCGTCTTCCCCAGAAGCAAATGATCTGGGGCTGAATCCCCCCAAACACATTAGGAGAATAAAGGTAAGTTGTACAGAAATACATAGAGCATGGGAGCTATTTAAAGTTTTAACAAATGGGGCTTTCAAGATGGCTCAGCACTTAAAAGGGCTTGCTGCCAAGCTTGAGGATCTGAGTTCAACCTCTGGGATCTACATGATAGAAGGAGAGCACTTTCTCTTGCAAGTTGTTCTCTGACCTCCATATATAATATAATATATATATTATATAACACACACACACACATATATTTGCAATGTTGAGGATAGAACTCAGGGTCCTCCACATGCAAGGTAAACACTCTAATGCAAAGCCACATCTCTACCTCTTGGGTTTTTAAAAGTATTACAGTATGTATGTATGTACATGTAAAAGTCCATAGGTATGTACCCAGGTGCCAGTGCATGCCTGAGTGTGATTATAGCTAGAGGTAAAAGGACAACTTGCAGAGGTTAGTTCTCTTGCCTTCCATCATGTGGTTCCTGGATGTCTGCCTGTCTTTCTTTCTTTCTTTCTTTCTTTCTTTCTTTCTTTCTTTCTTTCTTTCTTTCTCTCTCTCTCTCTCTCTCTCTCTCTCCCTCTCTCTCTCTCTCTCTCTGTCTCTCTCTCCCTCCCTCCCTCCCTCCCTTCCTTCCTTCTTTCCTTCCTTCCTTCCTTCCTTCCTTCCTTCCTTCCTTCCTTCCTTCCTTCCTTCCTTCTGTTATGCCCAGATTGTGACCCCAAAGAGACCACCGAAGACCGTGAATTTCCAGAATGCAACAGCAAGGTTTATTCTGTAGATACAAGTCTAGACAGGGAACTCATTCCTACATCCAATACAGTGAGGCAGGGAGGAGTTGCTCTTTCTTTGTGAGGCTAGCTTTTTAAAGGCAAAAACTACAAGCCCTTCAGGGTGGTTGGGGGGGGGCGGTTTGCATGGGTGCAGCTCAGATTGGTTTATTTTTATCTCTGTTCTCTTTTAATTGGGTGAGGGTATGTAACCTTTGAATTTTCTGGTTGGTGGTTACAATTACCATTTTGGGGGCAGTCCAGCATAAGTCCCAGGCTTTGTTCTTGAGCCACCATGGGGGCTGGCTGTCCAAGCATGTACTGAGTGTGGGGGCTGGCTCAGTGGTCCAGGCTCTGTCCTTGACTCATGCACATAGCTCTAAGTTGGTGAGGGGCCCCAGACAGTAAACATCCGGCTGAACTTTGAGCAGTCTGAGTACATGCAGAAAGGGAGCTACTGCAAGGACTATGTCTTTTGTTCATGGCCCTCCCAGAGACTGCTTGCTCAGTCTCAAGAAACTGAAATTGAGGCCTGATCTCTGAGAGAAGACTGAGCAGCCTGTTATGGCATCTGCTTGGTCCTTTCACTTCCTTCCTTCCTTTCTTTCTTTCTTTCTTTCTTTCTTTCTTTCTTTCTTTCTTTCTTTCTTTCTTTCTTCTTGTCTCTCTATGTAGGCACAGCTGTCCTGGAACTCACTCTGTAGACCAGGCTGGCCTTGAACTCAGAGATCCACCTGTCTCTGGCTTCTGAGCACTGGGGTTAAATGTGTGCACCACCATGCCTGGCTGGGTACTGGATTTCTAACTGGTTTAGCAGTAATCACCTTCACCTACCCCCCTGAGCCATCTCACTGGTCACCTCATGGGGTTTTAAGACAAGGTCTCACTACATGTCCTGGCTAACCCCAAATATGTAATTCTCCTGACTCAACCTCCTAAGTGTTGAGATTATAGCCACGTGCCACCATACCTGCTTTGAAATCAGAGTATGAACTCCTTGTGGGTTCATCTCTGTATCACTGCCTGATAATTTTGCAGACATTTAGGTATTTTACATGTGTGGGTGTTTGCCCTGCATGTCTGTATGTGCACCACACGTGAACCTGGCTGGGAAGGCCAGAAGATGGTGTGTCAGATCCCCCGAGACTGGAGTTACAGATGGTTGTGAACTGTCATGTAGTTGCTGGGAACTGAGCCTGTGTCCTCTGGAAGAGCAGCCAGTGCTCTTAAACTCTGAGCCATCTCTCCAGCCCCTCTGCATGATAATTTTACTATTGATGTAATTCTTTGTTCTATTTTCTAAGCTTTTGACCATTTTGAGCTGACCTGTTTTGGGCAGCATTTTCTATCTTTACTAGAGGTTTATTCTATTTTGTTTGTTACTGGGTCTCATTATGTATCAGACCAGGCTAGCCTTGAACAGAGATCCACAGGCCTCTGCCTCCCAAGTGCTGGGATCAAAGGTGTATGTCGTCACATCCAGCCTACCTGAGGGTTTAGGAAAAAAAATTATATATAATATTCAAAATTTGGAACATGAAATAAACATAGACAGAATCTTTTCAGAGCAGAGTGTGGTGGCACATGCCTGTCATCCCAGCGCTTGGGAGGTGAGGCAGGAGGAACAGGAGTTCAAAGTCATCCTCAGGTACATAGCAAATTGGAGGCCAGCCTGGGCTACATGAGACCCTGTCTCACACCTTGTCCAGGCAAAAGGAAAAAAAAAAGTAATCCTAAATGATACTTTCTGCAAGCTTGTAGACCTTTGTAGAATGTATACTCCAAAGATATTAAGGCGTGGGCTTTGTTAGTTGCCTGGATCCTGGATTTTTAGACCCATGTGTTGGTTTTGGCTTTTCCGTGGGTCTGGCTTTGCTTTGAGAAGCGCCAGGTGGTGGTGGGGCAGCCCAGGTGCCAGGAGTGGACGAGGTCCTGGAGGCCAGAAGAGCAAGTGGACTGTACCTGTTGGCTTGAGAAGGGTGATCTGAGCTGCATCTGCACTGGAGTGGAAGACCGCTGACTGATGGCTGTTTCCTAGGGGACACCGTGTGAAGTCCTGCCCCTGAGAGGCTCCTAGTGAGTGTTTATTGAATTGAATGAGCAAACTCCCAGATTGGGCCTTGGGGAACATTCCTGAGCTCAAGGTTAATTGTTTGTTTCATTAATTAAGGGCTCTGCTTCCAATGTTAGATGTTTCCTGTGGCTGCAGCTCAGATTGCTAGTAAATATTGACAAGATGGTGGAGGTGAAGGCCCCTTTCCCCTCCCCTCGCCTCCCCCCTCTCTCCCTCCCCTCCTCCCCTCCTCCCCTTCCTTCCCTTCCTTTCCTTCCTTCCCTTCCTTCCCTTCCTTCCCTTCCTTCCCTTTCGTTCTTCCTTTCTTTTTCTTCTCTGTAACCCACACTAACCTCCTATTCACCCTGCAGTCCAGGCTAGCCTAGAACTTCAATCCTCCTGCCTCTGCCACCCCCAAGTGCTGGGATTACAGGCATGTTGTACCACACCTAGCACGATTCTTTTCTCTCTGTACTATTTTTTGAAAGCTCTGGGCATTTTACCATTATAACCCATGATGGTTAGTTTTCTTTTTCTTTTGGTTTTTTGAGACAGGGTTTCTCTCCGTGGCTTTGGAGCTTGTCCTGGAACTCACTCTGTAGACCAGGCTGGCCTCGAACTCACAGAGATTCACCTGGCTCTGCCTCCCGAGTGCTGAGATTAAAGGCGTGTGCCACTGCCGCCCAGCAATGGTTAGTTGTAATTGCTGCACTCCAGACTCACCTAGAAAGAGAGTCTTTATGAGGGATCATCTGGATTAACATCTGTGAGAGATTGTCTTGATTGTCTTAATATGAAGAGACCCAGCCTGAAGGTGGGCAGCACCATTCCCTAGGTCTGGGCTCCGGACTGTGTGAAGAAAGAGCTAGCTGAGTAACAAGTATATCTGTTTTAATTTCTTTCATTCTTGACTGTGGATGTGATGTAACGGCTTCCTGCCACCTTGGCTCCCCGCTGTGATGGACTGAAATCTGGAAATGTGAGCTGAAATAAACCCTCTCTTCTCTGGTGTCTTTTGTCAAGGTGTTTTACCACAGTGACAGACGTGAAACCAGGACACGTCACGTGTCAATGCGGAGACTAAATTTTCATCAGAACTATTCGCTCTGGATTTGGTCCAGGCTCTAGAATGTTTACAGTGGGTGAAGCAGAGAGCCGTGAAGAAGGCTTACACATACTTAAATGCCTTTCAATGGCGGAAGAGAACTGAGTTAGACATTAGGATTAACCCCTTAAAACTAGACAGGACAAGGGCTGCATCTTTCATCATACAGGTTCTTTTCAGGTCTAGGGTGAGTCGCCCGTGTGGCTGTGGCCATCACCCAGCATAGCAACAGAACTGCTCTTAAGTTCCATCTTTCCCCAGATCATAAGACTCATTTTTTTTCCAATGGCCTCACCATACAATTGGCCTGGGGGTTAGAAGTCCCTTGATCCATCCCAGCATCCCACTGGTCTCTAGTCCCGCTGAACCCACCATTCCCAGTTCCCACTCCCATCCTTCCTCTAACTCTACAGTCTGAACTGGAACTTCGCTCTCTATCCTGGGAAATAGTACCCACTCCTTAATAGGGACCCAACTCCTGGCTGCACCCCAGCCTCCTCAATCTCCTCTCTTTCTCACACGCACGTCTGCTTTCGTTCATGGCTCTGTGGGCTCCTCAACGACTTCTAAGGTTTCAATGGCAGCTGTAGCCTTGTATTCTCTGTTCCAGTTGAGTCACACTGTGCCTTGCATTTCCCCTGTGACCTTTGGGCCTTTGAATGTGACATTCTGTCTCTCTGAAGCCCCATCCTTCTCATCCTCTCCCTGTCTATTCTTTATGACCTTCCTTCCTTTGAGTCTTTGCAGACTGCCGCCAGTTGGTGTCAGATGTTCCTCACTGCCCCCCATAGTATCCCCCGAATTCTAACATTGATAACACAGCTGTTTGTGTACTGCTGTGACTGGGTCCCAGGGCCTGATAATACACCTTGAATAACAGGCTATGCCCAAGTCAATCTGCCATCTTCAATCTTGGTGAAAACGAGCTCCATGGTGAGAAGCCGACCAGCCCCACGTTCTAGAAAGTCAACCCCAGACCACAGTGTCCATGTCTTGTTGCCATGGCCACCGAACAGCTAACATCCTCCCTTGGTGAACCCATGAGATGTAAAAACATTTGTTTTTATTACTTTAGGTGATGTGGTTATGTGTTGTCCGTGTACATGCGCTGAGGACGGGTGCCTGCAGAGGCCAGCGGGTGTTAGATCCTCCCCAAGTTGGAGTTGCAGGTGGTTGTGAGCCGCTTGACTTGTGTGCTAGGAACCAAACTCGGGTCCTTTGGAAGAGCAGTACGTGCTCCTTCCTAACTGCTGAGCCAATTATTTATCCCTCCTCCCCCGAATGAGATTTTATTGGGGATACTTACAGGAGCAGGGGTAACTCAGAAGCAGCAGCATCCTGGAAGTCCACCCCAACACTGGTGACCCTCCAAAGCTCACCCCAACACTGGTGACCCTCCAAAGCTCACCCCAACACTGGCTACAGAGTCAAGAAAGCTGCAACCCTGGAGCTGTCAGCCAGAGTCTTATGAGCTTCCCTTCTTTGACCTTCCTGAAGGAGATTCAGTTCTAGGGGGGAGGCTATGTGGCGTCCTTCCCCAGGCATGGGCCACCTCATTTCTGGGATGATCTCTCACTGACCTAGAACCCACCACGTAGCCTAGGCTGGCTGCTAAGCCCCAGGGATCTACTGGTCTTTGTCTCCTCAGTGCTGGGACTGTAGACGTACACCATTCACCCTGCTCTTATATTTATTTTTAACCTGGCTTCTGGAGACTGACCTCAGGTCCTCATGGTTGCAAGGCAAGATGGTGGGCCATCTCCCCGGCCAGCATCCTGTTGTCTCATCACTGGTCCAGCCGTGAGTTTGGGGCAGAGTCCGTGCACTCTTTAACACTTCTTAGTTTGCTAGTCAATTTTCTTGGTCGAGAAGGGTGGTATGTTTTCCTTTCTGTATCTGAGGGATCCTCGGTGGAATAAGTTTAGACATAGTGAGTGTCTATGGAATGTCTCCAGGATTCCACACATGCTGTCTGTCCTGCATTCACGCACCTTGTGCCAAGGCTCAGGCATTGTCCCTTAGGGGCTGAAATTACTTTTGCCTCTTTTTCATGAACCTCTCAGCCCTTCCCAGAATCACTCTCATCCCATCCAGTGCTCTGTAATCACTGTAATGTTTCACTTGAACACTTAATTCTGAATAATAGAAGTATGCTTTGGTAACTACTGTTTCTCTGGCTAGGAAAGAAAAAGTAATTAGATTCCTCTTAATGAAATTAGCAGTATGCAGTTACATAACAGTCCCTCTCACCCCGTCATCTAAATGGATGTGCCTGTACATTGCCATGTACAGACCATCAGCCATAACACTAGCTGGCCCTTGCACAGTCCCCTGTGGAGACTCCTGTACGTTTTTAAATCATCGTGAAGTTTCTGGACTGTAAAGATTCCAGTTAAATAAATGGAGGAACCGGAGAGATGGCTCGCTGGATAAGAATGCTTACTCTTCTTGCAGAGGACCTGAGTTTGAGTCCCGGTACCCACCTGGTGGCTCACAACCATCTGTAATTCCAGCCTCAGGTGATCTGACACTCTCTTCTGGCCTCCTTGGGTGCCCCCACACATAGTCACATAAATAAAACAATTATTTTTCTTTTCTTTTCTTTTCTTTTCTTTTCTTTTCTTTTCCTTTTTCTTTTCTTTTCTTTTCCTTTTTCTTTTCTTTTCTTTTTTCTTTTCTTTTCTTTTTTCTTTTCTTTTCTTTTTTCTTTTCTTTTTTCTTTTCTTCTCTCTCTCTCTCTCTCTCTCTCTCTCTCTCTCTTTTCTTTTTTCTTGAGACAGGGTTTCTCTATGTAGCCCTGGCTGTTCTGGAACTCGCTCTGTAGACCAGGATGGCCTCGAACTCGCAGAGATCCACCTGCCTCTTTTTCCCAGTGTTGAGATTAAAGGCATGCGCCACCACACGCAGCTTGCCACACATGCTTTAAATAAGCACACTGTCTAGGGAAAACTCCACCTTGCCTGTCAAAATATTTTTTTCTTTTCTGGTGGGGGGAGGTGGCTGTTCATTTGGAACGACTCCGAGATGCTCTTAATTACAGCCTCTAGCGGCTGTGCGTTGCCGAGCGGGCCCCAGCACCTCCTGTTTTATTTGTGTGTCCTGTAGTGAGCTTTAGAGAGTCTGCTGGGTAATTGAAATGAAGGGTACCATTCCCACTGCCTCCAGTCCTGAGATTGCTTCACGATTTACACAGGCCTTGGAATCGGAGCAAAGGATTGTGGTCATCTTCCCCCTCAGGATGTCGGCAGCACATCTGCCTGGTCCCTTAAAGCTTTTACTGTGACCAAGGTTCTCTTGATTGTCCCTGAGATGCCCTGAGGTTTATCTGTGTCTGAGGGGTGCCCAGGAAGGGTGTCTGGGCTCTGGGAGAGAGAATTTTATTTTTAAATATCTATCTGTCTGTTTGTCTATCTATGTGTATGTAGGTGCATGTGCCATGGTGTCTATGTGGAGGTCAGAGGACACTTGTAAGAGTCGGTCCTCCTTAGCCTTGTGTGTTCCTGGGGTCAAACTCAGGTCATATGGCTTAGTGGCCGTTGCCTTAACCTGCTGAGCTATCTTGCAGGTTTTTTTTTTTACTTAATTATTTTTATTGATTGCACCCCAATCACCCTTACTTCCCAGTCCTCACAGGTCCACCTCCGACCCTTGTGGGTTCTCACTCCAAAAAGACAGAAGAAAAAGTACCATCTGTGTTGTCCATATAGTCACTGGTGGCCAGCTCCTCAAAAATGAGTCTTCCCCATCCCTGCTGGTAGCCATCTATTGTGGAGAGCTAGACTTCAGCACCCTCATCACAATTTGTTGTTGTTGTTTGTTCATTTTTAGAGACAGGGTTTCTCTGTGTATCTCTGGTTGTCTTGGAACTCACTCTGTAGCCCAGGCTGGCCTTGAACTCACAGAGATCCGCCTGCCTCTACCTCCTGAGTGCTGGGATCAAAGGCCTGTGCCACCACTGCCCAGCCCTTATCACAAGTTTTAAGAGTTCTCTTTGATGGCTTCCTGTCTAGGTTGTTACTTTTGTTGGGGGAGGGGCTGTCACAGAGGCCGTCTATGTCTCTCTTCTTCTTCTTCTTCTTCTTCTTCTTCTTCTTCTTCTTCTTCTTCTTCTTCTTCTTTTACTAGAATTCTGCCTGCAGGCCAGAAGAGGGCGCCAGTTCTCATTACAGATGTTTGGGAGCCACCATGTGGATGCTGGGAATTGAACTCAGGACCTCTGGAAGAACAGCGAGTGCTCTTAACCACTGAGCCATCTCTCTTTCTCAACTGTGAGCCTGCAGCCATCAATACCACTGCCGGAGAAGCTTCCTGGTCCTTTACAGTCGGCAGGGGCACAGACCATGGACTTCCACTGGTGACAGCACAGGCCATGGATAGCCACCTGGCCTCTGGCATCAGCGTATACCACAGGCCTCACCATGGTCTCTGGTGGCAATATAGACACCAACATAGTCCCCAGCAGCAGCCTGGCCCAGGGACATCCACATGGCTTTCAGAGGTAATGGTAAACGGACATCAACATGGCCCAAGCTGCAGCAGGACCGCGGACCCCAACATGGCCCTTGGCACTGTCCCACTCTTTGAACTCAAGACCTCTGTGTCTCTCTGTGTAGCCCAGGCTGGCCTCCAAGGGGTGACCCTCCTGTCAATGACTCCAGAGCGCTGGAATTGCATGTGGTGTCATCATGCTTGGTCTAAACGACAAGATCCTTAGCATAAAGACCAATGACGGGGTTAGAGATTTAGCTCAGTGGTAGAGCGCCTGCCTAGCAAGCGCAAGGCCCTGGGTTCGGTCCTCAGCTCTGGGAAAAAAAAGAAAAAAGAAAAAAAAAAAGACCAATGACATGCCCAATGAACACATCACTTGGGAAGGGTTGACTGTGACAAGTGCCACACTAATGATAACAACTTAAAACGAGAACAATAATTCTGGCCCACGGAGTTCAGAGTCCGCCCTGGCTGGCACGTCAAATCCTTTCTCTCCAGGACCTATTCCCCCTGCACAGCAGTCCTGGGAGGTGGGTGATATAATTATACTCACTTTCCAGGAAGGGCCAAGTGCGACCCAAGGTCACCGTGAAGATGGAGACCCTGGGTGCTGCCTGCAAGGCCTCCTGTTGACGTAGGGTGACTCTGTGAGGCCCCTCAGGGAGCTGGCTGGAGGAGCCAGGTGCTCCCTTCCTGGAAACGAGGCATGAAGGGTGTCACAGTTTACAGAATGGACCTGGCGGATGAAAGACAGACGGACCTGGAACTTGGGTCCCGGCTCATCACTTTCCGTGGCAGAAGAGACGTGGCATACGTGGTCCAGTTGAGGATTTTGATATGAGCGAGGGTTCGGGTTCTTTGTGGCCCGATGTCGTCATGAGTGTCTTCACAGGAGGGTAGGGTTAAGGGCCGACAAAACGACAGACCTGTGACCGTTAATCTTCATTGTCAACTTTGACAGTGTTTAAAAATCACCATGGAAACACCCCTCTGGGCATGTCTATAAGGATGTTTTCAAAAAGGTCCAACGGAGCAGGGAGGACCCACCCTGAATGTGGGCAGCAGCATCCCACGGGCTGGATGGAGTCTTGGACTGAATAAGGAAGGAGAAAGTCACTTGCAAGTAAAGACACATGGACAAAGGGGCTTACCGTGTGGCTCACCGTGCCACACTGCAGCAGCTTCCATGATGAGATTGTTAGTGTTTCCTTTTTCCTCTTATGTTTTATTGTTTGGGGAGGTGGGTGGGTACAGGGGCAGAGGGCAGATGTGAAGGGATGGGGGAAATGAATGGGATCAAGATCCATGATGCAAAAGACGCATAGAATAAATAAAAAGAAAGTTAAAAAAATTAAATAAAACAAAACTAAAAACACAAAAAAGGAGAAAGTGAGCTGAGCACCAGTATTCATTGCTCTCTGCCTCCTGACTGCAGATAAAGTGTGACCGGCTGCTTCTCCCTCCATCCTGCTGCCTCACATGCCCGCTGCCATGCCTTCTGCGCCATGATGGACGGCGCTCATGAACCATCAACCTCCCAACCCCCCTTCCGTTGCTTTTGCCACAGCCACAAGGAAAATAATCGAGGTAGAAATAGAAACTCTGAGATGCTGGGTGGACAGAAGACGGGGCGTGGCCACCCTCAGAACTGGTGGGGCCAGGTGACATCACCTCAGAGCTTTCAGAAAAAAGGAGCCCCTCCCATCCCCCACCAGTTCCATTCCAGTCACTCATGCTGACTCAGGACTTCTGAGCTCCAGAGCTGTAGCAGAGTCAACCTGAATCGTTCTCTGTCCTTCCTTCCCCTGTCACCTCTTACCCTGTCACATACCTCAGCAGAAGCTCGTGCTTGGGCAAAACTCTCTGAGCCTCTGTTCCATCTCTCTGCAGTGGAGTGATGGCAACTTCACTCACATCTTATCCAACAATGGAGATGAAAGGAGTTGGCACAGGCTAGACCTTTCAGGATGTGTGATGTGTGATGACTGTTGGGTATTATTATTATTGCCCTGTCACCAATAGAGTCAATGATGAAAGTAAGCTGGACAGTGAAGAACCTCAAAACAAAACCTACCCAGAAGTGGCTTTTTGTTGGCTTAATCTGTATCTTCTACTTGGAGTGAGCTTACTTATTTGCTTTTTGAGACATGGTCTTATATAGCCCAGGCTGGCCTTGAACTTGTTATATAGCTAAAGACGACCTTGAACCCCTGATTCTCCTCTATTCTAGTTTGAGTTCTGTTGCAGTAATAAAACACCTCAATCAAAAGCAACCTAGAGAAGAAGGGGGTGTATTTGGCTTACACTTCTAGGTTATACTCCATCTTGGAGGCAGTCAAGACCGAATCCCAAGGGTGGGTCTGCTGACTAGTCCACACAGCATTATTGCCAATCAAGGAACTCCTTTCACAGCCAAAGAAGCGCGGCAGGAGCCATGGGATTGCTGCTTGCTGGCCAGGCAGGTTTATGATCAGCTAGCTTCCTTGTACAGTTCAGGACAGTCTGCCTAGGGAATAATGCTACCCACAGTGGGCTGAACCCTATTACATAAATTATCAATAGTCCTCCACAGATACAGCCACAGGCCAATCTGATCCAAGTGGTTCCTCTCAGGTGACTCTAGGCTGAGTCAAGGTGATGGCTGAAGCTCATCAGGACATCCTGTCTCCAGCTCCCAAGTGCTGATGATCCTCCTGCCTCAGCCTCCCAAGTGCCGGGATTACAGGTGTTCAACACTATACTTGCTTCCGTTGGGGGTTCTTTTTTTTTTTTTTGGTTTTTCGAGACAGGGTTTCTCTGTGTAGCTTTGCGCCTGTCATGGAACTCACTTGGTAGCCCAGGCTGGCCTCGAACTCACAGAGATCCGCCTGGCTCTGCCTCCCGAGTGCTGGGATTAAAGGCGTGCATCACCACCGCCCGGCCCGTTGGGGGTTCTTAACACTATTTATACTGGGGACCAGTGGTGATCTGGGCTTTCCCTGTAATTATATCCTGGCACCCTGGGAGGATCTGGGACACAGAAAACCTAAGCATGATTAAAGAGGGAAAACTGGGTTCCTCAGGTCTAGACCAAGGCTATGGCTCACTGGTGCTTGCCTAGCACTCAGGAGGCCTGGGTTTGAGCAAAAGGGAATGTGTGCTTCTCTGCAGTTTCTTTTTTCTTTTCTTTTCTTTTTTTTTTTCTGGGTAGAGGCATCACCATTTTGAAGAGAGCCTGGCAGAGTGGGATCACTTGGGATTCCTGCTGTGGCGTGTTCTGGCCTCCGGCCTTGTAGCCATCTGGTGACCTCCTCGCTGCCTCCTGGGCCCCCAGTGCTCACTCTTCAGCCCTGTGCCAGCTCCTTCTCTCAGCCTCCTGCCACTTGGCCTCAGCTCCTTGCCCTGGACCCTGGAGAAGTGGTTGTCATGGTAACAATTTCAGGGGACAGGGATGTCTGCAGTAAGAGGGAGGGAAGGTATTGCGGCAGCTAGCTGCTCTCAGAGACCCAGGGTCTGATGCTCAGGCCCGTGGTAGCCATGTCTGTGTAAAGCACGGCTGGGGCTTGTCAGTAGTTTCGGCTCATCCCTGATTTCTTTTTAATCTCTGTCCCCACTCTCCAGCCCTATCCAAGGATGCATGAGATGTTTAAAGATCCAGGAGATGTTTCCCAGGCTCCAAGATTTCAACACAGCCCTTCCACATGCTGCTGGGAGACCCCGAGTGGGTTGTTTAACCTCTCCGGGCCTCAATCTCGTCACCTGTAAAATGGGCTTCGTGGGAACAGGAAATAGGGAGGGAGACTGTGAAATCTTTGCACAGCTGAGCTCAATAACTTTTTGTTCACATTGCTTGTGGTGGGGAAACTGAGGCCTGGATCCTCCCCCTAGAACTCTGCATGACTTCTTCTGGAAGCTTCTTAATCTTCCTTCCCCAGCCAAAGCTTACCTGCCTGTTGCTGCCCGTCACCAGGCCTCTGCTGAACGACTGCCTTGTCTATATCTGGTAAACAAATCCACTCGCAAATCTTTGAGGCTGAGTTAGAGATTTTCAAGGGATTGATACTTAATTCCAAGACAAAAACCTTGGGAGGAGAAAAGCCGTGAGGCCCAGATGGGGTGTGTGTGTGTGTGTGTGTGTGTGTGTGTGTGTGTGTGTGTGTGTGGTGGATTTAAGGAAGCAGAACGAAAAGATGGTGTCAGAGAAGCTCTGAGAAGTTAACCAGTGTGCTCAGGGTCACACAACCGCTAAGCAGTGCAGCTGGGATTAAAGTTCTTCAAGAACTCTTCTGGACCACTCTCCTCTCTTCCCTCCATCCTCTCACAGGATGCACAGCATGTCAGTGATGTTACACCAGTCAGTGGTCAAATGCAGACTTGTTTGTTTTCAGAGATAGGTTTTCTCTGTGTAGCCCTGGCTGTCCTGGATCTCGCTCTGTAGCCCAGGCTGGTCTCAAATTCAGAGATCCGCCTGCCTCTGCCTCCCGAGTGCTGGGATTAAAGGCGTGCGCCACCACACCTGGCTAAACTCAGACTTGATAGCTTAAATGTATGAGGCTGTGCCTTCCTGGCAGAGACTAAGGCAGCTAGCTCCAGTGTGTCTCAGCTCAGTTAAATGAACAGACTTCACCATAAAGCATGGCTTTTTCCTAGGTAGTTCCGGAAGTGGGCGAGGATCCGGCTCCCCAGCCACCTCTGGCTGTTCCTAAAAATGCAAGAAGAGGAGGGGTTGGGGGAGATGGCTCAGTGGGTAAGAGTGCTTATTATGCAAGGACGCGGACTGAGTTCAAATCCCAGTACCCATGTCAAAAGTCTGGGAATGATCGCCGGTACCCCTGTAGCCCTAGCATTGTGGTGGGCAGAGGTAGGAGAATGGCCGAGGCTTATTGGTTTCTAGTCTGGCTCCAGGTACAGTGAGAGACCCTGTCCGGAGGGGATAAGGTGGAGTGTGATAGAAAAGAGCATTCACTGTACTTCTCTGGCTTCTTCTGCACGTGTGTGCAGAATGACTTCATACCCATGCCCCCTCACAGCCTCCAAAATATAAGAGATTTTCTCTTTCTGAGCCCTGAGCTTTGAAGACAAAGCAAGAAGGAGCAGGATGGCCAAGCCATTTTCCCTCCTTGTCTCCTTGCTGTCCCCTCCTTTCCCAGGGAGCAGAGTCTCAGAAAGAGAGAGAAAGGAGGCGAGAGAGACAACATAAAGCCCCCACAGACAGAGTCCCCCACCAGGCAGATGAACAGTCCCAGCTTCCTGTGTCCAGTAGGGCACTTTCTTAATTAGTGATTGATGGGGGAGGGCCCAGCCTGTGGTGGGTGATGTCATCCCTGGGATGGTGGTCCTGGGTTCTAGAAGAGAGCAGGCTGAGCAAGTCAGTAAGCAGCACCCCTCCATGGCCTCTGCATCAGCTCCTGCCTCCCAGGCTCCTGCCCTGCTTGAGTTCCTGGCCTGACTTCCTTCAGTGCGGGACTCTGAAGAAGAAGTGTAAGTCAGATAAACCCTTTCCTCCCCAACGTGCTTTTTGGTCATGATGTTCCGTTGCAGCAGTAGTAACCCCGACTAAGACAGAGTGCATGAGGAGGATGATCAGTGGTAGGGAGCAGGAGGGGGACCAGGAGGTGTCAAGGACAGAAGCAGTGACCCAGGAGGGAAGCATCCCATGCAGCACATCACACTTCTGGACCTTTCTGTGTCACATACCCCAGGCCCTTAGGGACAGAGTGAAAACCTGGGTGAGCAGACAGCAGCTCATGCAATGAGTCTGCTCAGGAGTCAGAGAGGGTCCTGGAGACTCGGGTCACTGGGCTCCAGATAGAAAGGCGAGGGTGCTCAGATGCCTCCCTCCCCATAAAGTCTCCCCAGGCCCAGATTCACCTAGCACTCAGGATGCTCATGTCCCTGGGATGAGATCATCTCTCTCCACCCCCACACAAAGGGCCTGTGTGTCTCGGTTGTTATCTTACCACAAAGGGGCATATACTTCTCAGAGCCCAGTCTCACCCTGTGGGACAATTTGCTACTATTAGTGTTTCGCTCTTCTAGCTGGCTGGTGACAGTGAGGTGATGCACTTGACTTTTGACTTGTAATAATAAGAATCAAAATGACGGTAATAAGAACCAATCATCAGATGCTCCTTTGGGAGCCAGGCCCTGTGTGGCAGGGCTTCAAGTGTGCCAGGACTCACTGGCTTATAACGTAGGATGGGCTCCTGACATGTCTGCAGTTGAGGCGCTTGATTTAAACATCCGGGGGTTTGTCAGATGACAATCTTAGCTCTATGGCTTTTTCTAGATTCTCCGAGTGTATGCCAACCAGGCACTTCATGGGTCTGCTCGGTTCATCACCAGGAAAGCTTGCTGTCCTCTGGAAGGCGTGTTATGTACGTACCAGAGCAAAAGTGCTTGTCAAACTACGCTTGAGGATCATCCGCAAGTGGGGAACAGCTCTCTAAGTGATGCTTGAACTAAATTGGAATCTTGCTTTGGGGAGCTGGCGGAGTGTGCTTCAGAGCTGAGAGGACTCTCCTCCCAAACTCTCCTCCATCTTCCTACTTAAGCTGGGGCTTGAGTGGCTGTCCTCAGGCCACCTGGTCACAGCTCACGCTTTGATTTCACAGGATGGCTGTCAAGTATCATAAGGAATTGTTCCCGAGATTGCAACAGGACATGGGGGCTGGGGAGCTGGCTCATCTGGTGAAATGCTTGTTGTGCAAGCGTGAGGACCTTGAGTTCAGATCCTCAACTCCCATGCAAGATGCTCAGCATGGTGATGTGCACCTTTAATCCCATCACAAGGGATGGGGAGACAGGGGGATCCCTGCAGCTTGATGGGCTGCCAGGAAAGCTGTATCAGTAAAGCTTAGATTTAGTGAGAGACTCTGCCTCAAAACAATAAGGTAGAGTGGGATGGATGAAGACACCTAATATCAACCCCTGGTCCCCACACACGTGTGTGCATGCTCTCACATCCGTCCATCCATCCCATACACAGAAGATCACAGTTGCTTCTGGTAGATGAGACTCATAACTTGGCAGGAGCCACAGTTATTTTCTGGATATGTCTGTAAATCTGAGTGGGGTATGGGGTAGATGTGGAAGGTCGTTGAGAGTCAGGGGCCTCCCTCTGAGGTTCTGATCCTAGCTCTGCCTTGAGCCTCTGAACCAGAAGATTTCTTTTTAAATTGTCCTCATAAGTAATGAGTTAAAGTTACCATCAACCTATGGATTGTTATGTGGGATATGTGTGTGTGTGTGTGTGTGTGTGTGTGTGTGTGTGTGTGTGTATACACATATATATTATATATATTTTAATTTTATTGTCACTGGTGTTCTGTCTGTGTGAAGGTGTCACAAGCCCTGGAACTGGCATTGCAGACAGGTGTGATCTGCCATGTGGGTGCTGGGAATTGAACCTGGGTCCTCTGAATAACAGCCAGTGCTCTTAGCCACTGAGCCGTCTCTCCAGCTCCAGAGAGATATATTTAACACAGGCTGGGGAGATGGCTCAGGGGTAAAACACTTGCCTTGTGAGCATGAAGACTGGAGTTGGGTCCTCAGCATGCCAGTGAAAAAGCCAGACGTGACAGTATGTGCTTGTAATCTCAGGTGGGTTCCTAGCCTAGTCTAGTTGGTGAACTCCAGGGCTAGTGTCTAACAGAGCCCTTGCCTTAAAAGGAAAAGGTGGGCCTCATGCCTGATAAATGACACTGGAAGCTGTCTAGCCTCTGCACGTGCCCTAGGTCTGTCTCTGACTCTCTGTCTCCCTGTCTCTGTCTCTCTCCATCTTTCTCTCTTTCTCTCTCTGACACCCATGCATGCACACCAGCACATATATGTGCACCCTCCCATAAGAGCTCTATGAGTGGCACCTGTTTATATCACATGGCGGCTACTGCTTGGAACATGGACCCCCACCCCACCCCTTCATGTATTAAAAATGGAATCTTCACTTTCAAATGCTGATAACTATTCTCATTCTATTTCTGTCGCTGTAATAAAATAACCTGACCAAAAAGCAGCGTAGGGGAGAAAGCATTTAGTCTGGCTTGCAATTCCAGGTTACATTCTGACACTGAGGGAAAGCCAAGACGGGAACTTCAAACAGCTCTTCACATCACATCCAGAATCAAGAGCAGAGAGAAGTGGAGGCATGCATGCTTGCTGATGTTCAGCTAGGTTCTTCCACTCTTAAATAGTTCAGGACCTCTTGCCTAGGGAATGATGCCACCCACACTGGGCTGGATCTTCTCACATTGATTAAGGTACCTCTCCACAGACATGCCGACAGCCCAACCCAATGTAGGTAAGTGCCTCACTCAGACCCTTTTCACGGGTGATTCTAGGTTGAGTCAAGTTGACAGTTAAATTTCACTGTCACAGTGATATTTGAAGGTGGCTATGGTTTGATGAGGCCATGGTAGGCTCCATGGTGGCATTCGTGGGTTAACACAGAGAGGAAGAACCTATCAAGCTGGAATGCTTCCTTCCTGTCCATCCCTGTGTCGTGACCGTGAGAGAGGCTCCTGTCGGGTGCTGTCATCCTAACAGTGGACTTCATGGCCTCTGGAACTGAGAATTTGCATTTCTTTATTCTCTTCGTCACCGTTCTATTGCTGTGAAGAGACACCGTGACCAGGGTAACTCTTAGAAAAGAAAGCATTGAGTCAGGGCCTTGCTTAGGGTTTCAGAGGGTTAGCCCGTCATTGTCACGGCAGGAAGCAGACAGGCATGGCACTGGGTCAGTAGCTGAGAGCTTTCCATCCAGATCTACAGGCAGCAGGGGGAGAGAAAGAGAGAGAGAGAGAGAGAGAGAGAGAGAGAGAGAGAGAGAGAGAGAGAGAGAGACTGGGCCTGATATGGACTTTTGAAACCTCAAAGCCCACCCCCAGTGGCTCACCTCCTCCAACAGGGCCACGCCTCTCAATCCTTCTCCAACAGTTCCACCTGGGGACCAAGCAATCAAATAGATGAGCCGATGAGGAACATTCTCATTCAAACCATCACATTTGTGAATTACCCAGGCTGTAGTGTCCCATCAGAGCGACAGAAGCCAGGTAAAAACAACCAGGCTGTTTTGTTACAACATAAAATCCTGGCTTAAGCAAGGGGAATTCGTGGTCACTGGTAACCGGGAATCTAAGGTTAATGCAGGGACATGGTTATCTCAGTGGGGACCCGCATCACTCTTCCTGCCTTTGCCAGCCCCACGTCTGCATCGTGGTGACGACTGTCTACTTCTTGGTGTTGTCCGATGGACTATAACGTCTAACCCCAGGAGACAGAGATTCTGCCCTTCTGAGACAGAGGATGTTTATCTCCTGCTCAACCTCCTTAGCGCTTAGATGAGGGGTATGTGCACATGTACACATGCTGACTTTGTGTCTTTTTGCATGCACGTGTGTGTGTGTTGGTGTGTCTGCATATGCACACGTATGAGTGTGCACGTGGAGGCTGGAGCTTGACATCATGTAACTTCTTCAATTACTCTCTACCTTATTTATTTACTTTTTCTTTTCTTTTCTTTTCTTTTTTTTTTCTTTTTTTTTTTTTTTGAGGATGGGTCTCACCATGCAGCCCTGGCTGGCCTGGAACTCTGCTAAGTGTGTGGTGTGCCTTTAATCCTAGCACTTGGGAGGCAGAAGCAGGCAGAGCTCTGAGTTTGAGGCCAGCCTGGTCTACAGAGTGAGATCCAGGACCAGCCAGGGCTACACAGAGAAACCTTGTCTCAAAAAACCAAACCAAACCAAGCAAAAAAGTGTGTGCTGGTTTTGACCTTATTTTTTGAGACAAGGTCTCTCACTGAACCTAGACTTTACCAACTGGGCAGAGTTGGCTGACAAGCAAACTCCAAGGATCCTCCTGCTCTGCTCACCCCCAGGCCAGTGCCAGTGTCACAGACACACACTGCCATGCTTGGAGTTTCACCCTTGTGCTGTGTGCCAAGCACTTTACCAATTAAGCCACATTCCCAGCCTGATTTTATGCTTCCTTTTCAGAGCAAAAATATGTTTCTCTAAAGATGCAGGCAAGTTCCTCACATCTCACTGGGTAGAACTCCATCCCATGCTTATGTAAATCGAAGAAATGGAGCAAGAAGGATGAACTGATATAAACCCTGGGAGTCTGTGGAACACCTGCCTTCCCCGGGAGTCTTGTGTCAGAATGCATTTCCCAAGCGCCACATCTCATCTCACAGACTCTTTCTACGAACTGACTTCTCTCTCCATCGAGGGCTGGTGTTCTCTCCCTCAGGGCTAGGTGCTACGAGGCCATTTCCTAAAGCCCATTATGACTTTCATCTTGTTTTACTGGATGCTTGCTCTTGGAGTCCAGCTGCCATATTGTGAGCAAGCCCCCTCTCTTACACAGAGAGTTCTGTGTAAGACTCAGCACCGAGCATGGCTGTGCCCCAGTCTGACAGCTAATGCCAGCTTGCCCACCATGCCAGTGCATCATCTAGAAGGTCCATTCTTCAGCTTCCAGCCAAACTGCTCCTCACAATAATGAAGATGATGCCTTCCTGAGTGCTGCCCAAGTTACAGATTGAAATAATCCATGAGCAAAATAACTGATGCTTATTATGCTATGCCACTCAGTTCTGGGTGGCACGTTCCATAGCACGAGCTAACCAGAGCAGGTGAGGGATGTTTGAACAAAGGGAGCCTGGCAGAGGGAAGAAAGGCAGGAAGAGACTGGGATGGTGGATGCAACAAAGGTCTGAAACTAACTTCTTTTTCTTTTTTTTCCCCCTGAGACAGGATTTCTCTGTGTAGCTTTGGAGCCTGCCCTGGATCGCACTCTGTAGACCAGGCTGGCCTCGAACTCACAGAGATTTGATTTCCTCTGTCTCCTGAGTGCTGGGATTAAAGGTGTGCATCATCACTGCCTGGCTGGAATTCACTTCTTGTCTTAGTAAATACACTCAAGGCCCCGGGCAGTCATGAAAGTTCATGCTTTCTGCAGATCAGGTTATATGCACAGCTATTGTAAGTATAGCTAAAGAGCATCAAGCCATTAAGTGTCCATGTTTAAACCATATCAATTTTTTTGTTCTGGTTTGGTATTTCCTGGTTATTTATCAATGTATCAGGAATTAGGTGAAAATATGAATATGGCCTGAATTCCTCTCTGTTGCTAAGAGTTCCTGTTGATGATGTGTTGTCCTACCAATCATTTCCTTTTTTAAAAAAAGGATTTTATTTTGCTTTAATTATGTGTGTGTGTGTGTGTGTGTGTGTGTGTGTGTGTGTGTGTGTGTGTAGGCAGACATGTGCATGTGGGTGTAGTACCAGTGGAGGCCAAAAGAGGGCATCAGATCTCCTGGAGCTGGAGTTACAGGTAATTGTGAGTCTCTTGATTTGGATGCTGGGAACTGAACCTGGGTCCTCTGCAAGAACAGTATGCTCCCTTGACCACTGAGCCAACTCTCCGACTCCTATTGATCTCTGCTTAGTTTTTCTTTAGTGTATGTGCCCTCGTGAGATCACATAAAGTACATGCATGCCATGACTCAAGTGCAGAGGTCAAAGGGAAACTTTGTGGAGTCAGTTCTCTCTTTCTGCTTTTAGCCAGTTCTGAGGATAGTGCTCAGGTGATTACACTTTCTCGGCAAGTGCTGTCTCACTGGTCCACTTGTCTTTTTTAAACATGGACATTTTTCTGGGCTCCATCCTCTGGATCCTCCGGTGATGACCAACTCACTTGTTCACTCATTCATTTGTTCTTCCATCTGTGTCTGTCTGAGGCCTGTTTTCACCCAGCCCAGGGCAGTGGAGAGTCCAGGGAACATCACTTCAGGGGTAGGGCTGTGAGTGAGCCAAGGTTTAAGTGAATTAAGGAAAGTCAGGCTGGGCATGGTGATGCATGCTTTTAATCCCAGTCTTTGGAAGTAGAGCCAGGTGGATCATCATGAGTTCAAGGCTAACATGGTCTACATAGTTAATTCCAGGACAGCCAGGGCTACATAGAGAAACCCTGCCTCAAAAAAAAAAAAAGTCAACTACTTAGAACATCACAGGGCATAATTGCTTAATAAATGTCACCATCATTTGTTGTAGAATATTAGTTTAACATGCATTACATTTATTGATGCTGTGGAATAGTTATTTAATGATGCAAAGATGTGTTGCATTTTTTTATGTTGCATTTATTTCATTCCGTGAAGCTGTGCTTCAGTGCCTGCCTAAAACACCTGATTGGTTTAATAAAGAGCCAAACAGCCAATAGCTAGGCAGGAGAGTGATAGGCAGGGCTGTCAGGCAGAGAGAATAAATAGGAGAGAAGAGGGAGGAGCGAGAAAAGGAGAGGAAGATGCCAGGACCCAGCTACCCAGCTACCCAGCCACCCAGCCACCCAGCCACCCAGCCACCCAGCCACCCAGCCAGCCATGGAGTAAGAGTGAAAGTAAGATATATAGAAGTAAGAAAGGTAAAAATACCAGAGGCAAACTCTAGTTAAAGGGAACTAGAATAATTTCAGTTAAGTTAGAAGAGCTGGCTAGAAACAAGCCAAGCTAAGGCTGGGCATTCATAAGTAAGAGTAAGTCTCCATGTATTTATTTGGAAGGTGGATGGTGGGCTCCCAAAGAGTGGACTCTCCACTGCCCTGGGCTGGGTGAAAACAGGCCTCAGACAGACACAGATGAGAGAACAAACAAACAAACAAACAAACAAACACCCTTACATTTTGGCGGTCCAATGTGAGGCTCAAATTTCCATAGGGCCTGAGAATGCTAAAAAAAAAAAAAAAAAAAAAAAAGGACATGGCTCCTTTAAGAAGTTCTGCCTTAGTCTGCCATGGTGGTGCACACCTTTAATCCCAGCACTCGGGAGGCAGAGCCAGGCAGATCTCTGTGAGTTCGAGGCCAGCCTGGTCTACAGAGCGAGATCCAGGTCAGACACCTGTGGGAGCCCGTTCTCGGGTTCCTCGTGGCTTTACCCAGCAGGTCCTCATAGAGGATGATTAGACCACGGGCCTGAGTGCAGGTGTCTGAGATGGTCTGCACTTGGCGGTGCAGGGGGAGGAGGTCTTTTGCTCCACCCCTTGGCGTCTCTATAAAAACCCTGGGGCAGAGACAGTCGGGGCCGTTGGAAAAAGTTCCAGGCCCTCTCGAGGCTATCCTTTATTTTCTATCTGTTTATCTCCGCAAGATTCTCTGCAATAAATCCTTCTATCTAGTATTTCCTGCTGCTTACACTCAAGAAAACTCTGGGGAACTGTGGGGGTGGTGGGTAAACGCCCCACAGGCACCAAAACTACACAGAGAAACCCTGTCTTAAAAAACAAAACAAAACAAAACAAAAACAAACAAACAAACAAAAAAAGAGGTTCTGCCGTATAGCAGAGTACTTAAAAAGCCTTTTCCACGCTAAGTAGAAACAAAAAACTAAGCAGAAAATGCCTGCCACAGTACAGGGCTCTGACATCCCAGATCTTGGGGGTTGAATGTAGTTCTTAGTCATCTACCTTCTATGGGGCCTGTGCTGTTTACGCTGGGCTTTCACTGACCGAGAAGTGGGCGGAGCTGGCTGTAAATCCATGATGGAGGTTCGAGCTGCACCGTGTAGCATTTTAAAGGCTCATGTGGTCAGAAAAGGATAGAGATACGCAGTAAAGACAGATCCAGATGAAAAAAAAAACCCTAAACAGGTTACAGTGTATTTAAAAATGTACATAGGCTTAAAAAAGAAAAGAGAAAGGGTATAGACAGTCATAGAAAGGAAGAATTTAAAAATAATAAAGTCTTTAAAGAAAGAAGTAAAGTAATATAAAAAAATAAGGCCAGGCATTCATAAGTAAGAATAAGTTTCCATGTATTTATTTGGGAGCTGGGTGATGGGCCCCCAAAGAGTGAAATGCCCAACTACAGTCATTACTTGTCTTGCCGTTAGTTTTAAGAATGGAAGACTTATTATGAGGGGGAAATTCATACTACACATTTCCCTGAAGTCACAAGTGTATTTAAGAAATCGATTTAGTTTTTCTCTAATGTTGAGAGAAAGATGTCTCTAATTACCGGAAATAATTTGGAGAGCAGAGTTGTGACAGATGGAGGCTGTCACAGTTAAGTTGGCTGTGGGTTTCCCACCAGTAGGTATTCCTTACGTGTGGAGTTTTCGATGATCACAACTGTGGTCACTCTCTAGATCCTAGGCAATTTTGTAGTCTCTCTTTTAACTTGACTGGTTGACGGGGCCGGTCCCCAGGATCATAAGCCTTTGTTATAGCTGAGTAATATTCTGCTGAGTGCAGTGTTCTTAATGATGCCCCGGTGAATGGACACTTCGATTACCCGCTTCGCTTTGCCTCCATAATGCCTTTCCCTCTTGTCTAACTCAGGCAAAGTGGCACCCTGGCAGCTCCCTGACCAACTTGTAGGCAGCTCCATGGACAACGCCCACATCTTGTCTGTTCAATCGCCAGCTCTGTTCATCCACTAGGGTGAACAGGACAAGGTTCCAGAGCCTGGGTGGCGGGGACAGGAGGACTGTTGTCTTCCACGCATCTCTGGAAGCTGTAATCTAAGTGTCACTGGAGTTCGCTTCCCTGACACCTCCCTTTGTGGTCACAGTGAGGGGTGAGTGACTTGGGAAGGGACTCTGGTCTTGAGGTATTGTCACCTGGTGTGGGTCCTGAGCTCAGTTTGGGTCCTTTTCTCCCTGTGATCAAATATCCAACAAGAAACTTCTGGAAGGAAGGGTCTGGGAGGACAGGATGGTAGCAGGCATCTCCACGGCAGTTAGAGTGGATGGCTGGGGCTGCTCACCCATCACCTCAGTCTTCTGGGAGCGGGAAGCAGAGAGTGGACAGGAAGCAGAGTGGACAGGAAGTGGGACCAGGCTAGAAAGCCCCAAGCCCCGCCTCCAGTGGCCACTTTCACCTTCACAAGGTTGAGCAACTTTTCCAAACAGTGCCACCAGCTGAGGACCAAGTATTCAAATACGTTTGCCAGAGGGGACATTGTACATTCAAAGTGCAAGGTGTGTATGTACCATTCTCCTCCTGTTTTCTTTTCTCTGCCCTACACCAAGACTCGTTCATTCATTCACTCATGAACTCATTCATCCATTTACTCATTCATTCATTCACTCAGGTACTCAATCATTCATTCACTCATTCATTCATTCACCCATGTACTCATTCATCTATTTACTCATTCATTCATTCATTCATTCATTCACTCATGTACCCATTCATTTCAACTATTTAGTCACTCACTCATTCATTCTCTCATCCATTCATTTCAACATGCATTTACTGTTACTTTAGCTTTGCCCCCAATATAGTCTCAGGAGCTGGGATGTTTGAGTGAAAATGAGAAGACAGGAGCTGGGGAGATGGCTCAATTCCTAAGTGCTCGCTGTTCAAACATAAGGAACTGAGTTTGATACCCCAGGTATCAAAAGGTAGGGTGTGGTGAGCATGTGTCTGCAATCTAGGTGCCGAAGAGGAAGAGATTGCAAAATCGCTGGCTATTCCAGATAAACCAGTGCACTCCATGTTTTGAGACCCTGCCTCAAAAAATAAAGTGGAAGGTGTTTGGGGAAGATATCGTATGCCAGCCCACACCCCAACTGGACAAATATTACGCTCATTACTTTAAAACACATTAAGTAAATAAACTATATAGTTTTCTTTAATTTTTGTCCTTTATATTATTATTTTATGTGACTGGATGTTTTGCCTGCAGGTATGTCTGTGTGCCACATTCATGCCTAGTGCCTGCAGAGGATAGAAGAAGAGGGCTTCAGATCCTTTGGAACTGAAGTTACAGATAGTTATGAGTCATCATGTGGGTCCTGGGATTTGAACCTGGATCCTCTGGAAGAGCATCCAAAGCTCCTAAATGCTGCGCCCTCTCTCCAGCCCTGTAAGTACATAAATTACAAAGTTTCATGGAGCAGAGATTGCCATGAAAAAAAAAATAACAATAGGGCCGTGGGGAGGGAGTGCTGGGCTTATGGGTGTGGTTATTTTAAATAGGGTCAAGAGATACATTGTAGAAAAGGTGGCATGTGAGTGAGGCCCTGGATGCGGAGGGAGCTGGCTGAGTAGAGAAGCAGAACGGCAGTTCTGGCCAGAGGGAATATCCAGCGCTGAGGCCTTGAGGTAGGAACGTCCCGCTGAGAAGGTGGGAGAGAATCTGGTATGGAGGAGGCTTTGCAGAGCCTTGAGGGTGATGGAAGCCAGTAGCCTCCATCCTGAGCGAAAGAGGGCATCACAGAGATACTGACAGCAGGAGAGATGGGGTCTAATTGCTAAGTTTGATTTCATTTTTATTTTATTTTATTTTATTTTATTTTATTTTATTTTATTTTATTTTATTTTATTTTATTTTATTTTATTTTTTTTTATTTTTTCGAGACTGGATTTCTCTGTGTAGTTTTGGTGCCTGTCCTGGATCTCGCTCTGTAGACCAGGCTGGTCTCTAACTCACAGAGATCTGCCTGGCTCTGCCTCCTGAGTGCTAGGATTAAAGGCGTGCGCCACCACCTCCTGGCCATTTGATTTCCTTTTTTTAGCAGTGTTGAATAGACGTCTGGGGGTCAGGGACAAAGGCAGGGAGATCTGTGAGGAAGCAGCTAGAGTAATGGGTGTGAGAAAAGCAGGCCCACGCCAGAGCATTAGCTGTGGAGGCGCTGAGAAACTTCTGGATTCTGGGGATGTTTTGACGAGCCAACAGGACGATCTGATGGATTGTGTGGCTTGTCGGTGAAATGGTCTAAGGGAAAGGGATGGCTGCGGCATTGGCAGGAATGGCTGCTAAGTGTTTGATGGATTGGGACAAGATCCATTTAGCGATAAGGTGTGGTTCTCGCTGGGCTGGTGCCCGGATGTCAGAGGAACCGACCTGCAGCTGCTGGTGCCTGTGGTCCATCTATTCTGGCTTACAGGAGGGAGAAGAAGATGGATGTAGATAATGAGGTCAGCCGCGTTGCCTGAGGACATACTTAGGCTGGCCTTTGTCGGTGGTTGCTGCAACTCATTGAGTCCAGAGATACTCTTTGCTTTGTGTTTAATGCTTTTTAAGACATTGATTTATTTATGTGTTTGTTTATTATATATGTACACACATACACACATGTGCACACACACACACACACATACACGCCACAGTATTTATGTGGAGGTCAGAGGACAACTTGCAGAATTGGTACTTTGCTTTAACTACATGGGCTCTGGGGAGCAAACTCTGGTCGTCTGAGCCACATCACCAGCTCTTTAATACTTTTTGAAATGGGCACAAACTTAAGGGAAGTTGAGAGTAGAGTGGCCAGGTTTTATCTAGCTGCCACAGGCTACACCTCAGCCCCATTTTCTACAGACAGGGACGGCCTCCTGCTTAACCTTGATGCTGCCATCAAAGCAAGCAGCTGACATGAAGGTATTCCCACCACCTGCTACCTAGTTCAGTTTGCTATGCAGATATGCATATGTAAGCCAATATGCAAAATGAATGGGTGTTGCTGTATTCTAGTGAAACTGTATTTACAAAATAAGGTGGAGGGTCAGGTCACCCTTGAGTGTAGTATTTACTCCCTCTGTATGGTCCTGACATCTGTCAATCATGCGAACCCGACTTCCTGTACCTGTTGCTACAGGAGTGGGCACCTGAGCTGGGTGAGCCAATCAGAGAATGGGGGTGTGAGGTAGGAGGTGTACAGGGGTGAGCAAGTGACTGTGGGGAGGTGGAGAGTGAAATGCATGGAGAAAAGATTGTAGAAGCTTCTGAACTAAGTCACACCAGATCCGAACTGAACATGCACCCTTGGGTTTCCTGTATGCCTGTGTATTCATCTGTTTTGAAGTGAGAGTCTAGACTCAGCATACCTCCACTGTATCAGACTCCGTAACATTCCCTATAGGACTGTTTCCTCTGTGTGATGAGATACGTGGCCTCCCCACACTGAAGAGACTAGACCAGGAGGGAGGGCAGAAAATGGTCAGACCCTGAAGCAAGGAAGGAGGCCCCTCCAGCTTGGGATGGACGTCAGCAAGATGGGCTGCATGCTTGTCTGTAGATGGTGCTTGTGTTCTGCTTGGCGTAGTTTCAGTGAGGCCAGGAGGACCGCTCCCTCTCCCCAAGCATTATTTCAGCACTCGGCTGTGGACAGCTCCTTGCTGTTTTCCCTATGTCTCCTTTCCCTACTCAGAGAGCCTAGCATCCTAAGGAGGCTTGGAAGGTTGGGGATGGCCCTTAATCAGTGGAAGATGGAGGTTGATGGGTAAGTTCCCAGATTCCCAAGATCCCCAGAGGTTTCCCTGCAAGGTTGAGCCCTCGTTGCTTATGGAGGTAACCAGTTTGCCACCACATGGTATCTTTCCTTCCTTCCCCACCTCACTGCCTTACTACCCCAACCCTGCCCACAGGAGCACCTCCCAAGTTAACATCTCAGACTTGGTGTTGAGAGTCCCAAACTAAAGTAGTCCCCAATTTGGAAGCCAAGAGTGACTGCCCCTGCTTGGATTGTGGGCTCTAACTCCATGGGACTCACATATAGACAGGGAATGCCAGCAGTAAAGAGTCACTGGAGGGGGCAGAGGTAGGAGGATCAGGAGTTCAAGGTCACCTGGGCTACCTAATGGAAACCGATCCCCAGCAACGAGAAAGTTGTCCTACCAGATTCTGAGCCTCATGTGGCCGGGGCATTTAGAATATCCAGATCTGAACTTTGGTGGTTTCATTTACTAGAAGTGGACAGACCACTCACAATTCCTTTGCCTCAGTTTCCTACTTATAAAATGCGGGGAACCACCACCCCTGTCTCTTAGCTGTTATGAAGACGGAGGAGCAAATGCAGAAAAAGGCTGGCAGGAATGCTTGATCCTAGCCCTGGCATTCTCTAAATATGCCGCACATTTGTGTGTCTCTTGATTTTGGCTATCCGTTTTGTGCATGTGCGTGTGTGGGCACACACACACATGCCGTCTTTTGTTTGCTTTCATTTTTGAGACAGGGTCTTGTGTGTCCTCAGCTGGCTTTCAACTTGTTACATAGTTGAGGATGACCTCGAACTTCCGATTCCCTTGCTTCTGTTTCCTCAAATGCTGGGATCGAAGGCGTGAGGCGCCACACTTGATTTTATGGTAGGATGTCACCACAAGATGAGGAATGGTACGAAAGGGCCACAGCATCAGGAAGGTTGAGAACCACTGCTTGCTAGGAGACGTCTAGGCAGATTCTAAGTTGCAAGCCTGCAGTTCAAGGTTCTTGCCACTTGCCAAACACATGCACGGATACCCCCCCACCCCACACTGCTGCAGCTGCTTGCCTCTACCTCACAGGGCAGTCACTTCTACAGCTACAGCCCTGGCCACCACCATCGCAATGTAGGTCACATATGGGGAATTAGCTCGCTGCTGTTTCAGACAGAAATGGAACTTAATGGCTTCTGTCTTTTCTCTGCCGCGCAGCGCCAAGGGGCATTTTTAATGGCTGTGGGGGGGGGAGGGGCTGGCAAGCGCTACCTTCTGGGTTCCTGTTTTATGCACTCGATTGATGCTCATGCACCAAGTCTTCTTCCCTAGCTTTTGCAGAGTGCCCATTGCTACAGGCTTTCCCTTCTGGAAGCAGCCCGCACCTCCAGGCCCTGGCACTGCCTGCTGGTATGAGTGCCACCTGAAACCCTCCCGTCACCGCCACCATCCAGTGGGGCGGTGGAGGGAGTGAAAGTCCGCTTTACTGTTTCCCCTCACACTTAAGACTCAGGAATAAAGAGGAAGGGGTTTTTTTTTTTTCTTCAGCTGCAAAATTTCTTTCTTGTTGAACAAGCAAGTAGTTAACTCAAGTGGCAGAGAGATGCCCGAGTCAGAGATCTGGATACAGGGGGTGTCTGCACCTTTGTGGAAGGTTCTGGAAGGTGAACTGGGGTGGGAGGGTGTCTCTGCTCCTCCGTGTTCTGAACACTATCCTCAAAGCAGGGGTCGTAGAAACTAAGCCAACCACATTTTAACTTTTTTTTTTTTTACGTGTACTGATTTATTTGCTTACTTATTTGTATATGTGTGTGTCCAAGTGCCACAGAACGTGTGTCAAGGACAGAGGACACCCTCGGGTGTCAATGCTTGTCTTCTGCCTTGTTGGAAAGAGGACCTCTTGTGGTTTTTCCGCCTTGACCTTCAGGCCTGCTGGAGTTCTGTGGGCGTTCTCCTTTCTCTGTCCCCATCTCCCCATAGAAGTGCTGGGATTACAGATGCACACTACCATGTCCCACTTTACATGGGTGCCAGGGACCCTGACTCGGGTCCTAATCCTTGCTTTACCTGCTGACCCAGCTCACTGGCCTGGGATGGACATTTGTTACCTGCACCCAGTATATCTCTTGGTACACAGCTGCTCTGCCCCTGTGCTCAGGGCAGGAGACCCTGAGCCTTCTTAAGCTTGTTCCGACAGCACGGGTTGGTAGAGGTCTACAGAGAGCTCTTGGTGACCAGTGATGTTTTTGGAAAAGGCTGTGACCCCTTAGGTTGTCGTCATTCTAGCTGGTTGCCTGAGCAGCACCCGGGCAGAGACCGAGGCAGCACGGTCTTCCATTCCGCACCCCCACTGCTCTGTGTGGCTTTTACTCTATTGTGGGCAGAGCGGGATACCGACGTGAAGTTCTGTACAGGCCTGTGTCTCCCCTGTAGCCCCAGGAATGAAGAAAACAAGTACGATTCCTTCTCTTTCCTTCTCCAAACCCACCACAGATGATAGTACAGCAGACAGCCAGAGCTTCTGAGTACAGTTTTTGGTTGTGAGCCTAGCCTTTAACGGCTGAGCCATCTCTCCAGCCCCTGAGTACAGTTTTGCAGGTTGTTTGTGACCCAAAGGGAGGAGAGGCAGATGGAGTCGAAG
This sequence comes from Peromyscus eremicus, assembly GCF_949786415.1. Taxonomy (NCBI): domain Eukaryota; kingdom Metazoa; phylum Chordata; class Mammalia; order Rodentia; family Cricetidae; genus Peromyscus; species Peromyscus eremicus. The sequence goes on along the minus strand of NC_081438.1, from coordinate 11,178,431 downwards.
TCTACTTGTTATTCTGCTTAGCATGGAGGTGGACTAGGAGGGTGTGGGCATGGCAAAACCAACACAGGAGTCTGATGATGCTGTATGAATCTGGGTTCTGTGGCTATAACAAAAAAGTCTGAGTCTGGAAGCTTTATTTAGCTGGCGGTTTTAGACACTAAAACCCCAAGATGAACTGGTGGCTATGCCCCAATATGGCAATGTAGTGGAATTGTGTATGGAAGGCATACATGTTACATGGCAAGGCAGGAAGCCTGAGAGATTCTGAAGTCAGGCTTGCTAATCTTTGAGACAACTTCCTATGTGAGAACAGCTGGGGTCCTTATGGGACCCCTGATGACCTAACCACTTTCCACTTAGCTCCTCCTCTTAAAGGCCCACCATCTTTAAGGGGACCAGGGACCTAGTTTCTGACACACAAAATGTGATAGAAATCCCCATCAGAGCCACTGCAGTGGGCCATCTCTCCCAGGACTGCTACATCTGCAGGTGATAGTGGTAGGATAGCTACCTTTTGGCTTCATCATTACCTAACAGGAGGGAGGGACAAAATCCAACACAGCAAGGGGAGGGCTTGTTTGAAGCTCTCAAGTTATGTGAAGGCTCTTGGTTACCTCCCACGAGCATCTGAGGCCAGGAGTGTCTGTTCGCTATCTCTGATGCTGTCCCAGGAATCTATTGAGATGTGGAGATCAGGGTTTTCATCCCAGCCTCCTGACCAGGTCAAGTTTTTCTTTAAACAGACCATGTCCAAAGAGCCACAGAACAGCAGGAGAGAGAGAGAGAGAGAGAGAGAGAGAGAGAGAGAGAGAGAGAGAGAGAGATCTTTTTCATTTGATCCTCTTTTTCACTTGATACACCTTCTTCTTGCTCCGGGCTTTACTTCCTTGGCTTATTTTAAACATCCCCAGACAAAGTAAGGGCTGACTTTCCAGCTCCTGTCATCACAGTGGTGACAGATAAAGATTTCTCAGCACTCAGGTCCCCCGGGGAAACTTCCAAACCTGTAAAGCAGTATTGAGCTCTTGCTGGCTCTAAAGAGATGGTGTCAGCGGAACTGTCTCAGCTAAGTCTCTCTCTCTCACTTCCTCCAACGCTGAGGCCACACGGGGCTGTGTGTGTGTGTGTCAAAGGCTTCATTACTTAGAACCAGAGCTAGTTATTTTTCCTGCCTTAGTCCACCCCCCCACCCTGGTCACTGGTGACTTTCTTATCTCTAGAATTGTCTTGAGAGATGCTATGTCCCCCCCCCCCCCCCGCAACTGGGCAGAGGGCATTATTTCAGGGATCCCAGAGGCTCACAAAAGACTGAAAACAACACAGCAAGTGTGGGAGTCTGACTTGCCATCTCTCCTTCACTTCAGCCACCACCCCCTTGACACAGCCCAGAATTATCTGAAGGTGTCTCCCCTGGGGACTGCCTCCACCAGATTGTCCTGTGGGCATTTTTTTTTTGATTTTTTAAAAAAAATTGGTATAGGAGAGCCCAGTTTGCTGTGGCAAATGCCACCTCTCACCCTGGCAGGTGGTCTTGAGTTAGATAAGGGGCACAAGCCAGACGGAGCAAGCTGGTAACTAGCGTTCCTTCATAGTTTCTGCTTCAAGCTCCTGCTCCGATTTTCCTCAGTGATAGATTGCAACACAGAAATGTAAGCCACATAAACTCTTTCCTCCCAAAATTGCTTTTGATCATACTGTTCATCACAGCAACAGAAAAGCAAACTAAGGCACCATCCTAAGAATGTCTTTAACCAGGCATGGTGGTGCATGCCTTCGATCCCCAGCACTCAAGGGGCAGAGGCAGGTGGATTGCTATGAGTTTGAGGCCAGCCTGGTCTATATAGTGAGTTCTAGAACAGCCAGGGCTATCCAGTGAGATCCTGTCTTATACGTTTTTTTGGGGGCTAGGAAGATGGTTCAGTTGGTAAAGCGCTTGCCACACAAACATGAGAACATGAGTTCAGCCCCCAGCACTCATGTGAAAAGTTGGACATGATGATGCCTTTAACCCAGCTCCAGGAAGGCTGAGTCAGAAGGATCCCTGTAGTTGGCCAGATTCTGGGAGTCCCGAGTCCCAGTGAGAAATCCTGTCTAGGACAACAAGGCAGAGGGCTACTTGAGACTGACATCTGAGGTTGGCCTCTGGCTTCCACATGCATACAGGCACACACACACACACATACACAGACACACACAGTAGATGGTAGATAGATAGAGATAGATGTGTTCTTATTGGCAATTGCATTGATAGTGCAGGTGCCTGATGCTTCTGTGGGTGTTAGCTTGAACTGTCAGTTTGACACAACCAGGACTCATCTGAGAAGAGAGTCTCAATGAGGGATTGGTCTGTGGGCATGTGAGTGGGGATTGTCTTGCTTATACTGAGGTGGCAAGACCCACCTGCTGTGGGTGGCATTATTCCCTGGGTTTGGGTCCTAGACTGTATAAATGGAGGAATAAGGTACTGGACATATAAGCAAGCGTGCATGTATTCATTGCTCTCTGTTCTCAAGTGTGTGTGTGTGTGTGTGTGTGTGTGTGTGTGTGTGTATGTGTGTGTGTGTGTGTACACATTTATGTGTGATTGTGTGATGTGACTGGCTGCTTTAAGTCCCTGTCAACTTGACTTTGCCATCATGACGGACTGTCACTGGGAACTGTAAGCTAAAACAAGCCCTTTCTCCCATATATTATTTTTTGCCAGGGAGTTTTATCAGCATCAGGAATGAAACTATGATAGCCCTCTCTACTCAAATAACCCTACAAAATATGAATGCCATTCTCCCCATCTGACAGGTTTAAAAGATGGAGGCCCGGGAGGCTTAAATAGCCTGTTCAAAGCCAGAGCTAGGATGTAAACCCAGATCATCATGTGTGAAAACCCATCTTCCACACATTTGTTCTATTAATCCTAGAAGGGCAAAGGCCTCATTGGAGTGTTTTTTCTTGCAGGACCTTGACCTCTGGGGGCTTGCTTTCTAGCTCTGTGTGTCTCTGAAGGGCTGAGCTGCCAGTGTAGGAGTGAGCCTATGCACTGTCTGTTCAGGATACTATTATTGTTCTTTTGAGACAAGGTCTCAGGTATCCTAGGGAAGCATCAAATTTACTATGTAACCAAGAATGATCTTGGATTTAGGACCCTCCTGCCCCCACCTCCTGCATGCTGGGGTGGCAGACCTGCTTCACCATGCACAAGTTTATTTGGCCCTGGGGTTGGAACCTGGGGCTTCTTATATGCTAGGTGAGCACTGTACCAACAGATTGTATTCTCAACCCCAAGCCTGCATCCTTGAGCATCTTCTGTTTTGGGGGTTGAGTTAGTCACAAAGAACAGTGAGAAATGGCTGTGAGGTTTATAATCAGAGGCTCAAAGGCAGGAGCGGGTTCAACAGGCCACTGTGGTCTGGGTGAGCCTTGCCTCCCAGGGCTTCACATGCTGGAATCTGGGTCCCCAACATAACCACATTGAAGGGCACACACCTTAAATGAGTGAGAGGTGATTAGCTTATAGGGAGCCCACCCAGGAAATGGGCAAATGACTATCTCATGGATGTGTCCCAGGGGTCACACGACTGGATTAATTCTCACGATGGCAGAAGGGCTGCTGGGAAGCGAGGCCATGACATGTGCCCAGCCCCTTTTGCACACAGCTGGTTCCCTTTCCATTCTTCTGCCCTGAGTGGGCGGGGTCAGATAGATCTCATCAGACACCATACTGTGTGGACTTCCAGCTGACACTGTGAGCCACACGAAATCGCTTTTCTTGATAAAGCATCCAGTTGCAGCCATTCTGTTATAGTAACAACAACAACAACAAAACCCAAAACAGTCCAAGATGAAGGTGATGGTGATGGAATCAGAACTCAGCAAGGCATCAGGCTGCAGCTGCCTGAGGCTGCGGGGATAGAGAAAAGAGAGGTGATGGTAGAGCCTGGGATCTGAGTTCTCTGTGGGGAGTAAAACCCAGGGCCCCTTGCCCAGCAGGAGCAGGGCCCATAGAGGAGACACAGCTTTCAGAGAGACTGACATATTTCTCATCTCCTCCAGGTTGCCAAGTTGTCTGAGCCATCTCCATCAATCCCTCTCTCACTAGCTCGTCTTTTGTGCCCCCCCCCCCCCCCCCGCTTCCCGGCTTCCTCCTAATTGCTAACAACACAGGCACCAGGGCTCTTGGCTGAGGCTCCTCATCAGAACTGCCTTCTCTCCCCAGCAGAGAGACAAATGAAGCTGCAATGTTGGTGTGACTTTGATTTCGAAATTGGATTCTGTCCCCGCAATCATACACCTCAGATCTGCGGCCCTCCCTTTAGGACGCCACTTTGTCCCCTCCTGTCGGCAGACAGATGGGAGCCCTGTAGAAGAAATCTGAAGACGCGGGATGAAACTGCACGGGAGAGGCTTCTTTCTGGGGTAGTGAATTATTCAGGCGTTCTAATGGCTTACCCAGCGGCAGGCCTGCCTCCTGCCCGGCGAGCGCGCGAGCGCTGTCCACAGTGCTGAATATGGCTGCAACTACCTGGTTCTGTTTGTTGGGAGAGAACCTACTATATGTCCCTGAGCTGCCCTTAGAGGCTCAGGTGGACAAAGAAGGTAGCTGTCAATCAGATGATCCTGAGAGGGAGGAAGGAAGGGAAAAGGTGGAGGGATAAGGGGAGGAGGTACTTGGCCTGCCCTGCTGAGGGGGAGCTCTCCCACAGACTCCAGGTTTTGATTGGTCTTGTGAGTTCCCTAGGTTGGAGCTTGCTGCTGGCTACAGCGAGGCCTGTGGCCCTTTCATAGAACCTTATTATAGATTCATAGCCACATGGTGCCTCCACAGAAGAGCTTTGGGATCTGGGTACCTGATAAAGCAGCCTCATAGTGCATGGAGGCTGCTCTGCCACGGACAGAACAAGCCTTGCTTGCATGTGAAGTGGGATGGGTCCCAGGTTCCAGCCAAAGAGGACGGTGTAAACAAAGCCAGGCCAGGCACAGAGGGTCCCAGTGTTGAAAGTCAGTGCTTTATTGTTGGCGAGTCACACTCTGATGACCATGCACAGGCTACTTGATCTTTCCCGGCCTCAATATCCTTTTCTACAAAATGGAAATGAAAGTCATTCTAGGGCTGGTGAGCTGGCTCAGTGGGTAAAGGCGATTGCAGCCAAGACTCATGATCTGAATTTGATCCCTGGAGTGCACAGTGGAGGGACAGAAGCAACTCCTGCACGGGCATTGTCCTTGGACCTCCACACGCATGCCATGGCACATACGCTAATAATAAAGAAGGAAAATAGTCCATATCTGTAGTGTCCCTGCATAAATGAGTTAGCAATGTTTATATGACACACAGCCAGAACCAACAAGCTGTGCTCAGCACCCGTATAATTGAACAAAGCCCAGAGAGAGCTTTCTTTTCAAGGAGACAGGCCACACTTGCCCCCCCTCCCAAATCCATCCTTTGAAATCAGAAAGATGAGGTCAGCATGGGGACAAGAATGAAGGGTGCTTGAAAGTTGGTCTGGTTGGGCTATCTCAGATCTTTCTTTGCTCTTGTTTAGTGCAGAGATAACAACAAATCCAATTGCCGACAGCTCCCCTGGAAAAAAAAAATCAATGCTCCGGGCGTCCTGGAGTCAGACAAAACACCTGCCTGACTCACCTCCTGCTAAAGTTGATGTGTGTGTGTGTGTGTGTGTGTGTATGTGTGTGTGTGTACATGCACACGAGCTTGTGCACAGAGGCCTGTAACCAGTTCAAATTTAAAGCACAACACACACACACACATATACTCAGGTAACACATATACATGCAAATATGTGTGTGTATGCTTGTAATAGTCCACATACTAGAAGATTATAGGTAAGAGCCAAATCCAGCCCCTCATCTTGCCGACTTGTAAGCTGTTCTGGAGTCTAACTTACTGCAGGGGTGTTGATAACTGACCGTTCTCAACCATAAGGCAGAAATCTATGTCCACGTGGGCCAGACATCTGTCACCTTCACCCTGCAGTTTGAAGACGCTCCAGACAAAGTTATAGAGCCTCAGACAGTGCAGTGACGGGGAGACACATCTGCTTCTGGTCAGCACTGATGTCTGCCCCAGGCCTTTCAGAGGTACTTGAGGACAGGGAGAAGGCTGGAGGGGGTGAGGGGGGAGCGGGGAGCGGGGGTCAGAGTAGAGCTGTGAAAACAAAGAAGGTAATAAGGTCTGAAGCTGGGTCTCTAGGGGTGAGGCTGTGCCCAGTGAGTTCGAAGAAGCCGGAATCCTCAAGAGTCCGAGTCTCCAAAGGATGGGATTTACCTCTTTCTGAAAAGTGAGGTGGGAATATTTTCCTTTAGAATTTTCAGTCTTCTTCCAAAACACCTGAGACATCCTAGTATCGAGAGAGCATCCTTTTCTCTTCATCCCTCTCCTCCCCTTTCTCTTTTTCTTCTTCTTTTGTTGCTGTTGTTGTTGTTGTTGTTGTTATTATTATTATTATTATTATTATTATTATTATTATTATTTTTGGTTTTTCAAGACAGGGTTTCTCTGTGTAGTTTTGGTGCCTTTCCTGGATCTCGCTTTGTAGACCAGGCTGGCCTTGAACTCACAGAGATCCACCTGGCTCTGCCTCCTGAGTGCTGTGATTAAAGTTGTGCGCCACCACCGCTGCCTGGCCTTCTTTTGTTATTTTTGAGACAGGGTCTCATGTATCCCAGGCTGGCCTCAAACATACCATGTGGCTGAGGCTAGCCTTGAACTCCTGACCCTCCTGCCTCCACCTCCTACTGAGACGGCAGGCAGAAGCCACTGTGTCTGCCTACTTCGGTGGCTTCTTAGTTCTCACTTCCCGTCTCCAGCAGTTCTAGGGTCTGTCCAACCACCTTCACCTTGGCTTTGGGTGAAGTTGGACATCTGGAGCAAGGAGTGTGAGCTTGACACTGTTGTCTCTCTGGCTCGACAACGACGACGAGGGTCATCTTTGACCTTCACTTTTCTCGGGTCCTGTGCATCCCAGCTATAGCCCCCCTTGTCCACATCGGCTGTGACAACGGAAGTGTTCGGTCACCATGGCTCCATCAGAGGCTCTCTCTTGCTTATGCAACTCATTTAAAAATGTAATGTGTAATTGAAAATACAGATTAATAATTAGTCGTCTATAATAGCCAAACTTATAGTCATGTGAGGTATGTTTTCAAGGTCATAAAGCAGATATATTTAGATAGATAGATGGATAGATAGATAGATGGATGGATGGATGGATAGGTAGGTAGGTAGGTAGGTAGATGGATGGATGGATGGATGGATGGATGGATAGGTAGGTAGGTAGGTAGGTAGGTAGGTAGGTAGGTAGATAGATAGATAGATAGATAGATGGTCTTCAAACACTCCAAAGACTTACAGAATATGACATTCAATGTGTTTAATAAACTAGGGCTTTTCATGACAGTGAGACATGTCTGCTCCTAGCAGCACCAATCTACTTCAGAGGAGATGATGGGCATCGAAGAAGCTCTGTATGGAGTTTGTTTTGCAGTTTCCATTCCTTTATTCCTGTGAATGAACTGAGTTAATTAATTAAATTAATGAAGGCACCTGTTCTTTTTGTATTTGATATTTTCTGTTTTTATATATTCTGGCTACGAATCCCCTGCCAGATACGTAGCTGGCAAAGACTCCCCCATCCTGTAAGCTGTCTCGGCAGCCTGGTAATTCTTCCCTTTGTGGTGCAGAAGCTTTTAAACTCTGTACAGTGGCGTTTGCCAGCTCTTGCTGTTGTGTGCTGAGCCTCGGGAGCCCATGTAGAAAATGCTTGCTATGTCTAGGTCTGGAAGCAACTCCCTTCATTTTGGTGTTTCAGGTTTTGCTCTAGTTTGAACAGGGTGAGAGAGGATCTTGGGTCTTCTTTATGTGGAGATCCGGGTTCCCCTGCAGGTACTCTTCTTCCTCCTCCCCCTCCCCTCTTCCTCCTCTTCCCCTCTTCCTCCTCCTCTTCTCCTCCCCCTCTTTTCCTCCTCTTCCTCTTCTTCCTCCCCCCTCCTCCCCTCTTCCTCTTCTTTTTCCTCCTCTTCCTCCTCCTCTCCTCCTCCCCCTTCCTCCTCCTCCCCCTCTTTCTCCTCCTCTTCTTCCACCTCCTCCTCCTCCCCTCCTACTATTCCCCTCTCTCTCCTCCTATTCCTCCAATAGGGTCTTACTTTGTATTCCAAACTGTCCAGAACTTATTATATATCCCGGCTGGTCTCGAACTCATAGCAATCCTGCATCAGCCTCCTGAGTGCTAGCACTACAGGTGTGAGCCACCCCCCCTGGTCTTCCCAGCGCAGCTTCCTGCCTTGGCCTGAGGCCCCGGGGACTTGCCCTTTTCTGCCGCCTCTGACTTTAATCTCGTCCCCTCCTGGCACCTCTCTCAGCTCTAGCTCCCAGCCTCTCTTCCGCTCCCCACTGACACTGAAATATAAGGCTGCACTGTGTTCTCATCTGCTGAGTTTTGGCATCCCTCATCCAGAGACAAAGATTAGGGATGAACGTTTCTCCGATGGCTGGTTCTGTTCTTGGTGTGTGTCCTACCACCCCCCGCCCCCCCCCCCCCCAAAAAAAAATCCAGCAGCCAGGGAGGCTTGCCAAACACTATTCCATTTTGGGGCTTGATTTGTAAAGGTTAACCGTTTTGAAAGAGGAAAAGAAAAAATAGAGCGTGTGCATTCCAGGGTAAACAAATGAATCCTTCTTTAAAGATTGGAGACACGGCCTACTGAAATAATGCAGGCCGACCTCAGAAGCGTGTCAACAAAGGAAGAGTGGTGCTGGATCGAGGGGAAATCAATTTGGAGAGAAAAAAATCCACATGAATCTTTAAACTGAGTTCTGATTCCACAGCCAGCCACAAGCCTGAATACGGTCTCCAACTCTGACCTTGACATTGATTCCCCGGCTCATTTCTGTATGATCTTGGGAGGCAGACAGGGGTCTTCCTAGTTCGTCAAGTGCTAGGTGATGACCTTGGCACACGGACGTGGTAATTGATCCCCTTCCCGGTCCACCCCACACACCGTGCCTCTGTATAGGAACCAGCATCCTGGTTTACAGATGTGCACATGGAGCCTCAGAGCCCCACACGTAGTAAGAACAAGTGGAGCTGTAACCACTTGGCTGGGGAGTCCAACTCAGGCTCACTAGTCTCTTTTCTCATCTCATGCCCCTGACCCCCTGAGCAATGTGTCTGTCCCCAGCATGCAGAGAAGACAGCTGAGCCATGGTGTGTCTGTCACTCAGATGATAGCCCAGGGACAGAGAGGAGTCCTCATTGAGCAGAGTACAGTTCTGGGCAAGAGGCTACTTTGCTTTCAAATGATGGGTTAGCTTTTGTTCCTCTGTTAGGGGACCTTTTTTCTTTGTTCCCCATTCACCCCTCTTTCTTGATCTGTCTCTTTTTATTTCCAAAGAACCACAGTCCTTACCTTTGTGGAGACTGGTGGGATTAACACAGCGGCCTTTGCGGTTTTGTATCCTATCTTTTGGTCTTGTTTTTGTAGTAACTCTTCCCGATATTAATAGTAACAATGACATAATTTATGATTTTGAGAAAGGACACAGGAGGGCATCTATGAAAAATCTATAACCAACATCATAGTTGACAGTAAACACACGAAAGCTTTGCCCCAAATATGAGAACAAGCCCTGATGTTCCCTTTGGCCATGCCCAGCTGGCATAATATTTAAAGGTCTTCCCTGGTGGCGAGTGATAAAGAGAAAGAAATACAGCGGAGGTTTTGTTTCTACGTGGTGTGAGTGAGCATGGGTGTAGATGTAGATGTTCCTAGCTGTAGCCTAGAACTCGTGAAACTGCAGGGTTGTAGGAAGCAAGGACAACATAAATACTTCAATTGTACTGTCAAGTAGTCTAGGGAAGGTGGGCGTGGCTTAGCGCGTGTTGGAGAGGTGGGTGTGCATTAGCTTGTGGGGAGGTAGATGTGGTTTAGTGTGGGGGAGGAGGGTGTGGCTTAGCCTGTGGGGTGGTGGGTGTGGCTTAGCCTATGGGGTGGTGGGTGTGACTTAGCCTGTGGGGTGGTGGGTGTGGCTTAGCCTGTGGGAGGTAGTGTGGCTTAGCCTGTGGGAGGTAGTGTGGCCTTGCCTGTGGGGTGGTAGGTGTGGCCTAGCCCGTGGGGTGGTAGGTGTGGCTTAGCCTGTGGGCCATGGTTATGCTCAATTCTGCGGCTGTCCCACAGCTGCGGGCACTGCCTGGGATGTTGGTCTCTATCTCTGGAGACTGTTCAGTAAAGCCGGGAGGATGCCTGTCAGGACTACAGGGGTGATCTCAGTTCTGGACTGGAGAGTGACAGAAAAACCACAAGATGCGGTTAGCTGAATGAGTTCTGATGTCCTTCTCAGTCCCAAAGGACTGAGCTGGCCTGTGGCTCCAGGCCATGAGACAGAGAATAATGAAATCCAGGGAAGAAGGGCTGTGTGGTGTTAGAAGCAAGAAGAGGCAGCGAACAGGAGCCAGTTCACATTAATTATTTTGACAGTGTCCACTCAGAAACGCACAGCAGGCCCACGTCCCTGTAGTCAGCACTGCGGCTCATTTCTTGGTGGCAAAGCAGATGCTTTGGCCAGAACCAGCTCTTCCTTTGCCCCACCCCCGGTTTGGGCAGTAAGAGCAAAGCCTCAGGGAGGGAGGGGCTGCCACCTGGGGTGAATGCTGGAGCTCCGTCAGGCCCAGCCACCCGCTGAATACCAACTAAGCTGCTCGGGTGGATGGAAAAGTTTGGAGGTCGAAAATGGCTGTGGGATGCAGACGCAGTGTCTAGATTCAGTGCTTCCGGCTTGGTTCCCTTCCCACCGCAGATGCAGAACTTACCGGACACTGAGATGTGAATATCCCGGATCTAGCGCCATCCTGTTGGGACACTTTGGTTTTGCTGGGAGTTTCAAAAACATAAGTGACCACCAGCTCTTGGGTGGTCTGACCGGGGGATGGTGAGGGGACAGCCCACCTTCCCCAGAGCTTGGGAGGGGCAGAGCTGTCAGATGCCACTTGCTACACTGTGGGGGAGAGCCAGGCACATTTTGCAACAATTCTGCCTTTTCAGAGACTTTTCAAGTCTTAAACTAAAGAACTGTCAAATCCAGAATATCTCAAGTTAGCTGGGGTGGGGGTGTTGAATGCTATAGACTCAAAGACACACCTTTAATTGGATGGACTATATCTCCCATCCAGTCCCAACCAGGCTGGGCTGGTCCCTGATTAGCATCTGAGACCAGGCTGTTCTGGGTGATGTGACTAAAGAAGGCTGCATGGCTTATTTCTTGCCCATAAAAGCACCAGCCAGGCTGGAGACTGATGATGTTGTCAGGGGCAGGTTCTTCTCCTCACCTGTCTTTTGACTTAAAATGTTTTTTTGGGATTTTATTTTATGTGTTTGAATGTTTGCCTGCCCATGTGTTGGAGAACCACATGCATGCAGTGCCTTCTGAAGCCAGAAGAGGGCATTGGGTGCTTTGGAACTGGAGCTATGGTCACTTGTGAGCTGCTGTTGAGGGTGCTGGGAATTGAACCAGGGCCTTCTCGAAGAGCAGCCAGTGTCCTTAACCTCTGAGCCAGCTCTTCAGCCCTGTGTTTTTTGTCTTGAGTACTGTTCCTGAACCCAGAATCCAGCCCAGTGCCCAGCAATTCCACATGCCAGCCAATTAAAAGGGGAGGGGAATAGGTAGACTTACTTCTCTTAAAGGGCTTGACTCAGGTATTGCTGTATCACAAATGCTTATATCCTATTGGCAGGGATCAATCACCTGACTTGTTTTGCTGCAAGGCCTCTGGGAACTGTAGTCTTTCCTCCAGCTGGCCAATTGTGGTAGTTTAAATGAGAATGCTCCCCCTCCCCCATGCTCATATATTTGAACATTTGGTTCCCAGTTGGTGGAACTGTTTGGGAAGGATTAGGAGGTGTGGCCTTTCTGGAGATGTGTCACTGGGGGTGGGGTTTCAAAAACCCATGCCAGGCTCAAGTGTGGCACTCTGTCTGTCTGTCTGTCTGTCTCTCTCTACCATAAGATGAGCATGGACTAACCCCCTGAAACTAGAAGCAAATGCAGCACCTTTATAAGCTGTCTTGGTCATGGTGTCTCTTCATAGCGACAGAACAGTGACATCTTATTATGGAACAAAGTGGAAGAGAAATGTGAGACAGAAAAGTAGAACTTCCTGCAAGTTATTCTGTGCGATCAGCTCTACCTCTAGAGAAATACCCGAAGACAATTCCTTAAAGAGTGAAATAGCTTGTTCACAGGGCCCAAGTCTGTTGTTGACTTAATAAAATTTTGTGTGTGGCCACAACAATGATAAATACAAGGGTGATTTAGACACATGGAAACTGTACATAAAAAGTAGAACCCTATTCCATACACATCAGACAGGGTTTCTCTGTGTAACAGCCCTGCCTGTCCTGGAACTCGATTTGTAGATCAGGCTGACCTCAAACTCACAAGAGATCTGCCTGCCTCCGCCTCCAAGACACACACCACCACCACCTGGCGATGAGGTCTATCTTTTGACACCTGCTGGTTAGTCCTCCTGTTACAAAAAGAGCAACCCTGGCCCCTTCCCCTGGTTGGCTTCCTGTCTGGAAATGGGACCTCTGGTTCCTATACATATCTCTGTCACAATACTACATACCATTAGATCCTTCCAAGAGGCCACCCTATATTGGATTTTCAGCCTCTAGAACCATTTTTATTGATAAAAGTACTCAGCTCTAGGTGTTGTGTTACAGTAATGGGAAATGGGTCAATAACTCTTCCAAGTAAGCCTGCACATCCACATCTCAATCTTCCACTCAAGTCAAGACTTCAACTCGGCAGGCAGGAAAGGCTTCAGAGAATGGCTTCCACATAGCCTTGAATAGAGGTAGAGGCCTGCTGGGCTTCTGTACTGAGAAGAGCAGGCAGGCTTCAGAGGGGGCGGGCCATCGTGGCTGAGTGACGTCAGTGGGGAAGGCTGGGGCCATGGGGCATGGAGGCTTCTTGGTTTATTTTGCATTTTCAGTTTTGTTTGTTTGTTTTTGTGTTTTGTTTTTTCGAGACAGGGTTTCTCTGTGTAGCTCTGGCTGTCCTGAAACTCTCTCTGTAGACCAGGCTGACCTTGAACTCACCGAGATCCATCCACCTGCCTCTGCCTCAAGGTGTGCACCACCACCGCCCGACTATTTTGCATTTTCAATGGCAGAAAAATTTCACAGTCATTTAGAAGTTCCTGGTGCGGGGTGAGTGGGTTGGAGTCTGGAAGAGGTCCCCTCATCCTGGAATTTGAGGGGAGTGATGTTCAGCGGCTGCACCATGGAGACCTCAGGGTGATCATTTACGGAGGCAAGGCTGGAGGGTGGAGGGGTCCTTTGCCTTGGAGGAGTGGCTAAAAATATAAAAGTGAGCTAAACTGGCCTTGAATCCCTTCTCTGCCTCCCGGTAGTCGTACCACCCACCTTCGGTGAGTTAATTAGTGTACTCATTAGTTATTTGTCAATTTCATACACGCTAGGATTATCTAGGAAGAGGGAACTTCAGCTGAGAAAATGTATTAATCGGATTGGCCCATGGGCACGTCTGTGGGGCAGTCTCTTGATTGATGATCGGTGTGGGAGGGCCCAGTCCACTGTGGGCGGAGCCACCGGGTTGGCAGCCAGATAAGGACCGTGAGCCTGGAGAAGCCAGTAAGCCTGACTTCTTTCTCCGTGGCCTCTGCTTCAGTTCCTGCCTCCAGGATCCTGCCCTGCCCTCCCTCAGTGATGGACAGTGACCTGGGAATTGTAAGCTGAAATAAGCCTGTTTCTCCCCAGGTTGTTTTTGGTCATGGTGTTTACCACAGCAATAGAAACCCAACTAAGACAGTTAACTTCTCTGGAATGTTCTTCCTTCATCTTATTCCTTCCACTCCCTTCTCTCATCTTCCCCTCTACCCCCTCCCCCTTCCTCCCTCCTCTGTCTCCCCCCTTCCATTTTTGGAGACCACGTCTCACTCTGCAGCTGTCATTGAGTATGAAATGACTTCCTCAGGCACATATATTGAATATTTGTTTCTAAGCTGGTGGCACTGTTTTGGAAGTTTCTGGAGCCTTTAGGAGGTAAGGACTAGCTCAAGTGGGTTACTGGGGCAGATGCTTGGTGTGGTGGTTGCTTGGTTGGCCCCCATAGACTCATGTGTTTGAATGCTTGGCCCATAGGCAGTGGCACTATTAGGGGGCGTGGCCTTGTTGGAGAAGGTGTGGCTTTTTTGGAGGAAGTATGTCACTAGGGGCTGGGCTTTGAGGTCTTAGAAACTAAAGCCAGGCCTAGTGGTTCAAAGTCTCTTCCTGCTGCCTGTGATTCAAGATGTAAAACTCTCAGCTCCTTCTCCAGCACCATGTCGGCCTGCACACCACCATGCTTCCCACCATGACAATACCTCTCTGAACTGTAAGTCAGCCCCAATGAAATGTTTTCCTTTTTAAGAGTTGTTGCCGTCATGGTGTGTCTTCACAGCAATAAAACCTTAACAAAGACCCTTGGGGACCTCTTATGCCTGCCCCCTGCCCACCTTGCTCTCTGCTTCCTGTTCACCACAAAGTGAACCATTAGCTTCTGCCATCTGCTCCAGCTTCCAAACCACGGGAGGTTACATAGCCGCCATGGAACGGTCCCTCCTCACGGGGTCGATGCCACAGTGGTCCAGGCTAGTCTTTAACTCTGGGTTCTCTGGTCTTTTGCCTCCCGAGTGCTGCTTGTGGAGGGGTCCAGGTTGAAATCCACACTGTGGGGACTACAGGCTGCATGCCCCACCCCAAGCCCTGTACTCCCTTCATATCATCAGCTCTAATACCTAAGCTCTGGCTTTGTAAATCAACTTAGGGGAATTTAGCTATTTGCTTCTCCCAATCCTTTATTGTAGGTTGTGTTAACCTCCAGGCTCCAGGCTGATCAGGCCACGCTCACCTGCTGCTGCCTCTTTCTTACAGCTGATGCAAAGGAAATAACAAGCCCCCACGGGGTGGGTGTGGTCTGTGAGTCTCTAATAGACTCCCAGGTGCCCAGGTTCTAGAACAGCAAGGAGCTGTTTTCGTTTTTTCACAAGGGAGTTTGTAGACCTCAGGTGGCCAGGTAGACCTGCAGGTAGCATCACATACCCAACCTGTATAATGGGTACACTTTAACTAAATGGGCTGCGCCTCCTTCTCCTCCTGGGAATGGTAGTCCCTCCCTGGAAAGCAGGATCCTGGTTCCTGCTGCCCAGAGGACAGAGACAGCCTGGTACAGGCTGAGCTGTGAACTGCTAATCAACCATGTGACATGGAACCTCTCTCTTCCACTGAGACCTAAAAGAAGTGAACCCTCACTCTGCCTCATGGGCCTGAACTCTAATCAGAGCCCCTGCCCTGTTGCTATCTGTCTGTCCGTCCATCCATGGTGTTAATAACTCTCCTAAGGAATCTCTTACCCCATGGGTCTCAGTGTCCCCCTCGGACCCTGAGCCTGAAACCTTCCAGATAGTTCTACCCCCACCTTAGGGACAAGAAAGGTCCTAGAAGATTGTGTCACCTGTCCAAGGTCACGTGGTGAGTCCCACAGCAGGGATTTCAGCCTGGACCTGTCGGATTTCAAAGCTGGTGGTTCTATCCGGCAGCAGAGTAGCCGCCAGAGTAAATGAAGATGTACTGGTTCTGCCCACCTCTGCCTGGCCTGTAATTGACAGTTAATAAAATATAGCAATTATGACATTCACCTTGGGTATTTGCAGTCCCAGAATGTGAGTGGGTCCTTGGGGACAGGTGCATAGTGGGGAGAGGTTTTATATAGCCGAGTGGAAGGTCATCGTTCCTACCTTCATTTGCCTTTCCCTTCCCCAGGGGGTGGAGGTGGGGGGGGGTGTCATGGTGTTGATGACACAGCCGTCCAAAGCCCGGGCCCTGTGGGTGGATGGATGCATCTTCAGGACTGTTAGGAAGAGAGATGGGCTGGCACTGGAAATGACTTTAAAGATGATAATGAAGGTGACATGGGGGGTGGGGTGGGGAGGAATAGATGAGGAGTGCTTGTGGTGAACGACTGCCTGCCTGGCCTGTGTGGGGAGGGGCTGTGAGCCCATCCGCCTGTTCAAAACCAACGTTGAGCACCTACTATGTGCCAGGCACTGTGTTCTGTGCTGGTGATTTGTGTGTGTGACCCACAGCTCCTGAGGCACACTGTTTAGAGAGGGTGTTTGGTGCCAAGTGCACCATGCCGGCCAACACTCAGGGCAGAGAGAAGATGGCTGGCAGAGAACAGAGTATGGACAGAGAGAGGTCCACTCAGTCTTCACTGAGGGGTGACTGTTCTCCCCATTTTGCTAAGGGGGGAAACTGAGGCACAGGCCTGTGCAGTCATTTGCTCAAAGCTGTGTCATGATCCCAAAGCTGTTGAGAGAAGGGGTTGAGACCCTGACCTTCCTTGTTCACCTTTTCATCAGGAGCACGGATGTGGTGGCTATGGAGGGTGACCATCTTTTCCACGGTGGCCTGGGGCACTTCCAGTCTCAGCTCTGAAAGTGGCCCAAGATGGACCATTGACTGAGTGGAAGGTTTGGCTGGACTCAAGCAAAAGAGAAGGAAGGGCCAGTGGAGTACATGATGAGCAGGGAGTTGGGAAGCTATTCTCTCTGTCCCCATAAGGTCCCCAGGACGTCATTATGTGATGCAAGGCTACAGCACCTTCAACTCTGCCTGCTCCCTTTCAGGCCTCATGGTAGGTGACATTCCCCCTGAGGTCTCCAAGCTTGAAGGAAGAGCTTCCGTTATGTGGATGGTCTGTCCTTACGGTAACATGCAATCCCTTCTCTGAGTCCCACCAAGAAGCAAAACCAGGAAGGACCAGGCACAGTCAGCAGACACACAGAGAGCAGTCACCATGAATTATGTACCACTCCTGGTGACTTGAGAGTCATCCTGGTGACAATCTAGTGTTTCTAAGAGTCCTGCCCTTCACTTCCTTTCCTGCCTAGATATATTTTTCCTTCTTAGCCTCTATTTCTACTTCCTTTCCCCCATTCCATTTATCTCACACACACAAAAAAATCTCTTCTGTAACAGGATCTAAGCACACAGTAGGTCCTCAGTATCTGTTGAGTGAATAGGTGAAGGAGACCACCCAAATCCTGTGTGTGCTCACGAACTTTTTCAGGTTCAAAATGAGCTCCACACTGGCAGCAACAACAACCTTTTCTTTGGTCAAAAATCTTATTTGAGGAGCTGGGGAGATGGCTCAGTGGTTAAGAGCACTGGCTGTTCTTGCAGATGCCCCAGGTTTGGTTCCCAGCTCCTACATGGTGGCTCACAGAAGTCTGTAACTCCCGTTCAGGGGATCTGATGCCCTCTTCTGGCCTTTTTGGGCACTGCATGTGTGTTCACATAAACTCACACAGGCACACATGGCATGAAAATTTTTAAAATCTTAATAAAAACAGAACTGTGTGTGTGCACATGCAATGTGTGTACATGTATGTGTGTGTGTGTGTGTGTGAGTGTGTGTGTGTGTGTGTGTGTGAGTGTGTTGGCACATACCTGTTACCTCTGCACTCAGTTTGAGACAGGATGATGGAGAATTAACTGCTGGCCTGGGTTACATGCAGACACCCTATCTCAAAGATAATGTCTCTTACAGACTGGTGAGACAGCATGGAGAATAAGGGTGTCTGCTGCCAAGCCTACTGACCTAAGTTTGATCCCTGGGACCCACGTGATGGAAGGAGAGAACTGACTTCCACAAGTTGCCCTCTGTCCTACACACACACACACACACACACACACACACACACACGTTCGTGCAAATACACACACAAATGTTAAAAAAGGTGGAGGGCACCCTCAAAAATCTCACGGTTCTGCCAGGTGTGAAGGTGCTACCTTGTAATCCTAGCACTTGAAGGGTAGAGGCAAGAGGATTGCTGTGAATTCTGGGTCAGCTGGTCTATACTGTGAGTTCTAGGGCTACACAGTGAAACTTGTCTCAAAAAACAAAACAAACAACAAACATATATATATGTACACACACATTTTCTCTATCATCTATCTATCCATCTATCTATCTATCTATCTATCTATCTATCTATCTATCTATCTATCTATGTATCTATCTATCTATGTATCTATCTATCTATGTATCTATCTATCTATGTATCTATCTATGTATCTATCTATCTATGTATCTATCTATGTATCTATCTATCTATGTATCTATCTATCTATGTATCTATCTATCTATCTATGTATCTATCTATGTATCTATGTATCTATCAATCTATCTATCTATCTATCTATCTATCTATCTATCTATCTATCTATCAATCTATCTATCTATCTATCTATCTATCTATCTATCTATCTATCTATGTATCTATCTAATAAACAAACACCCCACACAGCTCTGAGGCAGGGTGGAAATTTTCATATGCAGGAATCCCCAGAAGGTTCTGGAACAATCTGCCTTAGATAAACACGGCTCCTTCCTTTGATCATCCCTGCCTGCTGTCTCAGGCCTCCCTCCTCATCTATGTTAAACTTTATCTTTTCTTTAAATCCTCACATAGACCAAAAAGAGCCATCTCTGCAGGGGTGATTCTCATCCAATAAGGCTTGCAAGGCAGCTAGGGGACAGACACACGCTGTTATCTCCTCGATCTGCCTCTGTTCTGGAATGGTCTATGATTCTTGACACAGGTTTATTTTTTTATTTTCATATTTTTGGTGCGTGATGACTATAAGCTCTTGAAAACCACGTGAGCACTTCAGACGTGTGACCAGTGTTCAGTAACACTCACCTTGTGATTATATTGGCCATGGATTTACCTGGCTGGACTTCAGGCTATTAAGAAATCACTGGGGGCTGGAGAGATGGCTCAGAGGTTAAGAGCACTGTCTGTTCTTCCAAAGGTCCTGAGTTCAATTCCCAGCAACCACATGGTGGCTCACAACCATCTGTAATGAGATCTGGCGCCCTCTTCTGGCCTGCAGGGACACATGCAGACAGAACACTGTAAACATAATAAATAAATAAACCGTTAAAAAAAAAAAAAAAAAAAAAAACATTCGAAAAAAAAAAAAAAAAAAAAAAAAGAAATCACTGATGAGCATTATTCTAGGCACCTCCCCTGTGTGACTGTTTCATGAAGGCTGGGAATGCTACATTCATCTGCTTTCTACTGAGATCTCTTTTCTTATTTCCCTTTCGTCTTATATCTTAGATTAATGCCCGTTCTGTCCCCTGAAGAGTGTCATCAATTAATGGAAATGTAGGTGCACGCGTGCGCACTCGCGCACGCGCGCGCACACACACGTATGCACACACAAATATGTTCTTACACATGCATTTCTTTTTTTAAAAAAGATTTTATTTTACTTTTATTTATGTGTATGCCTATGAGTGTAGGTGCTCACAGAAGCCAGAGAAGTGTATTAGATCCCCTGGAGCTAGATCCCCTGGAGCTAGAGTTATAGACAGTTGTGAGCTTCCATGTGGGTGCTGGGAATTGAACCAGGGTCCTCTGAAAAAGCAGCCAGTGCTCTTAATGGCTGAGCCATCTCATCAGCCCCCCATTTTCTGTTCTTAATTATCCATGACTGAGATGATCAGAGTAGCTGGTTGAGGGTGCACTGATTGCAGGTCTATCTTTTGTAATGAACACATGGAGCTCAGCAGTGGGCAAATGCTGGCATTTTCTTATGGTTCAACCATATGGAAAGCACAGGCTACCCAGATATGTGTTTTAAAGTGAGCTCTTACAAATACAAACCATTCAGCCACTCAGAAGCTCTAAGGACTAGGAAGATACACACATCCTTACCATCTGGTTTAAGAAAGGAATGCCCTAGGGAGGGCTGGGGCTGGGGAATGGCTCTGTTGGTAAAATGCTTGTTGTGCAATCTCAAGGACCTGAGTTCAGATCCCATGTAAGAGCCAGGAATGGTGGCACATACCCACAACCCCAGCGCAGGGATGGAGCGGGCAGAGCCAGGCAGATCTCTGAAGCTCACTGGTGGCAGCCTTAGCCAGCCAAATTGATGAGCTCATTTGAACGTGTCCATACAACACACACACACACACACACACACACACACACACACACACACACACACGGGGGGGGGGAAACCAAACAAGTAGTACTTTCTCAAAGCAATGGGAAATCTCTTCCCAATCAGGCGTCCCTCACGGCGCCACTCACACTGAGGGTGTGGCACTTGTGATCTCCACAGTGGCTCTCCCTCTCTTTTCTGTTTGTAGCGTTCTTTGTGCATACTCCTTTATTTTAATAGCAGGGTACCAAGTCCTCTGGCCACCTGCTTGTGTCTCTCAACACAAGGCTGAGATTCGCTCATCCTTGTCTGTGTTTCTCTGACTTTCAGAAACCGAGCAGCTGAAAGGATAAAGGTTAAAACAGCAACACAGGCAGCAGGCACGTGCCTCTTCTCCACCATCTTCCCCCAATCAAGCCAGGCTTGTTGCGGGCTCTATTTTTGGAAGATATTTGTATAGAGAAAGATTCTCTTAGATTTGCAGAAAACACACACACACACAAAAAGTCTTGAGTAAACAAGATGTAGCCATCTTGAAAAGTATGTTTTTTTTCTTTCTTTCAAGACTAAAGGGGATTCATGGTACAAAACCCCCCAAGGCAGGCACAGCCTGGGTATAGAGGATGTTAAATATTCAGATTATAAAGACACGAAAAGGAAGTTCAATCAACTTGAAAGCTTTTGAGTGACAGACAGTACAAGGTAGGTATGAGTTATATATAATCAGTTTTGTTTTTTTTAATTGAGAAGTTTTTTAGACAGGGTCTTTCTATGCAGTCCTGGCTGGTCTGGAATTCACTCTGTAGACCAGGCTGACCTCGGACTCACACAGATCCACCTGCCTCTGCTTCCTGGGTGCTGGGATTAAAGGGGTGCGCCACCACTTCTGGCCCTTGGTTTTTGCTTCGAGTGAAGCTTTCTTGGGAGATATGAACAGCTATCAGCTCCCCGCAACCCCCTAGATGATACCAATGGCAGACCGAAAGTCCAACCCAGGGAACCAATGAATTCCTTGGTTTTCCTTACAGGGTGTGAGTGAGGGATTCACTCACGGGAGTGGGCACACATTAAGCCAGCTGCCTTACTGGACAGTCTTACCCAAGTGTGGGTGAGGACATCCCCATAGCTGCACAGAGGGAGTTCCTGCCCCCTTCAGCTAACATTCCACAGCCTGGAGGACTCTGCCACCTCCTGAGACATGGCCAGC
Organism: Peromyscus eremicus; assembly: GCF_949786415.1. Lineage (NCBI taxonomy): Eukaryota > Metazoa > Chordata > Mammalia > Rodentia > Cricetidae > Peromyscus > Peromyscus eremicus. Next base: position 11,157,193 of record NC_081438.1, on the reverse strand, counting down.
AGCTATGGCAGAATCTCATGCGACTGGCTGGTATGTGTCAGAGAGCGGGGGGCTAGAGTGGGGTCTAAGGACTCTCCCCACCCCTGGCTATGAAGACAGGTCAACAGGCCTGGTGTTGAGGGTCTCTTTGTTGTGGTGTGGCTGTTATATCTGGATGACCGTGCTTTGTGAGAAAGCTGCTATTTGGGGATGGAGGCTTGGATGAAGGATTGGAGAACAGTGTAAGATGGGCAGGGGTTAGGCTTTGAAAACTGGGTTCAAATGCTGCTCTTGGTTGAGTACCCACACTGGCAGGTTGGTTTATTGTACCTTATATTTGTGTCTTTATCTATAAAGTGGGGACAGCAAGAATGTCTCCTCATGGCAATGACGTGTGGCTTAAGCGTGGCTGGTATGTAAAGCTCAGACTTTAGTCTAGTGAGCACTCAGTCAGTGATACATATGTGGCTGGACAGGGTGCCAGCCACTCCTAGGCACAGAGACCCATGGGATCAGTCCTAACTCAGGAGGGTGCTTGGTTCTGCAAAGTGGGCCACATAGCCACAACGGAGGTGTAGATGTCAGAAAACAATTTAGGACACGATTCTTGAGGTGGGGGCGGGAAGCCACAGAAGCCACAAGAGCTATGAAGATGTGGGTGTGAGCCTAGGCTGGATCTAACCAAACTAAATGTCTCGAGCAGTCATCAACATTAGAAAGCTGATGGGAGCCAGGTGGCGGTGGTGGTGGCGGCGGCGCACGCCTTTAATCCCAGCACTCAGGAGGCAGAGGCAGGCAGATCTTTGCGAGTTCAAGGCCAGCCTGGTCTACAAAGTGAGTTCCAGGACAGCCAGGGCTACATAGAGAAACCCTGTTTTGAAAAACCAAAAAAACAAAACAAACAAACAGAAAGGAAAGAAAAAGAAAGAGGGGTTGGCGATTTAGCTCAGTGGTAGAGCGCTTGCCTAGCAAGCACAAGGCCCTGGGTTTGGTCCTCAGCTCTGAAAAAAAAAAAAAAAGAAAAGAAAAAAAGAAAAGAAAAGGAAAAAAAAAGAAAAGGAAAAAAAAAGAAAAAGAAAGGAAGCTGATAGGAGAGGGGAGGGGCAAAGACTTGTGTTTGGGATCTTGGTCTGGGTCCAGGACTCTGTGTATGCAGGACTGATGGGAGAGCCACTTAGCAAACTGCCAAATGCTCAGGATTTGACTGAGATTCCTGGCAGACATCTCTAGAAGCCCAATTATATTATTTTCTCTTTCTTCTTTTCCTGAGCAGTAGGAGGGACTTTTCAATTACTTCAGTGATGACTCATAGCTGCCCTCCTGTCCCCAATCTCTCACTGGAATAGATTGAAATTGATGGAGTGAAGGATGAGGATTTAAGGCCTTGCTCAGCTCAGCAGTGCTGTGATTGATTAACAATGTCTGCTATGGGTAATGAAGTGGCAAGTCATGGAATGCATGCTGTTTTTCTATGCCCACATCTCGAAGGAGAACAGGTCCAATTTAACTCGTATACACTTTGCTCAAATTTCTTTCTCTTGTTCTTTTTTAAAAATTCCATTTCTCTCTCTCTCTCCCTCCCTCCCCTTCCTTCCTTTCTTTTCTTTTCTTTTTTCTTTTTGTGTCTGTGCACATGTGCATGCAAATGGATGGCTGAGGATAACATTTAGGAAGGTCGTCTTCCACCTTGTGAGTCCTGGGGATTGAACTCAGGTCATCAGCTTGGTGGCAAGCACCTTTACCCACTGAGTCATCTTGCCAGCCCTCGTTTCTCAGTGGCTCCAAATCCCACCTCCTCTAGAAAGTCTTCTCTGAGGAATGGAATCCTCGGTCCTTTCTTCTGACAGTTTCCAGTGCCCATGTTATCAATGGACGTTTTCATGAACTCCGACAATCTAGACTTACTTTTCCTTCATGAAATTCCTTTCCAACTTCAACCTCCTCCGCTTTGCTCCCATCCAAGGGTCTTGGAATTGGCCCTTCCCTCTACCTAATGCTTTCTTCCTCTAGGTTGCCACGTGGCTAGCACCTTCTCCCCAGTGAGGTCTCCCCTGAAACTGCACTTCCACATGTACCAGCCCACAAGTCCCTGTCATTGGCCCTGGTTTTGGCTTCCTAGCCAGTGGCACACACATTCTGCTAAGGGTAGCCTTTGAGGGGTGACCTTGCTTCTGCTGGCATCCCATTGGCTGCTCTAAGTCACGTGGGTGATGTAGTCTCTAGGTGGCCACGTTTCCCACTACATATTCATCAACAGCAGAGAACAGATACAAGGGAGTAATTAACAACCTGCCCACAGCATTTCCATTTGATGAAAACTCACAGGTGTGTGTGTGTGTGTGTGTGTGTGTGTGTGTGTGTGTGTGTGTGTGTGTTTCCTCTCATGCTAAGTCCCAGCACTCAAGATACCAAAGCAAGAAAGATCTAGAGCTGGAGGCCAGCCTGGGCTACACAGCAAGACTATGTCTCAAAAAGATTAAAAAAAATATATATATAGAAGAGGAAATTTTTTGTTAAGGAGTATGCCTACAGTCCATATTGATGTCCAGTTGGGGGACAAGGTGGGGGTGAGGGCTGCCAGGATTACTATGGGGGATGGTCCATGACCCATGCACACACTTCCTCTCTAGGATCCCCCATCTTCTTATAATGGCATGCGGTACCTCCTGTTGAGGGAGGCAAATGCATCTCTGGGCGTTGCTGAGGGGTGGGTGATGTCTCTAGCCCTGATGGAGTAAGAAGAAAATGGAGACCATTCTCTCACATCCTTTAGTGCTGGGATGGCAGGACTATGGGACAATGGGAAGGGGCTTCTCCATGCCAGCATCCTGGTGACAAGCATCCATAGGCTACATGCAGAGGGGTCTCACAGGAGGTGGGGGGTTTGGAGTGCTACCTGCCCACGTAAGCCTGGCTGGTAGATCTGTCTTGCAGTGGCTCTCTTGCAGGCATGCGCTTTTTCTCTGCACACAGAATTTCTGGCTCTGCCTTGGCAAGGTTAAAGCTTCCTCATCGAGAAATGGCTGTGGCACTCTGTTCCTGAGGTTCACACTCGAAGGTGAACAATAGCAATGCCATTTTGGGTTGATTAAGCTGGAAGGGATCTGGGCCAGTGAGTGAGCAGGGAAAAGCCACTAAATGCCTTGAGGTGCCTGTGACAAACATTCTAAGACATGTCAGGGGATACAACGAGCCGTCTCTCAGGCTGGCTGGCATGGCTCTGTCTCATGTGGGTCTCCTATCTTCTTGGGGTGAGTGGCCTCTCCCCACTGAAGCATGCTTTCTTTTCTCCTTTCTTTCTTTCTTTCTTTCTTTCTTTCTTTCTTTCTTTCTTTCTTTCTTTCTTTCTTTCTTTCTTTCCTCTCCATAATGTCAGAATTTCATGAAGCCAGGTTCAACAGTGCAAAGAACTTCCAAGCTAGTGCTGAGCGGTCTGTGCACACACCATAGGGGCTTACTCAGGCCACTCTGCCTTGTGGGAGCAGCCTACTGGGCAGGATGCGGGTGGTGGTGGTGGTGGTGCATGCTGGCTGGCTCTCACTCAGCCTGGTGTGCAGAACTGAGGTTAAGGAGCCAGAAGGACCCAGGTTGAACTTCCAGCTCCACCACCAACTTACTGTTTTGTTTTTTTGTTTTTTTTTTTTTTGAGCTCCGTATTTCTTCCTCTGACTGATGGATGTGAGCGCGGGGCTGTGTCTCCATGCCATTGCAAGGGTGAAACTAAAGCTGCTCAGAGGCCACTTAGCAAAGTTGCTGTCACAGAACACATGCTCTGTCACCTGCTGCTGAGAACAAAGGCTCAAAGCAGCAGAAAAAATTCTTCCAGGAGTGGCTTGGGCTTTAATATCTCTCTCTCTCTCTCTCTCTCTCTCTCTCTCTCTCTCTCTCTCTCTCTCTCTCTCTCTCTCCCCTCCCTCCCTCCTCCTTCCTTTGCTCTTGTAATACTGCTGTATATCTACCAGAGGTTGACATCAGGTATCTTTTGCAATAGCTTTCCACCTTAATTTTTGAGTCATGGTCTTTCATGGAACATAGGTAGTAAGCTCCCAGGGTCTTCCTGCCTCAGCCTCTTCAGTGCTGGGATTATTAGGCACATATCTGGATTTTTATGTGGGTACTGGGGATTTGAACTCAGGTTGTCACACTTACCTCACAAGCCCTTTATCAACTGAGACAGTCTGCCCAGCTCTGCTTAGACATCTCTTGACATCATCCACCATGAGGAGTCCTGCTTCATCACACTTCCCAGAGCTTCAGTGGTGTGGAGGAGGCTCTCAGTCCAAGCCTGTGCCTTTCATGGAACATGGTATGAGATCTTCAAGGATCTGACCCTTGGGATGGAGTTAAGTTAAGTTTTAAAGGGCCCATGAGGAGGTAAATGATGGCATCCCAGGGGAACAAACAGACTGAAGGCCGTGAAGTGAATAAACAACACGTCAAGGAAGAGATAAGATGACATGAATGTGTTACAATCCAATATTTTAATTTCGCTGGGCTGACAAATGGGAGCAAAGCAGTGTCCTTTTCTAGAATAATGGAGGGAGCATGCTCAGTGCCTTTGTGGCACACAGGGAAAGACTGGTGAATAAATTTTTCTTTTAGTGGGGTCTGCCGCCTTCTGTTCCACGGGAAGAGCAGTTAATCCCCACGTGTCCTCCTGGAAGCTGCTGTAGCAACAGTGATTCCATTTGAGATGGGACCACATTCAGTGTTGTAATCCGGAGTTCCTGGTGACCCTGTGAAATGAAGACGATAAGGCAGCTGGAAAGAAGAGCGTGTGACATAGGTTGATCTGGGGTTTATTATCTCTTCTACGCACTTGAGATTCATTAGCAAGGTGGGGTCCTGTTAAGTGGAACTGAAGTGGATTTTTAAGAAGATTTATTTTATTTTCAATTTGTGTGTGTGTGTGTGTGTGTGTGTGTGTGTGTGTGTGTGTGTGTGTATACACACCCTTGGAAGCCAGAAGAGGACATTGGATCCCCTGAAGTTATAGGCAGTTGTGAGCCACTTGATAGGGGTGTTAGGAACCCAACCCAGGTCCTCTGAAAGAACAGCAAGTGTTCTTAACAACTGACTCATCTCGCTAGCCCAGAAACGGATTTTAAATAATTCTCTTTCTTCCTCTCTCCATTCCTCCCTGCCCCCTGCCTCTCTCCTTTAAAATAAAGTCCATCTCCACCCATAATTTGGCAGTGAGATTTCATGAGGATACTGTGAAGTATGAGAGCCAGGGGATGGGAAGGCGGTTCTGTTGATAACATGCTTGCCACACAAGACCTGAGTTGGAATCCCTTGCACCCATGTAAAAAGCCAGATGTGGTGGTGACATCTATAACCACAGCCCTGATACAGGGACAGAGACAGGTGGATCCTTGAAGCCCACTGGCCAGCCAGCCTAGCCAAATGGTGAGCTCCAGGTTCAGTGAGAGACCCTGTCTCAGAAAATAAGTTGGGGTTGGAGAGATGGCTCAGTGGTTAAGATCACCTGTTGCTCTTCCAGAGAACTCTGGTTCAGTTCCCATCACCCACACATCGGCCCACAACTGTCTGTCCCAGAGGGCCCAATACCCTCAGTGGACACCAAGCACATCTGTGGTGCACATACATACATTTGGGCAAAACACCTAAACACAAAATAATAAAATAAAAAATAAGCAGGACAATGGTAGAAGAATATATTGAACATTGATCTCTAACACCCGTGTGCATGCACACTGTGCATATGCGCACTTCCACAAACACATACATGTATGTAACACACACACACACACACACAGGAAATGTCAGGACCAGAAGCAATGGTTCCCCCTTCTCTGCGCAGGAAGACACTGTCCTGGAAATGATCTCCACCTGCGTAGATCGCCTGCTCTTTGGATGTGTGTGAGAAATTCTCCTGCCTCCTGGTACTGCTCACTCTGAGACCTCCTGAGACTCTCTTGCAGGGATCACCTCTTCAGGAGGAGGGTCCTACCTGGGGTCTGGGACTAACCGTGATAGCCAGATAGAAGCCTCACTCAGGATTTCAAGAATCTGGACTCCGGGAAGGCTAGCTAGGTGAGTGACGGCAATCAAGCTGGAAAATCCGACTTCCGCTGTCAGTGCCTTCTGTGGAACGCTGTGGAACATTCTGCTGGTTGCCACCTCCGTAGCCAGCTCTACATCGTAATCACTACAGGGTCTCTGTATTATCGTGAGCCAAGCAAGTGGCACTCCCCAACTTCGTCTGTGGACAAAGGGAACCAGAGGAACATAAATGAACATGCTAGAGGGTGCCTCTAGTGAAACTTTTGAAGGGAGACTTCTGTATTATTTTCTGCTGGTCTTCCTGTATAGAATGTGAATGCTGTGGTTGGGGCTGCAGCAGCCATTTCGTGATTAGGAAGCATTGTTGAGGATGAAAGTCACGTGCTAAAGTTGACAAAGAAAGGTTAGGTTACTGGTGACTGTCTGGCAGCAGCTCTGGACTCACTTTACCTGAGACATAACTAACCTCTATCTAGTTTGAGCTCCGATTACACCGGTTTCTATTACTATTCCGCTAGATCGAACCATATGTACACCCCAAATGTTGGAAGCTATTACTGCATCGAGTCAAAGAGCCCAGGAGTGAGGTTATAGTTCAGAGATTACAAACAGAGTCTTAGGCACGTGTGGTGGTGTGCACCTTCGATCCCAGCATTTGGAGGCAGAGGCGGTAAGTTACCGGACAGCCGGGGCTGCACAGTGAGACCCTGTCTCGAACAAATACGGACAAGAATGTAAGAGTCTTGGTGCGGTTTTGTTGATCACACCCTGTCTGAAGGCTGTGCCAGGGCTCAAATGTGAGCACAGAATCCTCTGGTTTATGTCAGTTTGAGCAGGGTTGTCTCTAATGATCAAAAAAGAAACAAACAAATGTAGACTGCATCTGCATTGGGTTGGAAAATACTCAGGTTGATCATTTCTTCCTTCACAATAGTTTTTTTTTTGAATTTTACATTTTTTTTGTGTGTGTTACATATGTGTACACACACACACACACACACACACACACACACACACACATATCCGAGGACAACTTGCAGAAACTGAGCCTCTCATTCTACCACATGGAACCCAGGGGTTGGATTCCGGTCATTTGACTTGGCCTCAAGTGTCTCTCCCTGTGCTGAGCTCAATAACCCAAGACACAAAACCCCATGATTATAAAGCACATCAGCCAAAGAAGAAGAAGAAATCACCCAGCGGAGCCATTTTGTCATTCAGACTCACCGTCAGAGCCCTTGGACATGGCCTACCGTCAGTTGAAGGGAGAGAGTTCTGGAGGGCCACTGGTGTTCATTGCAGGCTTTGGGCTCCGATCCCAGCAATTTGCCCACTGTGGGGGGCTGCTACAGCCCTTGTGGGGACTGGCTGTACAGGGCAGGAGTCACTGTGTGAATGTGGAATTCTCTGAGTTTTGCTGTTTGAAAAATAATGGCCTCCACAGGTGCCACCTCTGCGGGAGCCTGGGCCCGAGCTGGCTGTCTTCGGGGTTGCTGAGCACTGCGGATGTGGGATGACGAAGTCTTTCATTCTTTGATGTGGGGGAAGGAGCTCTGAGTTTTACAGCTCATTTCATTTTATGGTATGAATGAATCAGAGACAGAGATGGAGGGAGGAAGGAGGGAAAGAGGGAGAGGGAGAGAGAGGGGGAGTTGGGGGAGCAGACACATGCAGATTGTCATCCACTGTCTTCCTGGAGACTCCAGGCCCACACAGTCAGATAATGACGGTCATTTCACCTGTCCCCCGATGACTGCTGAAGAACTGCCAATCAAGCAAAAAAATACACACGGCCCGTTCTGCTGCCTTTGAACTTCAGTAAACGTCCAACTCTCTGTTCTGACTGTGTTTAAAAGGGAATGGCTGTATTCTAAATGCCTAATGACCCATGGGTTCACTGCAGAGGCCTCTTTAGAAACGGGGAATGGGGGGAGACTCTTTCAATTTTTGTCTTCCAGTCTCTCCTCTCCTGAGGAGGCTGCTCAGAGACCTGGCTTTTCTCTGGTCCCTGTGTCCTCTGCCCCCTCTTCCCTTCTAATTTAACAGTGGCAGATCCTAATGTCCCGTCAAACCCATTTCAGGGGATTTCTCTCCGGAAGGCTTTCTAATTAAGTCTTCTCGAAAGATGACATTTAATTATAGAGAAAGGTTTTCTTTGGGGCCCAAAGAAAGCAAATATTTCAATCAAGTTGGTACAGCTTTGTGCTTCTCTGGAGTCCACTTTCTTCTTGCCCAGCCAGACGGCAGTGAGGAAGAAAATCCCGCTAACAAAGCTACTATCTGCTGCGATTGCGCGGTTATTTTGGGAGGTTTTTCAGCTGGTGTGAAAACTCTTAGGCTGGGGCTTTCCATCAGATAAAACACTCTTTTAAGACCAAGAGTGGCTGCCTTTACCATGACCTTGCCTGGGCTTGGAGCGCAAACAAAAGGGTGTCTGATACGTGACCTTCAGGGCTGTGTGACTGATCCATGATCAGTGTTCCTTGGTTTCTAGTAGCCCCCCCATGAATCCCTGTAAAAGTGGAGTTCTGGGGAGCCGGGTAGCAACAGCCCTCACTGCTCCCGGGGCTGGCCTGTCGAGACTCACTTTGGGGTGGAGGGTCGAGGCCTTTGACGGAGGTTTGATCTCCCAGGCTCTGAAGCTCTTCTTTGAGCTTGCAGGCTGCCCCCACTCCCATTCATCTTCAGAGGCCTCAGAGTCCTGCTCTGGGGCACGGGGTGAGCATTGGCCCCCTGTGGCTTGTGGGGGGTGTAGGGAGCTGATGTGTATGCTGAAGGCCCTGGCACTGAGCGGGGAGGTTTTGGCAAGGTTATGAAACAGAGCTTTTGGGGTTCTGAGGGAGCAGGGAGAGTGAGATCGGTCAAGGGTAAGTCTGGAGTGCCTACTTTAGTGTATCCATAGGAAGACCCGCTAGGGAGCCCTGGGAGGGTTCAGGAGTTGGGCCAAGATGATCAGGACCGTGGATTGCACACTGGTCAGCCATGGTGAGGTCACCTGATGATATGTGTATGTGTGTGTGTGTGTGGGAGGTGCCCAGGTGCTGTGGTTGGGTGACAGATTCATCCTTGAGGTGACTTTGAAGCCTTTCTGTGGTGTTGGACATTGGCTTTTGCTGTGTTTCCTGGACTGGGTATAGAGAGCCTGGGCTGCTGGGAGGGTCTGTTCTCAGTGACAGTAGCTGCTGTGTGAGCAGGGAACAGAGCCCTGATCACAGCCAGCATGGTGCCATTCACTTAGACAGGGGCTCTGGGTGCTACTGCAGGGGACCAAGCATTGTGCTGTTTCCAGACTAGGTGACATTCTGATGAGTAGTTTTTTTTTTTTTTTTCTTTGAGACAGGGTTTCTCTGTGTAGCTTTGGTGCCTGTCCTGGAACTCACTTTGTAGACCAGGCTGGCCTTGAACTCATAGAGATCCGCCTGCCTCTGCCTCCCGAGTGCTGGGATCAAAGGTGTGCGCCACCACTGCCCGGCTCCAGGTAACATTCTGAAGTGCTGAGTGGATATGCATTGTGGGGAAGGGAGTGTGCCACAGTGGGTGGACATTTTCCAGTGCACACCTGCTTCTTCTCTTTGCCATCTGAACTGTAGAGGTGCACAGCGGGTGGGTGAGAAAGATATCAGAAAAGGTGAGCCATGGTACCATCCATATCTCTTCCAGCTCAGTGGGAGGGAGCAGAGGACTCCCTGGGTGGCTTCATGTTGAGGAGACCATGTCTCCCATGGCAGAGCGGGACAGCCAACTGCCCACTCACAGGGACCTGTGTTAGCATTTCCAAATGCTGACTGTTCCTCAGAGCTCCTATTGACTCTGTCAGCCACTTTTCTCTGTACTGTGACTAATCATGTGGAACTTAAGGAGGAGGGGTTTGTTCTGGCTAGCAGGTCAGAGAGTACAGTCCATGATGGTGGCGGGGAAGGCACATTGGCTGGACCACCTTGGTCTGTGGCAATTGGAGGTTGAGGTAGCTGGTCACATCACAGCAGCAGACAGGAACCAGAAGTGGATATAACTTTTAAGACCCTCCCCACAGCATCTCTCTTCCTCCAGTCAAGCTGGAGTATCAAAGGCTCCTCAGTCTGTATATCGGCTGGGGACAAGCATTCAAAAAAAATGCGCCAGCGGGGGACTTTTCACATCCAACTCATCATACCTTCCAAGCCAGTGGTTCCTAACTGATCTGTGTGCTGTGCTTGGCAGCCTGGATGATTGGCTTCCTCTCTCTTTCCTAATGGATAACTGGCCTTCTAATGAAGGTAGAGTGGCCCCCTGCATGAGGCAAATGCCTGGATTAAGCATGAAGGAGCGGCTAGGGCCACAGACCCTCAGGACGCCCAGCCTTCCTCTCCCAGTCTGAAGCTGTTTGTTGGTGAATTTGAACCAGTTTGCTTGACAGCTGAGCAGGAGGTGGTGTGCGTGTGCGTGTGCGTGTGCGTGTGTGTGTGTGTGTGTGTGTGTGTGTGTGTGTGTAATGCCCAGGGAAGCTTTGAAGACAGAGCTGAGGATTCACTTTTCTTCTTTGCTGGAGCCATGTCCTCTGGAGGCCACCCTCCAGTGATTCTGTGAGTGAGATGAGAAACTGGGGGTCATGCAAGGTTGTTGATGATGGAGGGAGGGAGCTGTTTGTTTTTTTTGAACACCTGCATGAGCCAGATGCTCACTAAAGCTTGAATCAGCACTCCCAGAGGTACGTTTCCAGCATCTACTTCCCAGAGAGGGAAACTGAGGCTCAGAGAGATGAAGCCATTTGCTTAAAGTCACATGAGCTGGTGCCTGTGAGTGGAGCCCAGTATCCACCCTTAACTGGGCACATTGGCAACCTAGCTTGTTCTGTCTCCACCTGAGATGATAGGTGATTTCTTCTCCTTGAGGGAATCTGGGCCAGCCTGTTGTGCTTTCCAAGGGAAGGTATGTCCATGCAAAGACCTGGGTTTGAACTCAGGCTTAGCCACTTACTAGCTTTCACAGTCCTGGCCAGCGCACATGTCCGCGCTGAACCCTACCGCAAAGGCTGAGTTTGCCGGGCCTCTGGTCAGCCAGCTTCCTGCTGAGTTTGGCCAATAGGAGCTAGTGATGTTATACTGGAATATGGGAGAAGAGGAACCAGAGGGAATATTCCTCCCCTACCTCCAGCTCTGCCAACTTTCCAAGATCCAAGTGTCTAATAGGAAAGCCTGGCCTTGGGACTCTGGTGATGTCTCTCCATTCACTACCCCTGCCCTGGGACTCTGGTGATGCCCCCCCCCCATTCTCTATCCCTGCCCTGGGACTCTGGTGATGTCCCCCCATTCTCTATCCCTGCCCTGGGACTCTGGTGATGTCCCCCCATTCTCTATCCCTGCCCTGGGACTCTGGTGATGTCCCCCATTCTCTGTCCCTGCCCTGGGACTCTGGTGATGTCCCCCATTCTCTACCCCTGCCCTTCCATTCTTCTTTCTCCATTCATCCTTACTCCCTCCTCCTGCTACCCCTCTCCCCTCCATCTTCCTTCCTCCATACCTATTCTCTCTCTTCCTCCTTCCTCCTCTCTCCCTCCCTCCTCCCTCTTCTCTTCTTCCATCCCTCCTCCCTGCCTCCCTCCTCCCCTCTTCCCTGTATCTCTTCTCTATCCATTACTCTTCCCTCATTCCTCTACTTCCCTCCTCTCTTCTTCCTTCTCCCTCTCATCCCTCCAGTCCAGGGAAGGACTAGCTCTCTTACCTCAGGGTCCCCCCCCCCCCCGACCATATCCTGTTGCCAGCAGCTCCCTCCTCACCGGTAAAACCAGTTCCCTGTATTAAATTTGCTCTGTTGAAAATTCTTAAAATAGTTTTTATTTGTTCCTTGCTGCTGTTTTTGTTTTGTTTTGTTTTTGCTTTTCTCCCCCCCCCCCCCCCCGAGACAGGGTTTCTCTGTGTAGCTTTGCGCCTTTCCTGGGACTCACTTGGTAGCCCAGGCTGGCCTCGAACTCACAGAGATCTGCCTGCCTCTGCCTCCCGAGTGCTGGGATTAAAGGCGTGCGCCACCACCGCCCAGCTTGTTTTGTTTTTTCAAAACAGGGTTTCTCTGTGTAGTTTTGGTGCCTGTCCTGGATCTTGCTCTGTAGACCAGAGCTGGTCTTGAACTCACAGAGATCTATCTGCCTCCCGAGTGATGGGATTAAAGGCGTGTACCACCACTGCCTGACCCTCCTTGCTGCTGTTTTGAGACAGGGTCTCACTGTGTAGCCTATGCTGACCTTGAACATGGGATCCTGCATCTGGCCTCAGCTTCCCCACAGTGCCTAGCTGTTTCTGATTTCTTGATTGGATCTTATGGCAATGCCTGTTAAGTGACTTCCAGTCTTCCAGCCTTGACTTTCCTGTCTGTGAAGTGGGGTTAGCTATTGGACTCACCACTTACGGTCATGCAAGGTTCAAATGGGTTAGCTCTCGTTTGACCCTTGGCTTAGTCCCTGGCTCACAATAATGATGGTTTCCCCAGTGAGGCTCCAGGCTGGAGCTGCAGGCAGTCAGTTCTTTCTCCAGCTAGCCATAGTGTCTCATCATTCACCCTCTGCAAAGCATTGCTTCTGTGTGTGCATACGAATGCCCGTCCTTAATAGAGAGCACGCGCTACAGACACAGACAGGCTTGGCCTTAGTCTAGCAGCCTCCACTCTTCTCTCCGTCATCCCCTTTACCACCTCACAAAGCAGGGGAGCCAACACCTTTCCCAATGCCGTGCACAGCCTGGAGGACACAGAGAAAATGTGACCTTCTCGAATGTCCTGGGGCCCCTGAAAGGCCTATGTGTCATCATGAAACTCTGGCAGCCAGTTTTCCATACAAGCCACGGTGACTGCTGCCCGTCATCAGCATATCAAGTTAGCAGCTAATTTTAGTCTGCTCACAGACTGCCTGGCAGACACGCAATTAACACCGCCGTATGGCAGAGGCTCCAGCCCTGTGACCCGAGACCTTGAGTCGTGAATGCGGAGGTTCAAGACCTGAGAGGGCCACCGGCTTGTCTGACCCGAGTATCTCAGTTCCTTCAAGCTTCCAGCTCTGCCTGCTCCATTAAATGAAAACACAGATGGACAGGCACCCATCCCAGATAGGTAGGAGGACCAACCCCTTCCCAGATGCCTCTGGGAATCCCCGGGGGCTTTGCGTCTTCCAGGCCACACCTGTAGCTTCTAGATGGTTCTGAGTCTTGCCCTCAGAAGCTGCTGCCTGCTCCATCTTTACTTCTGACAGTCCCTTTTGCTATGGCACATAACCACTGAGATGCCAAGAGCAGGGTGAGGCAGACTTTTTACTGAGGAACAGGGGCTGGCTGGGCTGGGGACAGGAATCCGGTGAACCTGGCACAGTCTAATGGTAGTGTCCTTCACCACCCCTTCTGGAACATTCTCACCGTCTGGTTTTCTCCCTGGGCTCTCGGCTGCTACCATGCTGCTAGTCTCCTTCTCACACGTATCGAACCTGCCATCTCACCTCCTCCCACATCGGCTTGCTTCTTAGCATTTCCTAGAGCCCTCCTGACCCTTAAACTCCAACTTCACACTCCTCTTCTGATGACTGAAAAACTGCTGTCCTCTGGAGAAGCTGTGAGCATCCAGCAGGCTGCGTAGCTTTGCTGTGTGTTTGGGAAGAGTGTGCTTTCTCTCCCCGCTGGGGTCTTTCTCCAAAGCTGCAGGGCAGGCAGGGAAGAAACGGGAGGAGAGGCCAGGGGAAGACGGCCTCAGACCCGGGAACCAAGTGACATCCTCGTACGTATTTTGGGATTGGCAATGTCCACGGTGACTGCACATCGATGCTTATGTTGCTGTGAGATCCGGCCCTTTGTGGAATGTTTGGCTGTGATGGTTCATCTTCATGGCCAAGGCCTTAGTTATTTTTTTCTATTGGCGTGATAAGACACCATGGCCATGGTTGCTTATAGAAGAAAAAGTTTATTTGGGACTTAAAATTAGAGGGTTAGAATCCATGATGGTGGAGCAAAGGCCCATATGGGAACAGGAACAGCTGAGAATACACATCTTTTTTTTTTAATTAAAAAAATTTTTTTTAAGATTTATTATTTTGTATATATGAATGTTTTGCCTGTGTGTGTGTCTGTGCATCACATGCATGGGTTGTGCCCAGTGAGATAGTGAGCTACCATGTGCATGTTGGGAATTGAACCCAGGTTCTTTGCAAGAAAAGTGCTCTTCACCATGGAGCCAACTCTCTAGTCCGTGATCACATCTTGATCCACAAGCAGGAGGCAGAGAGCATACTGGGAATGGAGTGAGTCGTTTGAAACCTCAAAGCTCACCCTAAGTGACACAGATCCTCCATCAAGGCTACATCTCCTAATCCTTCCAAAACAGTTGCACCAGCTGGGGGCCAAGCATTTAAACACCCATGAGCCTGTGGGGGACACTCTCATTCAAATCATCACAGTCAACATGGCAGGGTTTGGAGTCACCTGGGAGACACACCTCTGGACAGGAATGTGATTGATGTTTCCAGAGAGGCTTGACTAAGCGTTCATCTCTCCCTGCTTCCTGACTGTGGATGTGATATGACCAGCTGCCTCACGCTCCAGCCGCCTCACACTCCAGCCGCCATGCCTTCCCCACCATGATGGACTGTACCCTCAAACTGTGAGCCAAAACAAACTCTTTCTTCGTTAAGTCACTTTTGTTGGTTACTTTATCACAGATATTTTAAGATAGAAATACATTTGAGAAATTTTCTTTAAGATTTTAATGATTTTAAAGGAGTTTGGGGTGCGGTGTGATAGCTCTGGATAGTTAATAGGGAATTCTCACAGTGGGGAGAGTATTGAGATCAATTGTAAAGGAGCAGGTGGGGCAATTTGGCTCAGTTAGCAGAGGGCTTGCCTAGCATGTGTAGAGCCCTGGGTTGGATCCCAGCCACCTCATACCCTACAACATAGCAAGTTTGTGGCCAGGTTGAGCTACGTGAGTCTCTCTCAGAGAAAGGTGGGCAGACTGTAGACACCAGAGTTCATATACCAGGAGCCACTATAGGAAATCAGCTTCTGGGGTACATGGAAATCTAGGGGAAGGAATATTCTGGAATGTTTTGGAATATTCTGGGATGTGCAGAAGTCTAGAACAAGTCTGGCTTCCGCCAGTGGGATTTACATTGATGAGTCGATGGTTAGGATCTCAGCCAGAAAAAATTATTATTCTTAGACTGGGCTGTCTGAGAATTTGAATATGGGTCTGTCTCTAAGGCCACACTGCCCATGTTTAAAAGGGCCAGGGGGTCCTGGGCTCTGACTCTCAGGTGTTTAGAAGTTTGTGCTTCTTTGCATGGGGAGTGGATCCCAGGGAGTTATCAGTTGGCCTGGAGGATTCTGGGAACCCCATCTGACTCAGGACTCCCAGCTGCTATGGTATCATGGATCCTCAGAATCTTAGTGGAAGGGACCATCCTCCTGCCTTGAGCTGGCACAGACCCACTTTATGCACCAGACTCGAGGGAACTTAGCCATCCTTACGGTGCCTGGATGGTGTTTGCTGAGACCAACAGAATCCCCGCTAAGGGCCGGGACGGAGAACACGTGGATGTGTGATTACCCCATAGTCAGGCTTTGTCTGTTTTTCAGTTGTTTGGACCTGAAGTCACCTCTGCTGCTCTGACCCTGGGGAGCCCTCGAACCCAGGGGCACATCCGTTCTGCTATGGATGAGAACCAGGTAACACAGAATCTCGTGACGCAGAGGTGTGGAGTGGTCACTTGGGGGGAAATGCGGCTTTCAAACCCTTTATTCATGACTATAAACTTGACTGAATCATGCCTTGAGTTGTTCCACTTGGGAGAAGAACTACATTTATATCTCCCTGTAAACACATTTGCCAAGCATCCATACTCACCAGAGACTCTCCTTTTCGGCCTTTATACTGTATCACCTCACCAATCTCTGTATCCTTCCTGTGCAGAAAGCTGTTCTCATTGGCCCCACTGAAATAAATCATTTTCATCTGCATGATTGTTTTGTCTGCATGCACATATGAAAGCTGTACATGGGCCTGGGGCTTCAGGAGACCATAGAGAATGGAGGATCCCCTGGAACTATATGTAGAGTTTTGACCCACCATGTGGGTACTGGGACTCGAACCCCAGTTCCCGGAGAGAGCATCAAGTTGCTCTTTACTGCTGAGCCACATTTCCAGTCTCTAACTGGTCCTTTGTATGGGTAAAGAAACCAAGGCTCCATAAGTCAAGTGACTTGCCCAAAGCCACATAGCCAGCGGGTTGAAGCGGTGGGATTTGAACACAGGTCCCAAATCCCAGGGGCCAAATCTCACCCTCTGCTCTTGGAATCTTCTTTCTAGTCTGTTTGTCTGGCTTTTCTTACATTCAGTGTGTGGAGGCCTGAGAGACAGCTCAGGCAGTAAAGTGCATGCTGTGCAAGTGTAAGGACCTGAGTTCGAATCCCAGCATCACGTTAAAAAGCTGGGCCTCGTGGCATACACCTGTCGTCCCAGTGCCTAGAAGGTGGAGACAAGAGGCTTGCTGGTCAGCCAGCTTAGCTGAATTGGTGAGTCCCAAGGCTAGTAAGAGACTGCACTGCGCCCTACCAAAAAGAAAAGAGTAGAGATGATGCTGACCTCTGTCCCCCACTCCCCACTGCCACAAACCACCACCAAACTTGGCGTATGTGTCCCTAGGAAAAAAGACATTCTTTGCTATGGCCACGATTCATTTTTCAAAACCAGGGAATCTGGCATCCCTATCACATAAGCCACATAATCCTCAGCTCACTTCAAACTTTTGTCTCCTGTCCAGGTAATATTCTCCTAATCCTTGCCCAGAACCCACTCCAGGGCAATACTTTGCGGCGAGGTGCCGTGAGTCTGCCGCAATCACCCTTTCTTCTTTGTCTCTGACGTCTTTGAAGGGTTCAGGCCCACTTTGTAGCGCGTCCCCTCAATGCAGGCTTTCTGGAACTTACCCCAACATGGTGCATCTGGGGCAGGAGGAACCCGGCTGCGACCCTGCACTCTCTCTTGTCTCCTGTCCTCAGACGCCTGCTGGTGGCCTGTGTACTCCTGGTGTGGCTGACACGCCATTGTCCTCCACTGTGAAGGTAGCATGCCCCCCTCCCCCTCTGTAAAGAGGAGGGGATTCATGGGAGACGCTTTGAGACTAGTTAACACCGGGTTATCTAGTAAGCTCCCAACTCGTTGATTTTAGCATCCAGGGAAGGTTCTTTTCCCAGTCCCCACAGTTTTACATATGATATATTAAGATGACATTCGCCCCTATCACACTCTAGTACCCCCTTCTTCCCGCTCCTCTTCTCCTTACCTAACCCCCAGCCACTCCACCGTGAAGGGAAAAAGACACCTTCGCCCACCTCCAGCAACCATTTACAGCCATTAGCTTGTCAGGAAGGGGAGGCCTTGGGGGCGCCTCCCCCACCCGTGATGGGAAGTTGAAAGGCCAGTCTTGTGCAGGTACCTCTCCATAGCTGCTGTGTGTCTGTCTGTGGTTGCGAGCCATGTCACGGCTGGATGGTAGCATTTTATGACACTCTTCCCCTCCTACAGCTCTTAAAATTTTATGTCCTCTTCTGCAATGTTCCCTGGGCCTTTGGGGTGCCTTTCCACCCCCTTCCTCCTTCCCTCCCACTTAAAAAAATCAAATCAATGCCTCTGAACTCTTAACCATGCACAGACACAGCCAGCTCTCCAGATCCTCAGAGACAAACACACATCTCACATCTTTGCGTTTAAGCACATAATCACTTTCCGATCAGCGCTAGGACTGAACGTCCAAGGAGGAAGGCAGATGCTCATGTTATGATTGAAGACACGGAGACCTCATGTCACCAGCAGAGCCAGGGAGGGTCCAGAGCCTCCAGTGCCCGGCCTGAGCCCCAGGGGTTAAAAGGAACAAAGTCTGGGTACCAGCTCCCTGAGCCAAGCACCAGGCTGCCTGCAGGCAACTTAGCTGGGTCCTGGAGGCAAGAAAAATATTAACCCTTGGTACCAAGTACTACGTGGGGATGGGAACTCTGCCTTTGGTGTAGACTAGGAAGAGGGCGTTGGTTGTGTGGTCCCTATCACACTGTCTCCAGGGACCTTTCCGCTCTGCTACCTGGCTCTCTGTCTCTACAGCATCCCTCGCCCCCTCGTTCTGCTTCTGCGGTTTTTATTTCCCTGATAGCTCTCATCACCTCCCTCCTTCCCTCCATCTCCCACACTCTGTTCCAGACAGGCTCAATTACACGCACTGCCTCCAACCCACCACCTCCAGCCCCGCTAGCCTCTACCCTCAGTGTTCCCTTCCTGCTGGTTGGGGTCTGTGCCCACGTTACCCTTTGCGAAGCATGAGGAGTTTTGAGTCTTTTCTTCATGGTTTGCTATGGTCCTGAGCGTTTGTGTTCCCTCTCTGTCCTAGGCTGTTATTCTGACCCCCCAAGAGACAGTACTGAGAAGTGGGGTTTGGGGAGGTCAACGGAACTCAGAGGTAGAGTACTAATGGTCAGTGGGGTCATTACCGTTAGGATACTCATGCCAGTTAGCTTTGCTGTGCTGTGATAAAATCACCCGAGACAAATAAACTTAATGCAGGAAAGGTTTGCTTGGGCTCACGCTGTAGAGATCCTTGTCCGTGGTCAGGGGCCCCCACTGTTAGAGGCCTGTGATGAGAAGAGCATTGTGTGGAGAGAGGGGATGATGGGGGCTCAGCTCCTGTGGCCAGGGGAGGGGTGGGGGAGGGGCTCAGGTGACTAACTTCTACCTCCCGAAAGCCTTTTCAGCTCTGAGCTGAGCCACAACTTAGCTCATGGAGGAGTCCCATGGCCTCTCAATACTGCCTCCAGCGTCTTCAACCCAGGAGCACTTTCGGAGTGTGTGTGGGGGGGAGACACTTCATATCCTCACCACAGCAAGGTCTCATTGAGAAAACCCTGTTTTCCCCTTCCACCTCAGGAGTGCATGGCCAGATGCCTGTCTATGAACCTGGAAGTGACCTCACAAGACACCACATCAGCTGGTGACTTGATCTAAGATTTCTGAGCATCCAGAACTGTGAGAAATCACTACAGCTTTTTTTTTTTTTTGGTCATTTTTAACAGGATTTTTGTTATAGCAGCAGGGATGGACTGGATATACCTATAATTGCATCCACTAAGCCTTTTAATGTGACTGCTATGATAATAATTCTCTCTCTCTCTCTCTCTCTCTCTCTCTCTCTCTCTCTCTCTCTCTCTCTCTCTCTCTTCCTTTTGAGACAGGATCTCATGTAGTCCAGGCTGACCTCAACTTGCTCTGTAGCCAAGGATGACTTTGAATTCCTCCTCATGCTGGTCTCCTAAGTGCTGGGATTAGAGGTGTACACCATGGTGCCAGGTTTGTGTGGTGCTGAGGATTGAACCCAGGGCTTCCTGTGAGCAGTTAATAAACTTTACCTACTGGATTAATTACTTTTAGAAGAGTGTTCAGTGCAGAGTGAGTGCTCAGTAAGTATTTGCTGAATGACTAAATAAGTTCCTAGGAGGCTGGCTCTGACTTCCCCTAGTCTGTGTCCATGCACCCCTAGCATCTGGTCCTGCTGTAGGGCCGTTGTTCTAACCTCCATCATCATTGCCTACCTAGTGTGCTAGTCACACTAGCTGCAAGGGAGGCTGGGAAATGTAGTTCTGAGTGTGCCTTGGACGAGGCAGGGAACAGGTTCGGCGGGCAGCTGGTAGCCTGTTATCTCTGGTTCCCTGTTTGGGTCCCAGTGGGAGCCCAGGAACATCTGCCTGGCCATCTGCGTTCATGGCCAAGCATGCAGCTTGGCTCACTGTAGCAGTGGCTCCCAAACTAGGTTGCGCATGGTGATTATTTAGGGATGTCTCAAGTATCCTGGTGTCCAATGCTGGGCATTCTGTGTCATTGCTACAATGTGGTACCTGGACACTGGGATTTGAAGGCTCATTACCCAAATAAATGAATAAATAAACAAACAAATAAATGCGTGCATTCTTGAATGAACATGATCTGAGAAGCCCATACTCCACTGTACAGTTTATAGAATGATATTTTGGTAAAATATATATATATATTTATATATATATATAGTTATATATTTTAAATATATATATATATATATATATAGTTAGTTAGTTAGTTAGTTAGACTTGGAGGGGGTTAGGGGTGTGTGTGTGTGTGTGTGTGTGTGTGTGTGTGTGTGTGTTGTTTTTAACTGCACCAATTTCTTGGGTTGAGAAAAAGGCTCAGTGAGTAAGAGCACTTACTACACACCCATGAGGACCTGAGTTCGGATCTCCAGCACCCATGTAATAAAAAAGCCAGGTACCTGTAAACCCAGCACCGGCGGGGGTGAGAGGGAGGTAAGTAGACCCCAGTTCACTGGACAGCTAACCTAGCCAAACCCATGAGCTTTAGGTTAGTGAGAGAGCCTGTCTCCAGGGACTAAGGTAGAAAGTAATAGAGCAGAGACTTGGTGTCGTCCAGGCATGCATACCCAACACTCACGTGTGTGCACCCCTCTATATGTACACACACACACACACACACACACACACACACACACACACACACACACACGAACATCAAAGAACTACACCAGTCTTCAAGACTTAAGAGCCTGAGACCGACCACGTTTTGCATTTTGGCTTTTCTTTAAAGAGATTCTATTCCAGGGTGGACTTCTTGACCTTGTTCCTGTGTACCACAACCCCCACCACTCCCTTACGCTCACCCCTCACAAGCGTTGGTCTTTGATTCCCTCCAACGAAGTGATCTTCTGTACAGGTTCCCACAGTTACCCTCTTCCCAGGTAAGAGGGAGGGAAGGAGATATTGATCCCCAAGGTCATTCTAGGCTGGCACTGTCCCTGCCTCTGCCTTTAGCTGATCAGGTCTTACAACCCAGCCCTGCTTCAAAACAAAACAAAACAAACAAACAAACAAAAACCAGCAACAAAACCCCAGAGTTCTTCCCCATTGAAAAGGCCATTTTGAGGTAGCTGGTTGCTTTTCGGATGGCTGGGCCCTGAAATGAAACCGCTCACATGTCTCTCCCTAATGGAAACCAGCACTTGCCGATGCCGCATCCCACTGGGCCGAGCTGTGTGGCAGTTAATTACACCAGCAAATAGATGGTCGCTGTACAAACCCCATTAGCAGGCAGAGGAGAGATTACATCTTCAGAGGTGACTTAGGGATGCCCTGCTGCCATCGTCTGAGGAAGGGCTTGTGTTTTAGCCCTCAACCTGATGAATAGTTTCTTTACGGCCGGAGCCTCCAGAAGGACATCTATTTAAGAACCCTGATATACAGCGCCCAGCTGGCCTTTTGAGTTCCCGCTTGCTCATTTTTCCTGAATGAATGTCACTAGGAAGTCCAGATGTCAGGGTCTGCAGGGTGGCCTTGCAGTGAGGTGCTGAATAATGCATTCGTGTTTGGGCTCTAGAAGGACAACTGAGTCTGTAAAGTGGCTTTCAGAGGAGGTGGGGTGGGGGTGAGGGTGGGAGCTTCTTTCTCTTTTGGGGTAGAGGGGGAGATTTTGAAAGGCAGATGTTACCTTGTTTCGGGAGGAAGAGTGGTTTCATGAGTATCATTAGGGCTGGCGATGTGGCTCAGTTGGTAGAGTGTTTGCCCAGCATATGCAAAGCTCTGGGTTCAAATTCCAGTCCTTTGTAAACCCGATAGGGTGGCACATGCCTGTAATCCCAGCCTTTGATAAGGGGAGGCAGGAGGATTTGAAGTTCAAGGTCATCCTTCGCAACATAGTGAGTTTAAATCCAGCCTGGGCAGCATAAGATCCTGTTTCAAAACAAAACAAAAAAACACACACATGCGTTCACTCTCAAACACACACACACACACACACACACACACACACACACACACACACACACCTGCCACTAGCCCTTTAACATTGTGAACTTGTTTGTAGGGCATGCCTATGTCAGATCAATGCCAATGTCAATGAGAGAGTGGCTTCGCCGTTGGTCAGTGTTTTAATGTGCACTCCTCAGAAGGTTACCAAAGGTTACCCCAAGTTAGAACACAACCGTAAGAACTTCCTGTGTGATGAGGTCCCTGGGAATTCTGGAAGGGAAGGAAGGGAAGACATGGGAAGGAAGAGAAAAGTTGGTGACACCCATGGCTGTAATCCCAGCACTTAGGGGGGCTGATAGGGGGGTATTGGGAGTTGGAGGCTAGCCTGAGCTACATAGGTCAAAATAAACAAACAAATATGGACATAAATAAATAAAGAAGCATGGGGGGGTGCATGATCTGGGAATGGAGAGTCAGCAGGCTGGGATTTGGGGAACCGTGATGACTAGCCAGTCAGTACCATGGGTAGTCGTGAGGGCCGCAATTGCTCTGTGGAGGGGTTGAGGGAATCAGGGTGTAAATTGATTTTATATGCAGGCTCTGATCCAGGACAATGGTCATTTGTTGAGGGTGGAGTGGCAGTGAGTCCCTCCGAGTGTTGGAGTATGGAGTCCCCCTCGATGCCCACATTCTGCCTCCTCTAGGGTGCTGCTGGTTTTCCTCTCCACCCCCTGCTAGTCAAGCCTGTCCCTGCGGGGAATATAGGAATGAGTGGGAGCACACAGCTTGGGTGGAAATTCACATAGGCTTGAAGTGAGCACCTGATCAGGTCGGGCCAATCACACAGGTTCACAGTGAGCACCTGGATTAGATGGGGCCAGTGGGAGGCTGGGGTTCTGGTTATGACCTCATTCTCTTAGGGACTTGCAAAGTCAGCCATTTCTTGCTCTGAAAAGATTTGGGAAGATTTGAGGATCATCCTTAGCTCATGAGGGGGAGTTGAGGGGGCAGTGAAGCCAGACTCAACAGCAGTCAGGGAAAGAGCAGCCTTTCTGGGGATCAGCTTTGTCCATGGCCTTCCTTAGGACTTCTGATTATTTGAGCCAACACAACACTGAGTCATTCAGTTCAACTCTAGTTCTCTGTGTTGACTGTTGGAGCAGGACTCCACACCCAGTTGCAATAGGGACAATCAGTTCGAGCAAGGTTGGGGGACACAGGCTCCCCTGTGCTGGGTGACAGGTGACCAAACATGATGACTATTCTGGAAACCTTACAAAGGGCAGACAGCATGGATACTGACCATAAACTCTCCCCTTGGAAGCAGACAGGCTGGTTGGCATCCTTGGCTTGGCCAGGGTTCAGCTGTGTGGCACTGACAGCTGAATCTCTCTGAACCCCCATTCACCCAGCTAGAAAATAAAAAATAATAAAAACATCAGCCCTGTAGGATTACTCCAAAGATATAAGAAGGCATGCAAAGCCTGGCTGTGGGTAGAAGTTTCTGTCCTGCTAGCCAGCTCCCAAATAACCACAAGAGACTCATTATTAATTATAAATGCTCAGCTGATAGCTTAGGCTTGTTATTAGCTAGCTCTTACAACTTAAATTAACCTATATTTCTTAACTATGCTTTACCATGTGGTAGTACCTTTTTTCAGCAAGGCATGTTCATCTTGTTTCTCCCCCTCCAGGCAGCCCCTGCCCTTCTTCATCCCAACACTCTCTCTTGCTGTCAACAAGTCCTGCCTCACTTCTTCCTGCTTAGCTATTGGCCATTTAGCTCTTTATTAAACCAATGAAAGCAACACATCCTCACAGTGTCCAAAAGATTATTTCACAACACCTGGCTCAGAGTCCTTGCTGGACAGACGCTGATGCCAATGACTGATCCTGCTGGATCACTGGGTACCAGTGATTGATTCCTAGGGTGCACAGGCTCTTGGACCCAGCACAGGTAACTTCTTGCTGCATCCCTCCGAGCAGTCAGATTCATAAACGCTAAAGATACATGTTTGGGGGTTTTCTTTGCATCATTGTTTACATGGGGGTGGGGAGAAGGAAGAAAGAAAAAGAATGTACAATTCTTTGACCAACTGTGGCCCAGCTGTAGATGTAAGTTATTGGGGTCCTTAATGTGATGCTGTGTACTTTAACATTATGGACAGATGAAGACATCCTTCATGTATTAGACACAGGATTTAAAGCCATATAGGAAGATAGGCATTGCTTGTTTGTTTGTTTTGAGATAAGGTCTCACCGTGTAGCCATGGCTGGCCTGGTGCTTGCTATGTAGACCAGGCTGACCTTGTACTCACAGAGACCTGTCTGCCTCTGTTTCCTGCACATTGGAGTGAAAGGTGTGCATCACTACATCCAGCCTGGGGAATTTTTTTTTTTATAAAGGACTCTGTACCCCAACCTTTCCTTCTGTTATGGAAGGCAGGTGTGTGTGTATGTGTGTGTGTGTGTGTGTGTGTGTGTGTGTGTGTGGTGTTCACCTGTATAGGTGTGTGTAGAGGATAGATGTCACATCAGGTGTCTTCCTCAATCATTTCTCCATATTTCATGAGACAGGGTCTCACTGAACCTGGAACTTGCCTTTGGCTAGAGTGACTGGCCAGCAAGCCCCAGTGACCCTTCTGCCTCCACCTCTGCTTCTCCCAGTGTTGGGGTTAGAGGCACTACCCACCATGCCTGGCTTTTCACCTGGGTTCTGGGGATCCAAACTCATGCTTTCACAGGAAGGACTTTACCAAATGAATCATCTTCCTGGTCCAGAATGTATTCTTTTTTGTTTGGTTTGGTGTTTTTGAGACAGAGTTTCTCTGTGTAACAGCCCTGGCTATCCTGGGACTCATTTTGTAGACCAGGCTGGCCTCGAACTCACAGAGAATCACCTGCCTCTGCCTCTTGAGTGCTGGGATTAAAGGCGTGCACCACCACTGCCTGGCCCAGAATATATTCTTAAGGGGAAGTTTCAATGTCTATGACTCACATTATTTGAGTATTTGATTATTATACAATGACCACACTAGATTTGACAATCAGAACACAATACATTCTTTCTATTTTAAAAGCACAAATGAAATCCGGTTCTCCTGAGGGGCTGTATTGTCAAAAGCCTCTCATTTTTTATGAATATAAAAATGAGTTTTCACTTTCCTACAAAAGCTCTGACTCACAGAGATGAGTTTCGGAACCTTTTTATTTGTGTCCTGTCACCAAAGTAAAAAAAAAAAAAAATTCAATTACAGAAATCTACACCTTCCCCCCTTCTCAGGTTATTTCACTCCTAAAATTCAAAATGTATTTATTTTTAGATTTTGTAAGCGTGAACTTATCTCTGGGCTTTTTTTTTTTTTAGGTGTGTGATAATTTGAATCTCTACCCAAAGTCCCCTCTTTGACTTGCAAAACCTAAGCACAGCTTTCTATGAGAGGGGAGTCTTCACTTCAAATGAAACACGAAGTGAAGCTCTTTCTTAAGATCAAAAAACCTATTGGATGTGCATATTGTTAAGTGTGTGTGTGTGTGTGTGTGTGTGTGTGTGTGTGTGTGTATGTGTATCTATCCATGTGTGCACATGTACATGTGCATGTGAGTGCAGTGCCCATGGAGGCCAGAAGAGGGCACCAGATCCTGGCATTACAGATGGTTGTGAGTAGCCGGGTGGGTGATGGGAATTGAACCGGGGTCCCCTGCAAGCGCAGTAAGAGCTCTTAATTGCTGAGCCATCTCTCAGTCGCTGTTTTTCTTTATAGAAGACACGGATAATCTGACAAGTTTACATATTTATTTACTTAAACAGGAGACTATATTTTATAAAAAGCTCCCTGCCCCTTGCTTCTTTTCATTTAGAAATGTATCTTGGACACCCTTCCCCAGCACCGGGTTGGTTCTGTGTTGCCATCCCCTATTGGAAGCCTTACCTTGGGTCCTAGAGAATAAAATGTCTTCTCTGTTCCTTTAACTTTGCTCAGGCCCGTGGGAGGTTGGGATGCAAGGGCTCGTCTTGCAGTCAGGAGCTCTGTGGGAAGAGCATGTGTGATTCACAGGCCCTGCCCCTAAACCTGGCTCTTGAATGAGACTCAGACTCCAGCTGCAATCAGCCTTTCTTCCTGCTGAATTCAGTCTCATTACCCTGTGCATGAGGGTGAACTTCTCTATTTCAGAGTGATTGGTTAGGGAGTGCTCTTTTGGAAACAGCAAGTCCTCTGGGCCTCCCTATTAACCAGTATACGTGAAGCATTCCCTATCAGCCACGCACCCTGCTGAAGCACTGTGTTGACCTTCAGACACCTGCCTCCTCTTCAGAGGCGTCTGGGGAGATGGCTCAGCAGGTAAACACTGTCTAGGAAAGTATGAGGACCAGAGATCAGGCCCCTAGAACCTAAATAAAAGGCAGGCAGGTGTGGAAGCTTCCTGTGATCCTAGTAAGGGGAGGTGCAGACCCAGGATCCCTGGAGCAGGCAGGCTAGCTAGATTGGCTGAATCATTCAGCCCCGAGTTCAAGTGAGAGACCCTGTCTCAGTATATAAGGTGGTATCTTAAGGTTTCCGTTACTGTGACCAAACAGTGACAGAAAAGGGTTTATTTCAGTTTACACTTCCACATTACAGTGCATCACTGAGGGAAGTCAGGGCAGGAACTCAAGGCAGGAGCTGAAGCAAAGGCCTTGGAAGAACCCTGCTTACTGGCTTGCTCTTCATGACTTGCTTTCTTATAACACCCAGGGCCGTTTGCCCAAGGGTAGCACCATCCATAGTGAGCCGGACCTCCTTCCTACATCAATCATCAATCTAGAAAGTGCATCAGAGGCTTGCCCAGAGGCCAATCTGGTGTGTGTGTGTGTGTGTGTGTGTGTGTGTGTGTGTGTGTGTGTGTGTTGTGTGTGTGTGTGTGTTTGTCAGGGATATTTTCTCAGTTGAGGTTCATTCCTCCAAAATGACTCTAGCTTGTGTCGAGGTAACATAAACATTAGCCAGCAGGTGCAGAGAGATTGAGGAAGACACTGGATGTCAACCTCAGGCTTCTACTGTACACATATGCACACAGACATGCATATACATTCCAGTATGTATGCACACATAAGCACACTACACCCAGAGGTGTGATTATTCCTCAAATTCATCCCCTCGAATGACCAACCCTGTCTGCTTGCACGTGATTTTGGTCATCTTGCACAGGCCTGAGCATTCTGTGGGATGTGTTCCCGGGGAAGTCTCCTCTATCCATCAGGCCTGGCTTGAGACAGAGCCACAGAACCACTGTTCCATAAAAAGACACCAGTAATGACACTCACCTTTCAAATAAGTGACAGGCTGGGCTTCAGTACTTGACTTCCTACCCATGGGTAAACCTTGCTAGTGAAACAACTGTGGGAAGCCGAGGTGGGGGCTTTCCAGACGGACACACCCACTGTGGCCACCAGAAATAGATCTCATGGTCCCTGCCTGGTTCTAGTGATCCTCCCGTGGTACCACCTTGTTCTCCATGGAACTGGAGTGTGGTCCTGTGATTATCAGCCTGACCTTGGACATGGCTTTGGAAGTATTCAAAATAGAAGAGGCAAACAAGCCCAGACAGCCCTGAGGTGACCATCAAGGGTGTACAGTCTCCATCTACAGAGGAGTCATTTTTAATGTTGATGACCCAGCATGGTGAGGGTAGTTGACAACAATGTACACTTCGTCCTGTTGAACATTCGCCTTTCGAGTGGATTGTTGGATGAGAACAGAGTGTGAAGGACTTGACCAAGGTTGTATAGCTTGTGTAGGCAAAGCTGGGATTAGAACATGGGTCTCCTGACCCTATTCTTGGATGGGGGCATTACTGCCTCAAGGTGCAGGGGCCTTGAGGTCTACATGCATGGTCCTAATTCCCAGAAAGGCAGCTTGGAAGGGTAAGGGGTGAGGAAATGGGAAGAGTCTCTGAGCCTGGCAAGATGGTGGTCATGCAGCACCCTGACTCTCCCCCCACAACCCTTCTCCATGCTTCCCACTGTGTCTCCAGTACAGCCCTCGGTGAACCCCAAGATCTCAGGCTCAGCTCCCTTTCTCTGCCACAGGTAAGACGTTGATCAGCCTTCTGAGAGCACAAGCTATTTAAAGAGCCACATGCTTCCACTGCTGAGTCACTCCGGGCTGGACCTGAGGCTGGGCAGTGCAGATGCTCATGTACCGGACTGCAGGCTGTCACTGCAGCCTGCCTCAGACCTCCCCAAACCAGCCCAGAGACGCTCTGCCTGCCGCGGCTAATACGACAAGATGACACTGTCACTGCCACCTAGCAGGTCACTTTATTACCATGGCAATCAGTCAACCAACCATCACGGGACTTACATGAAATCTCAGCTCTGCTAGTGTGTGACCTTGCGGGGAGTTGAGCAACCCATGGGAGCCTCTGTGCCCTCATTTGTAAAATGGGGTTGAGTAGTTCCATTGTCCGGTATGGGAGGATGTAAATATGGCCATGTTTGGGAAGCCTACACCACACTCTCCAGCATGTAGCAAGCAAACAACAGATAGAAACTTGAATTAAAATGAGCAAGTCAATGAGGTGGAGCCCTGTGGACTACATTTCCCAGGCTTCACAGCCCTTACCTGGGACAGACAATGGGAATGCTTTCAGATAGAATGAAGGAGAGCCTGGGCACATTTCTGGGTCCCCTGCCCCCCTCCCCTCCAATTTTCCTTTGCAGTGGCCTCCTCCTCGCTAGCTCTGGCTTTGCCTTGTGACCTGACCCTGTGGTCCTCTCTCTGTCCACACAGTTAGGAACAATTGTGGCTTCTTTGTGTGTGCATGTGTGCATTTGTAGGAAATGCGTGTGCATGTGCCATTCTTCAGGCATCGTCCCCCTCTTGTTTGGAGGTGGACTCTCTTGCTGAGATCTAGGGCTCACCACTTAAGTTTGGCTGGCACAAGAGCCCAGAGACCCTCCTGCCTCCCCAGGGCAGTGCTGGGATTACAAACTCGTGACACCCCGCTAGGTTTTTAAGTGGATTCTGGGATTGCCCTTTATCAACCGAGGCATCTCCCCATTCCCCAAGTGTGGCTTGGTTCTGTGGCTGACCTCTCCCTGGCCTCTCTCTCCTCTCATGGTTTCTAGCCTTTTCCATCTCAAGTCTCACCTGTTTGGAGACCTAGAGTGGAAGAGTGAAGTCTCCCTGTTTGGTGTCCCTCTGAATGTCTTCCTATGAGCATTGCCTCGAGGGAGAGAAGTCACCTTCTTTTGGACTCTGTATTCATTCAGCGTTTTCTATCCATCAAACATCCTGCTGCTCACCTACCTGGTCCCAGCTGCTCTGAGAACAAGCTTGTAGGGAGTCAAAAGACACTCGCTGTGTAAGTGACAGGAGAGTCGACGCTTCTGTAGGGTGTGCATCTGAGTGAAGTTAGTCTCTTGCCTCCACATTTTGCGTTTTACGTAAGGAATTCAGGTTTATGTGAATTATGGTCCTAAGGCATTTGGATGGCTTAAAGTGGTTTGTGCTTTTACTACCCAACAAGAGTGGGATCCAGCAAGCAAAGACCCCAAAGGCAGGACCAACTCTTGCTCCCTTGAGGAGTTTGCTCAAAGACTGCTCCTTCCACTTAATTCAAATGGAAATGTGTGACCTAGTACTCACTACCCACGCACCAAAGTGACTGTTCCCTGCCATGGTCAGTATTTAATGGTGTGTGCATTTGATGTGCATCTGTGTGTGTGTGTGTGTGTGTGTGTGTGTGTGTGTGTGTGTGCATATGTGTGTGTGTGTGCATCTCTTTATGTGTGCATATGTGTGTGTACGCATCTCTGTGTGTGTGTGTGCATATGTGCATGTGTGTGTGCATGTGTGAATGTGTGCATGTGTGTCTGTGTGTGTATACACATAGGGGTGCATGTATGTGGAGGCCACAGGTCAACATCTGGTCTTTCTTTAATTGCTTCCTGCCTTATCTTTTGAGACAAAGTCTCTCAGGGAACCAGTAGCTCACTGATTTGAGGAGTCTGGCCAGTGAGCTCCAGGGAACCCCCCATCTCTGGCCCCAGCATTGGGCTTATGAACTTGTGCCGTTGTGCTGGTTCCTAACATGGGTTCTGGGGATCTGAACTCAGGTCCTCGTGTGTGATAGGCTCTTTACTGACTGAGCCGTCTCCCCAAGCCCTGGGTCTGATAAATGCCTGAATAAATGCCTGCCTTTGTGAAAACACAACACCCTTTCTAATCTCACTGTTTTCATGGGCATCTCTTGCAGTCTTTAACCTGCTACCTCTTAGGTTTCTCGCTTCCTCCTGGCTCATTCCCCCCAAGGGGCAGGGTGAGCATTATCCTTGTAGTCCAATTAGGAAGCTGCTCCAGAAAAACACATTTCATTTCGCTTTGAAGCAAACCTTCCTTTCTTTAAAGGACAGCAGAACCCCTACTGAATTCTGTACTGCGATGAAATTAGTTTTCCAAAGCAGATGTGGAAGCTAATTTGTGTATTGCTGTCAGCGGGAAGCTTTGAAATTAATTGTCTTTGCCAACCTCATTGAGATCTAACACGGTACGTTTAATGCACGAGCCCACTCCTTCCCTACCAGTGTCTGGGGACACAGAGACCTGTCTCCTTCTCCCTCGAGAAGGAGAAGGGAGTTGGTGGTGTTGACTTCAGAATTAAGACGAGGAGGAAACTGGCAGCAGGAATAACTGTCGGAGTGGGAAGTGGGTTGTAGAATTTGGATTCTAGAAGCAGCTCTGGTGCCTGAGGGTATCGGGCTTTCTGTGAATTTGTGTGGTGGTGTACATGCTCATACATGTGTGGGTGTGTGTAGGCCAGAGGCAGGAGGCAGACATCAAATGTCTTGCCTCAGTTACTCTCCACTCCACTCCATATTCTTTTTTTTTTTTTTTTTTTTTTTTGGCTATTCGAGACAGGGTTTCTCTGTGTAGCTTTGGAGCCTTTCCTGGAACTCACTCGGTAGCCCAGGCTGGCCTCGAACTCACAGAGATCCGCCTGGCTCTGCCTCCTGAGTGCTGGGATTAAAGGCATGCGCCACCACCGCCAGGCCTCCACCCCATATTCTAAAGCAGGATCTCTCACTGAACCAGGAGCTCGCTGATTTGGCTGGTCTAGTCAGCCGGCTTACCCTAGAAATGCCTTGCCTCCACCTCCCAAGCTCTGGGGTCACGAGTGAGCTCCTATGCTGACTTTTATGTGGGTGCTGGGGACCTCAATTTGTGTCCTGGTGCTTGTATGGCAAGCCCTGTACTACACCAAGGCACCTTCCCAGCACTGGGAGCAATATATTCTGGAAGCAATTTTACTCACATAATACTGAAAAATATTGTGTTATTAAAAAAAATTTAAATCTGTAAACAAGACTGGAATCCCATTTGGCCAGACTCCTCCAAGCTCCTGATGTAGCTTGGTAGACTCTGTATTTTCAGGTGACATTCATATGCACGTGTACATTAATAGAATCACTTGTCAGTTAATGTCAAGGGCACATTCTGAGAACTGTGCCTACAGGTAATTTCCAGCGACGTGCTTACATTAAAATGGTTACCGTGTTGCCAGGCAATGAAATGGCTTCGTCGCCAGGCATAGCCTCTTAAGGGGCCACGTGACCCATTGGTGACTGCGCTTTCTATAAAGGTGCAGTGTCCCTGATGGAATGTGAAATGTCCTCAGCAGGCCCATGAGTTTAAATATTTGGTTCTCCAGAGGGTTGTGCTGTTTGGGGAGATGGTGAGGTTTCTGGGGCAAGAGGCAGGTCTGGCAGAGGTCCACTGGGCGTGGGTCTCGGGGGTGGTGTCCAATGCTAGTGCACCGAGCTCTCTGATCCACTAAGATGTGAAGCAGCATGTGACAAGCTCCTGCCACCATGGCTCCCACTGCCCATGCCTTCCCCACCATGATAAAACTTCTTCTGTTACATTTATTTCTGGCTTCTATTTTGGTTACAACCATGGAAAAGTAATCAGTGCATGCAATGTGGCTGCCATGTTTGGCCTCCCCAACTTGAGGTCCCATAGCTTCGTACCCAAACACATGCATTTCCTGTATTTCTGAGTATCTTCGTGGTTCTCTGTGATACCATCACACCGAGACCCCTTGAGCATTTCCCTCCCATTGGACATTTATACTTTTTTCTCCCTTTCCCACATCCTGGTAAACATCCTTGCTCAGCTGGTTTCCTCTCTCGGACAGACACTGAGAACTGAAACAGCTGGCCCATGGCCATTCTGCCCATCTTAACATAAGGGGATTAAACGTGTTAAATCTTATATCAGGTCCAGGACCAACCGGGGTCCCAGGTGGCCCAGGTTTTGTGGCATTACCATTCAAAGACACAACCAGTAGACAGAAATAATGTAATTAAACTGTGTTCCATTTGTTGCTCAGTTGCTTGGGAAGCTCCCCGAAGGCAGTGTGGGGTTAGCCAGGAGTACGCTGTTTTCAGCAAGTTGGCTTTTTGGTAGGGGCAAGGGTGGGGGCAGAGGGGGTGTTACAACTCTGTTTACTGTGCATGGAACTGTGTGTCTGATTGTTGAGCAAAACAAGGTGGGGTAGGAATTAGAGCCCCCTTCAGTGGGAGAGAGATTCTATCACAGACTTTGGGGCTTAGAGAGCTCTGAGGCTCAGTGGTCAAGTGGCCTGGGTGGGCAGTATGTGAGGTATTGCCATTGCACATGGAGCGCTGGAATCTCACCACAGTTACCCAGCTGCACACAGGTGACAGGGGCCCAGGGCTGTGGGGCAAAATAAGAGAAATAGCCAGAGAGTCCAATGTCCCTCCCTGCCTCACTGTCCCCAAGCTGCCTCTTGGTTTTCTTGCCAGTGATCCTCCATACCTCCATATTCTTGTCTTTGAAAGCACCCAGCTGAAGTTAGCCATGGAGGCTTACATGTTTAATCTCAGCCTTTGGGCAGGTAAGACGGGAGGCTTATATGCCCTGAGGCTAGCCTGGGCTACAAAGTGAGACCCTGCCAGAAATTAAAAACAGAAGGAAAGAAAGAAAGAAAGAAAGAAAGAAAGGGGGGAACGAAGGAGGGAGGGAGGAAGGGAATAAATCTGCCCGAACATAATTTTTTGGCTTTATTTATTTTATTTTGCTTTTATGATTTTTAATTATAGAAAAACTCAAAGGTGTAAGGAATGGAGAAAACAGATTGTCCAAACCCTCTGAGTCTTTATCCGTCTTGAACACTCATCCACTGATCTAATCTCTTTTCTGTTGCTGTAACCAATACCTTGACAAAAAAAAAAAAAAAAAGCAACATCAGCTTAAGTCTTACCTCTTCCACCCCGAAGCTGTGCTACCTCTCCAGACCTCAGATACCTTGTCTTCAACAACAGCACCCACTACACAGAGCTGTGTGAGCACTGGGTGGGGTTCTCAGGGTTGTTACGGTTCAGCTAGCGTATCACAGACTCCCACAGACTCGTGTACTGGGGCTTTTTCTCCTAGGCTTGTATAGAATATAAACAGGAGGAAACTCCTAAGACATGGCACCGGGGATGGTGTTTTGCAGGCAGCGGAAGATATAAAATGTAATAATGGTGGGCTCAGCTCCCTGTTGCAAAAACTGCCCTCTATTTCTTGTCCACTGTGAGGTCTTACCCCAGCTTTGAACTTGAGATTACTGGTCCAAGTTGAGTTTACATATTTCCTCTCACTTTCAGTCCTCTTATCCTTTTTTACCCCTTAAAAAAAGAATCAGGGGACCATGGTAAAAGCAGAGTAGAGAAAATGCAAAATATGATGGCAGAAAGAAATTCTGCCACATGGAACCACAATGATAATAAATATAAATGGCCTAAACTCACCAGTTAAAAGCTAGGGATCAAAGATGGGATGGGATGGTGGTGGGGAATTTAGCTGTGTCCTTGTGGTAGTTTGGATGTAATTGGCCCCCGTGAGCTCATAGGGAGTGGTACTATTAGGAGGTGTGGCCCTGTTGGAGTGGGTATAACCTTGTTGGAGGAAGTGTGTCATTGTGGGGGTGGGCTTTAAGGTCTCCTATGCTCAAGCTATACTCAGTGTAGACACAGACTCCTGCTGCCTGCAGATCAAGATGTAGGACTTTCAGTTCCTTCTCTAGCACCATGTCTGCCTGCATGCCACCATGTCCTGCTATGATGATAATGGACTAAACCTTTGAAACTGCAAGCCACCCCAATGAAATGTTTTCCTTTATAAGAGTTGCCATGGTCAAGGTGTCTCTTCACAGCAATAGAAACCCTAAGACAGTCCTTTTCTTCTTCTTTTTCTTTCTTTTTTTTTCTATTTTTTTTAAAGACAAGGTTTCTCCTTGTAGTTTTGGTGCCTGTCCTGGATTTCACTTTGTAGACCAGGCTGGCCTCGAACTCACAGAGATTCACTTGGTTCTGCCTCCCAAGTGCTGGGATTAAAGGCATGAGCTACCACCATCCAGCTGACAGTCCTTTTCTTATATTTTTATTTTAATTACTTTTTGCTTGTGTGTGATGGATGTTTGTCACATTAACCCTTCATTAACATCTAGCCATTAGAACATAAAAACCGAGGTTTGTTTTCAGGAATGAATTATATTTATGTCAAACATCTTTTCTCACTATTTAACACTTCTTTTCCTGAGGAACTTCATAATAAAGCAGGGACTGAGTTACATTAACAGACTAAGGATAAAGGGTGGGAGAGAAAAGAAAGGGAAGGCTATTTATGGAATTAGGTATAAATTTATATATATATAACATTTATTTTATTTATTGTATGTGCACTTGAATGCTATAGTGCCAGTGCAGGTCAGAGGGCAACCTGTGGGAGTCAGTTCTCTCTACCATGTGGATCCCCAGGATCAAATTCAGATTGTCAAGCTTGGCAGCAACTCCCTTTATCTGTTGAGCCATCTTGCCAATCCCTAGAGGGTTTAAAAATAGAAATAAAGAGGCTTAATGTAGAAAGGTATATTCTGGTATAGCTTGTTGATCAAATACACTGTGGTGTCAGACAGGTATAGTTTAATTAGCACTTATTGAATACCTGCTGTGGAATAGGCTGTTAGCAAGTCACTTCCTCATTGTATCAGTTAGCAACTGCTACGGTAGTGCTGTGTAAGAAACAACCACAAAACCCCAGTGACTCTATTGATACACATGTGTGTATTTCTCCATAGTCTATAGATACCTATGCTGATCTGTGTAGGGCTTGGCTCATCTTGCTGGCTCTGCTGTGACTCTGGGTACTAGCCGGTCTAAGATGGCCTTGGCTTGAGGACTCTTGTCTTCTGGCAGACCAGCAGGGACCATGGTAGAGGCAGAGATCGAAGACAGAGAGGGCGGGTGTCAGATGCTATGGGGCCTTGAACAGTCCAGCAGCATTGATGGCTAGAGCAAAGTGCAGGCTGAACCCCAATTCAAAGGCTGGAGAAACTGACTCTACCTCCATGGGCACATCTGCCAAGTCCCATGGCAAGGAGCATGCACAGGGAAAGAAAGCATTAGGCCTTTTACTTTTGTGGCTGACCTATCATGCGCCCATAGTTCTATGAGGCCATTAGAAGCCCTATCGATGAGGTGACATCATGCACACACAGCCGTGGATTGGAGCCAGGTCTGAAGGACTCTCTCAGAAGACGCAACCACTCTCAGGGCCGTGTTATTGTCACCACAGTCACTGGTCTGCATGGTCCTGTCCCTAGGGTCTGGGGTTGAGGGTTCTGGTCCCCATGTCGACATTACCGCTGTCTACCTGCTGCTCTTCCTTTTCACAGAGGGACAAGGCAGTCGGTAGAGCTTCCGTGGTGTTGCTGTACGTCAGTGTCCTTTAGCCATTATTTGTCCGGACAGCCAGGGCAGCAATCTATTTAAAGAACATTTAGGTGTCTTTTTCCTTGGCTATCAAAGCTGAACCAGCAGCACAAAGGCCCTGGCATGTAACAGACCCACCTAACCTAGAGAGGGAGAGGGATTGTCTGGGATGTTTTCTTTTTCCTGTTCACTGTGGACCATGAATGAGCTATTTATTTTTATTTCTAAGGGAGAGAGATCCAAGTCTGAAACAGGCTACAATTTGACCCTGCTTAGGACACCTTTTTGGATTCTCTCTCTCTCTCTCTCTCTCTCTCTCTCTCTCTCTCTCCCTCTCCCCTGAGACAGGGTTTCTCTGTGTAGCTTTGCGCCTTTCCTGGAACACACTCTGTAGCACAGGCTGGCATCGAACTCATAGAGATCTGCCTGGCTCTGCCTCCCGAGTGCTGGGATTAAAGGTGTGAGCCACCGCCGCCCGGCTTGGATTACCTCTTCAGGAACTCTTTTTACGCTCAAGCGGGACAAGGCCTTGTCCAGGCTTGGCTGTGCTGGGCCTTTGTTTATTCCCAAGCCAACGTCACCAGGGTCCCCCTCCACCACACAGGATGAACCTAAAATGTAACTGATATGATGGGTGTGACGTCAACTTCCCTTCCATATGGGAGGCACCGGCATTCCCCCAGAGAGCCCACACTCAGGGAGAAGAGCCGAACAAATGTATCAATAGACGCCCTGTAGCTCTCAGCATTTTAAGGAGGAGGAAACCCCCTCTCTTCAGAAATGCCAGAGAGCAAATGTGTTACTGAGTCATCAGAAAACAGACAGATTCCCGTCCCTTCTTATTTTTAGACGTCGCTGTCTAGGTACTGGGAGCTGTCGACAGGGAGAGATTATATTTGGAAGTCCTAATTTGGGAGAGGCTAGCTTTAAAAAGCTGACAAGCTCCATGGAAGCTGCGTGGCTCCTTCCTTTCACTCCGTCATCCCGAAGCTCTGTGAGCAGATCGTGTGCCGAATCCAATGAATCCGTCTTGCCCACCCTTGATGTTTGTTTGATGGTGTGTGCGGTTTCTCTCCCTAAGCCACAGTTGCAACTTCGGCTCCCATCGGAAAGAAAGGGTACCAGGGACTTTGAGTTTTAAAAAAGTTCGCAATGCCCAACTCAAAGAGACTAGAGTGAAAATGGAGGGGGCAAAGGAGGAGGAAGAGGAGGAGGAGGAGGAAGAGAAGGAGGAAGAGGAGGAGGAAGAGAAGGAGGAAGAGGAGGAGGAAGAGGAGGAGGGTGAGGAAGAGGAGGAGGGTGAGGAAGAGGAGGAAGAAGAGGAGGAGGGTGAGGAAGAGGAGGAGGAAGAGGAGGAGGGTGAGGGAGAGGAGGAGGGTGAGGAAGAGGAGGAAGAAGAGGAGGAGGGTGAGGAAGAGGAGGAGGGTGAGGAGGAGGAGGGTGAGGAAGAGGAGGAGGGTGAGGAAGAGGAGGAGGGTGAGGAAGAGGAGGAGGGTGAGGAAGAGGAAGAGGATGAGGAAGAGGAGGGTGAGGAAGAGGAGGAAGAAGAGGAGGAGGGTGAGGAAGAGGAGGAGGATGAGGAAGAGGAGGGTGAGGAAGAGGAGGAAGAGGAGGAGGGTGAGGAAGAGGAGGAGGGTGAGGAAGAGGAGGAGGGTGAGGAAGAGGAAGAGGATGAGGAAGAGGAGGGTGAGGAAGAGGAGGAAGAAGAGGAGGAGGGTGAGGAAGAGGAGGAGGGTGAGGAGGAGGGTGAGGAAGAGGAGGAGGGTGAGGAAGAGGATGAGGATGAGGAAGAGGAGGGTGAGGAAGATGAGGAGGAAGAGGAGGAGGGTGAGGAAGATGAAGAGGAAGAAGAGGAGGGGTGAAGAAGTGGAAGAGGAAGGGGAGGAGGAGGAGAAGGAGGAAGAATTGATTTGTATTATGGGAAAGTACAGGAGCTTCAGGCATGGCTGGATCCAGGTGCTCTGTTAGCATCAGGACTCAGTTTCCCTTTCTTGCTCTTTTGCAGAGATGTCAGTCTCAGGTCACAGGATGTGACGCCTCCAGCCGCCATGGGCTTACGTTCTAGCCACTTAGTGACTGCAATAAAGAGAGTTCTCACTGCACATGGCAGTACTCTCCTTTAATTCCAGCGCTCAGAAGGCAGAGGCAGGCAGCTCTCTGTGAGTTCAAGGCCAGCTTGGGGTATATAGTGAGAGACCCCCTCATGAAAACTAAAATCAAAAATGATGTGCCTCTCCTTATTTCCCCTCCTCCCGCTATGTTCTATGTTCTGTGTCCTACGTAGCCCAGGACAGCTTTGGACTCTTTATGTAATGTACCCCGTTCCAGTCTCCCCACTGTTGGGATTACAGGCATGTGCCACCATGCCTGGTTTCCCCCCATCCCACCCTAATACTGAGATTGGAAGCCAGGGCCTTAAGCTTGCTAGGCAAATGCTCTGCTACCGAGCTCCCCCCAACCCAAGACAGCCTCTTTCCCTAGGAAATCAACAGAAATTTCAGATCAGAATCCCATTAACTTACTGAGGCTCTCTTGACCCATTTTCCATATCAATTGTTGTGTTCGTGGAGTAGATGAACGGGTCAGGCTTGGGTGGGTGCCGGTGCCTGAACCACAGAGAGAACTTCCAAAATCTTCCAGGGCTGGCTGAGAGGGAGAGACTGTTTACTCAAAGGATAGGGTTTCTGGGAACTGGGTGGGTGCTTAGCAGACAAGGGTGGCCTGAGGGACAAGGTGCTGGCCTGGGTCCTCCTGGAAGGTATCACAAGACAAGAACCAGGGTGCCAGCATCCAATTAGAGGGAAGCCTGTGGAACAACCTGCTGGGAGGCAGGGAAGGCTCCAGAGCCTGTGAAGAGGGGAGAGGGAGGGGAGGCTGGGTGTCTTGGACTTCCTTCGAGCTAGAGATGGTTCAGGAATGTGTGAGAAGCCCTCCATCCCCATCCCTGTCAGAAGGGTCCTCCCTGCATCCCCCAGGAAGAAGCCTGCTTTAATGTCCCAGCAGCCAGCAGCCAGCAGCCAGCAGCCAGAAGCTGCCCATAGAGGCATGGCCTCATTCGCACCGATGGGTTTGAGAGCTGGGCAGCTGGAGCCCTGGTTCTATGAATCTTCCTGTGCTGGGCATCTGGGAGGTGTTTTCTTATGGTGGTCGTAGGTAATAATCTGTTTGTGAAATGTCTCTCGGATCCAGAACAATATATATAGCTGTTAGCTTAGTATTTGTGGAATGGGGAAACTGAGGCAAGAGAGATTGCAATTTCCTCATAGCACAGCCTAACACCCCAGTGGTGGCTGTCTACCCTCTTTGTGATGGGGCAAACAGCGTTCCCCCCAAATCCATGTCCATCTGTGACCTTTGGATGTGACCTTATTTGAAAACACGGTCTCTGCAGATGTAATTCTATGGGCTAGGATGAGGTCATCCTGGGTCAGAGTGGACCCTTACCTGCTAGTGATTAGTGCCCTTATATGAAGAAGAGAGAAATCTTACCAGGCACAGACAGAGGAGAGGAGGCTGTGGGACGATGGAGACAGGACGGAGTGGGGCAATGACACCAAGGAGCTACTCCTCAAAGCCAGGAGACAGGTATGGAATGGAGTCCCTCAATCAGATCAAGCTGACGATCAAAACTACCTGCCATGGCTGGGGCATGGCTTAGTGGGTATTGCTTGCTGCAAAAGTCTGAAGGCCTGAGGTCCATCCCCAGAACCTCCATAAAAGCCAGCTGTGGACTCATGGGCTTACTATCCCACTGCTGGGTGGTGGAGGCAGGAGGATCCCTGGGGCTCAGTGGCCGGCCAGCCTGGCCTGCTTGGGGAGTTTATTAAGCAGACAGAGCACTATTCTTGAAACTGTAACATGGAGATTAAACCGTCTTTGGAGTTAGAGGAGGGGCAGGATGGCACAGGCCTGCACGACCTCCCCATGTGTGAGCCAGACAATCTCCTACTGTTGGACGTTCAGGCTGTTTCCAGTTTGCTGTTGTTACAGAAAGATTGCTGTCGTGATCTTTCTCAGATGGACATCTGATTATTTCCTTAGGTGAAATTCCTGGCCAGGTTCCAAGGGTCACATGCAGGTGCATGCAGCTGTCAAGGTTCTGACCACTGCCCTCCACTGCCTTCGGAGAGGCTGTACCAAAGCGCCCTGCCACTCCCAGGTCAGGGCCTTAGCCATCTCTCCCTCTCTGCTGAGCTCTGCCTGGCCCTCCTCGCTTGGCCAAGTGGGGATCTTGGTACAAGTTCAGCTTGTCTCTGCCTTTCCCAAGCTTGCCGCTTATCTGTCATGCTGCGCTAAGATTACATAACCGTGGTGTTGAGAGAGCTCCTGGGAGGGGAGATGCTCCCCAGATGTGCAGGGAATGCTGGGGGAGGGAGGGAGAGACGCTCTGGGCAGTGAGGGGCTGGTCATGTGGCTTCCCTACTCCCAGGCCCTGCTTCCCTGGTCTCTGAGGATGTAACCTTATTCATTATCTTCCTACCTAACTCAACAGAAATAAGCCTCCCACAGCTCTCTGTGGGCTCGCTCACACTGCACCGGGATTTGGGACTCTTGCCTCTCTTCTGAGGCCCGTGGCTCAGAGAAATGGAGCCTCAGTCATCTGTATCCGTGGTTTCTGCATTAAGACAATGGGTTTTGAAAACTGGAGCTTGAAAGATGACTCAGTGGGTAAGGTGCATGCTGTACAGCCCGAGGACCCGAGTTCAAATCCCCAGGACCTGTGTAAAAGCTGGGCATGGCAGTAGAACGTGTCTGTCACCCCAGTGCCATGGAAGTAGAGGCAGTAGATCCTGGGGACTTGTTGGTCAGCTGGCTTTTGCTGAAATGGTTCCAGGTGCAGTGAGAGAGAGTGTCTCAAAAAATACAGGGAGAGTGGCTGAGGGAGATACAAAGTTATCTCTGGCCTCTATTCAGGCATGCACAGGCGCGCACACACACACACACACACACACACACACTCACATATTCACACACACACTCACATATTCACACACACACTCACACATTCATACACACACACACATTCATACACACACACACATACACACACATTCATACACACACACACACATTCACACACACATACACACACACACACACACACTACTTAACTATAATAAAAAACATGGAGATAAAACTGGGGAAGAAAGGCTGGAGAGACGGTTGAGCAGTTAAGAGCACTGGCTGTTCTTCCAGAGGATCTAGGTTCACCCCCCTCCCCCATAACTCCAGTTCCAGGGGCTCCGACACCCTCTTCTGACCTCCACAGGCACCAGGCATGCACATGGTGCACAGAAACCCAGGCAGACAGAACACCCATACACATAATAAAATAAACACGTCCCTTTTTTTTTTTTTTAAGAGCTGGGGGAGAAATTGGAATTTTCCAGCAAATGTCAGCCCATCCATCCTCCATGCCTCGGTGGGCGTGGGGACATCTGAGCTCATCTCTCCAGTTGCTGGCCCTCTGTGCTCTCTTTGCTTCCTGCTTTTTCCTTTGGCCCAACCCTCTTCCATCTTTACTCCACGCAAGGGACCCCGCCCCTCACCTGCCCCTCTGCCTGCCTTGGCCACTCAGCCCAGAGTCTCTTGGCATTGTCCCAAGATAGCAAGCAGCACCTTGAAGACTTGGGGCTCCTGCCAGTGACCCTCCTTTACCCCTGACAGATCCCAGCTCTGCTTGGGGGCTCTGTGGAGGTGCAGTGCAGCCTTCAGTGGCCATAACTTGTTATTTACAAGCCAGAAAGAGAAAAGAGAGAACAGCTGTGGCTTCTTTCAACCTCCTGTGGTAGGCTGTCCGTCCGGCTTCACAGGCTTAAGTGGGGGAGGTTTAGTTGCTCTGCGGGGGGGGGGGGGGAGACCAAGCGGTCAGAACCTAGCACACCTTAGAGGTTGATTCCAATGCAAGCAATGGCACCAAGATACTGGAGATAAAAAGGAAGTGTGACCTGGTGTGTGGCTCTACACAGGAGTGCTACAAACTGGCGTATAGCACAGAGAGGCTTAGTCACTTTCCCGAAGCCATTCAGCTCTGATGTGGGATTTGAAACTTGGCTGCTCTGTTCTGAAACTTGGCCCTCTGACTACCTGATTATTCTTACACTACCTGCTACAGATGTCTACCTGCTGCTGATCTGGCGCCACCTGCTCGGCTGCAATCCTTGGGGGTGAAAGGCGCACATAGTAGGTGCTTAATGACAGCTGCTGTTGGCTGTGTGGTGAACGAGGCTCTCATTCACAGCGCTTGGCTCCGTGGAACATTCCCCCCCCCCAGCAGAATGGAGGCAGGCAGGGGAGGGGGTCTACAACCCCCTTCTCGGGTGAGAAACTGAGGCTTGGAGTATGTCAGCCACGAGGCCAAGGTCACACCACCGGCAGGAAGAGGAACCAAGGATCCAATCGCCAAGTCTAAGTCCCCAGCGGTGTGCGGCGCCTTGCCCGATAACACCAAACTGGCTGATTAATAAGTAATACTGGCTCATCTGTCTCTCTGAGCCCTGCTGCGGCGCCTCTGTAATTACCTGGCTGTTTCCCAGAGGGGTGCAGTGAGCTCTGAGGACGAGCCCCTTTTGCTGGTGAGAAGAATCTGTCTGGCCATGCAGGATGAACCCAGGGGTTCCTGCAGCCCACCTGCCCTCCTCTCTCCCTTCCCCTCCTCCTGTACTCATGCCTCTCTGCTTCCTTTTTCTTGTTTTGTCTCTGATCTTCCATCAGGAGCCTGTGGCTGACGCTTTGCCCCCTCCTTGTCCTACCAAAAGCCTCTCTCTGGAGTGGGGAGGTGGAGGGGCCAATGAACACAGCCCAGGGGGGATGGAGGCCTTTCTGGTGTAGGGTCTCTTGCCTGCCCATCCTCATGTACCCAGGCTGTATCCTTCAGAACAGTTTGATGTGATCGAGTCACCATGCCCTTCAACCAAGAGGGCACTCAGTTCAGTCTTAACTCCCCAGGCCGGTTCGGGCCTCCAGCACTCACGCTGTATGGGTTGCTTGTGGCTGCTGTGAGAAAATGATCACGGGCTTAGCCGTTTAAAATGCCACAGATATGAGAGCTTGCAGTTCCGGGTCAGGGGTCCTTCAGTGAAGATATACCTACTGGGCTGCACTGCCCCTGGAGGTCTGGGGATGTCTCACCTTTCCAGCTTCTTGACGGTCAGGGGGCTGGGGAGATGGCTCAGTGGGTAAGAAGCTTGCTGCATAAGCCGTGAGGACCTGAGTTCAGGTCCCCGGCACCCACATAAAATGTCTGTAACCACGGCACGGGAAGGGAGGAGATGAGAGGCTCACAGGAGCTTGCTGGCTATGATCCTAACTCCAGGTTCACCAAGACCGGCGCCAGAAGAGTAGAGTGGCTATAAGTGGGCTCTTTAGCACCCCAGGCTCTTCCCAGGCTCCATATTGTTATTATACTGTGTGTGTGTGTGTGTGTGTGTGTGTGTGTGTGTGTGTGTATGTGTGCACATGCATGTGCTTGTGCTTTCTAGTTTCATCTCTACTGCTGTGACACAACACTCTGACCAAAAGCGATTTGAAGCGGGAGAGGCTGGGGAGACAGGGACCAAGTCGGTGGGTATACTTCACTGGGCTGTGTTCACTGGCCCCTCCACCTCCCCAAAAAGCAGAGAGTGATAGAGCAGGTCACCAACATTGTCCCTTGGCCTCTGGTGTGCAGGAGCATACACATACATGTACATATATACCACACATACACTGCCATGTTTACCATGAACTTAGAATCACCTGGAAGAGTTTTAGTTGAGTAATTGTTATCAGATCGGCCTGTGGGCACATCTGTGGGGCGTTTTCTTGATTGCTCATTGATGTAGGAGGGGCTAGCCCAATTGTGGGCGGCATCATTCTCTGGGCAGCTGGGCTCGGGTTGTATGAGGAAACCAGCCGAGATAAGCCTGCAAGTGAGCTGGTTGGCAGCATTCTCCAAAGTCCCTGCTTCGAGTTCCCGCCTTGGCTTCTCTTGATGATGGACTGACTGTAAGTTGGAATCAATCCATTTCCTCCCCTAAGTTGCTTTCTTTAAAACAACAACAACATTTATTTTTATGCATGCCTGTTACGTGCCCACATGTATGTCTGTGTACCACGTGTGTGCCTGACGCCAGAAGAGCCAGTAGATCCGATGGAGCTGGGGTTACAGATGGTTGTGAGCTTGCGTGTGGGTGCTGGGAGTCAAACCCTGGTCCTTGGCCGGAGCTTGTAACTGTTGAGCTCTCTCTCTAGCCCCTCCCCCACTCAAATTGCCTTTGGTCAGAGTGTTGTATCACAGCTGTAGAGATGAAACTAGAAAGCACATACACATGCTTGCACACACACACACACACACACAGAGAGAGAGAGAGAGAGAGAGAGAGAGAGAGAGAGAGAGAGAGAGAGAGAGAGAGAGAGAGAGAGAAAGAGAGAGAGAGAGAGAGTAATAATAACAATATGGAGCCTGGGAAGAGCCTGAAAGTGCTCTGAGCTCACTTGTAGCTGGGGATGGCTGACGGTCCTAACTGGCTATACACTAGAATGTACAAAAGCAGGACAAGGCAGCTGGTTGCTGCACCCAGCCCCTTGGGATGCTCTTTTGCAAAGCACTGGCTTGAATGAAGCCTGAGGGAGCAGCCTCGGGGAATCTGGTTTCAAGGCGGCTCCTCACTGCATTGGCTGTCAGAGCTCATAGCAGCTGCTGGGCTCTGAATGGCTTCTCAGCGCACTTGGGGCAGAAGAGGGGGTTGGAGACTGAGCAGGGAGCTGGGAAGGTGGGTGAGTCCCCCTGAGAAGCTGATGCATATTCCTAGAGGGCAGACATCTGGGAGGGTGCAAAGCTGATGTTTAACCGTGTTACTTTTAAAATTCTGTGACAGAACCCTGTTTCAGTGATGCTTGGGCAGGAGCCCAGCATACAAAAGCAGCTAGAAGCACCCAGTTAAAACCAGACTCTTCGGGGTAGGTGTGGAGGGTTATCAGTCCAGGCCTCCTTTACCTATGCCTGGGAGGTTTAGAGGACCTGACTGGAGAAA
Organism: Peromyscus eremicus; assembly: GCF_949786415.1. NCBI lineage: Eukaryota > Metazoa > Chordata > Mammalia > Rodentia > Cricetidae > Peromyscus > Peromyscus eremicus. The sequence continues at coordinate 11,112,632 of NC_081438.1, read as the reverse complement.
GGGCGATAAAGACACAGATGTTGACAGACAGACATCCTCTCCTGTCAGCTGCTTCCTGGCTGTGTGGGTTTGGGGCTTCACTCTCCCCATCTGGGTTTCTCATTTGTAGCTGGACAGTTTAACCCACCTCATGTCATTATGAAGACATAAGACAGGAACTGTGGCTGGACTGGACCCACAGTAGGTGTCTTGGCATTGGTATTTGGTGGTCCTGTTTCTTCCCAAAGAGAGAAACTGACTCTGAGACAGGTCCTCCCAGAATGCACGCCTCATGGCCAAGGAAGTCGTACTGGCAGAGGAACTCCTCAGGATCCAGGGACCAAGACTCCTGGGAGACATTTGGGTGCTGCTGCATCAACAGCGCCCAGCGTGACTTTTGTCAATCTGTGAGTTTCTTGAGTGGTTGTTCGAATGTTTGTTGAGGGCTTACTATGTGCTGGGCTTGTCTAGATTTGAGAACACAGGCTCTGGCATCCAAACGCTCCCAGTTGTCTTCCATTCTGCTTGCAAGGTCTTTGACTAGAAGGACTCTCCAACCTCCTGGGTCCTCAGTTTCTCCATCTGTGAAGTGAGAGGAGTGGATTTATGCCATAGTCTCTTCTAAGAAAATACTCAGTGAAGTCTTGCCTCCAGATTGAAGGGTACCATTGAGTGGTCCCGCAGGACAGATGTCCCAGTGGGCATGCTTTGGAATCACAACCTTGGGTCTGATTCCTGTGACTGTCACTATGTATCCCTGAGCCAGGTTTGAATTTCTTAAATCTCAACTTCCTTGTTTCTATAATGAGAATAACAGCAGCCTCAGAGGGGGCACAGAGGACCCCAGATGTCACATGAAGAACATAGCAAGTTCCTTTCTTCTTTCTTTCTTTCTTTCTTTCTTTCTTTCTTTCTTTCTTTCTTTCTTTCTTTCTTTCTCTTTGTTTTTTGGGTTTCTCTGTGTAGCCCTAACCGTCCTGGAACTCACTGTGTAGACCAGGCTGGCCTCAAACTCAGAGATCCGCCTGCCTCTGCCTTCTAAGTGCTGGTATTTGAAGGCGTGTGCTATCACCACCCAGCCATAGCAGGTTCTTAATAGTGGACATGACCATAACCATCACAATCAATGTAGTCATTATCACCACCACCACCACCACCACTGTCAACACCATCACCACCACTACTATGGTCATTGCCAACATCATCGCCACCATCATCAACATTACCATCATCATCAACACCATCACAGTTATCATCATCATCTTCATGCCATCACCATCACCATCACCATCAATGCATTGCTGTCAGCACCCAGTCCACCTCTACCATCATCAACACCACCGTAATGATCATCTGTAGAGGAGCCAAGCTCCAAATGGCCTCTCAGATCCCAACAGTCTGGATCCTAGCTCTCAAAGGGAGAATTTAGTGGTAAATGTAGTGACTCACCCTGCCATTGATGGGAGACTTTACGTGTGTCTCCAATGGAGAGAGGGACCTCCCTCGCTCTGCTGGGAGGTTCTAAGGAGCTCTTGGCTTGTTTGTGCTCTCCCGTTCTTTCTCCAGCATGAGCACTTTCTCATAGTTGGCAAGAGCAGAACTCTTGGGAGTTGGGATGCAGGTGCCATGGGAACATATTCCCATTGTATATACCTCCCCCCCCCCAACCACTGATTTATTTCCTGTCTGTAGTGACTTTACCTTAGAAAGCCAGTCTGGTTTGGGGAGATGGGTTTTTGGCAGAGGATCGTGTCTGCTCTGGAACTCCCAGAATCCCCAGCTTCATCCCACTCAAACCACATGCTGCAGGTTGGCACGTGCCATCCTGGTTGGCTGTCAACTCCTTTATCTCCGTCAAAACATTTGAATCATAGGGTGGGTTAGAGATCTTGGAAGTGTAGCAGCCCCTAGCGTGGGTATTCTGATTGCTTAGTCTCATTCTTCTTGTCGTTAGGAAAATGAGGTAGGTAGTCATGTCTTCATTTTGCCGATAGGACGTGGAAACATTAAGTGACGTTCCCAAGGTTTCATGGGGACTGTTTAACCAAATCATCCTCCCCTTAAAGTACCCCTCCTTCCCTACTTTGTTTTTCCTGCTATCTTCTGAGCCTGAAGTGCAGACTTCAGTGGCAACGTGAATGATTTTGGAAGCCACAGGAGGACACTTACACAGAGACCAGTGAAGGCCAGGGGTTGTTGAGGGGAGAGGGGCTGAGAAGTTACAGCTCATTGGGCAATATTAGGATAAGTGTTCAGTGAGGTGGGCCCGTATGCAGTCCGACCGAATGATCCCCGTGCCTCTGTTCTGGCCTCCCCCTTCTCCCAGCCATCCAATAACTTCCGCTCTTCTGTCTGGGGTTGGTGGCTGCCCTTCCCCTCCGCTTGCGTCCTGGTGCTGTCCGTGGTGCTGACCGCCAATCCCGATCGTTCTGGGGCGCCCAGCCTCCCCTCCTGGCCTCCCACCTCTCCTCCCGCAACCAACGCGGCGGCACAATGCATCGCGGTGGGAGGCAGGCTTGGCTCTCCTGCTCCAGGAAGCGAAGCGGCTGCCCCTCCCTCTGGATCACACAGGGTTTTTGCAGTAGTGGTGACAGCCGGATTGGGCACCGGGGAAGCAGTTGATTCCTCTACTGCCCGCAGCCCAGAGTTGCCTACGCTGCCCTGAAAGAGGGAGAGGAGAGAGAGAGAGAGAGAGAGAGAGAGAGAGAGAGAGAGAGAGAGAGAGAGAGAGAGAGAGAGAGAGAGACACTGACTGACTTACAAAACCTCCCATCCATGTGGAGTAGTCTGAGCGAATCACTGCCCACCGTCTGCGGACTCCAACTGCACTTAGTTTTCGTCTCTGCCGGGGGTATTTCTTTTTGTCTTGGTTTTGCATGATTTAGGGGCATGTGTGCATGCTGATGCCTTGATTTTATTTTGGGAAGACCAGGAGAATAAAATGCACAATTTTTCTTTCAGGCACGTCTGCTGATCTTTCAAGCCAAGTCGCCAGGACTTAACATCTCCCCACCAGCAGGGAAGGCAAGGAGTTGGCAAGAATTTGCCTCACTCATTCTGTGGCAATTCTCTACCGTCCTGGTGAGTGATATTCTTCCTGGTTGTGCAAACAGACTAGGAGATCTCAGTACCCTAACTGAGATGTGTATGCATGAGCTGGAGGAGAGGGGAGCGGGGAAAGGTAGGGCTGTCAAGAAATGGCCATAGTTCTTTGCCTGCATTCTGCAGGGTTTTTATCAGTAGAGCGACACTCCAGAGACAAATGGGATTTTAGCTCAGTGCCCAGGGAGGGGGCCAATGTGTGCCTGTTCAGGCAGTGTGAGCAAGGAGAGTGGCTTCTGCCCAGCTTGCCCTCTTTGCAGCAAAAGCTGGGGAAAGTGATTGGCAGCTCCCGAAGTTAACCCTTCCTGGCCGGTCGGGCACAGGGGCCCCTCTGGGTGTTCTGATTTGGCGGGTGGGCACCTTGGCCCTGGTTGGGAGAGAGTCACCTGAGACTGGAAAGTTAACCCTTGCTTGGGCAGGCATCCTGGGCCAGCATTTGCTTAGGATGGGGCTCAGACAGGGCTGTCTGCCAGGGCCCGCTGGGTAATTGAATTGTGGTGGGTTCTGCAGGCTCAGCTGTCCTGAGATGGGAGAGCAGGGATCCGTGAAAGCGCCACCTTGTCTCTTGGCAATGAATGATCAAGCCGTCACCTGCCCGACGAGCTAAGGGTGCTTTATTTTTACAGGTGGTGTCACCTGTAAGAGACTGAATGGGGGTATGTGTGTGGCTGTGACACAGGGACTCTGTCACTGAGCCCATCTCACCACCGAGAAGGGGGACAGGACATTCCAATCCTAGGTCCCCAGTTCCAGGACAAGCTGTCCCCCCCATAGCAGTTTCTTTCTCTGACGTCCCAATGGGGCTACCCCACACTATCCTGTTAGTGAGCGGGAAGCACAGGCCCCTCACCACTCAATCCTAAAGCTCGTCTTTAATTTTAAAATGCTTTGCCAGTAATCTGCGATCTATGGGAGAGGATTCCGCTTTGCTTTCTGCTTTAATTGCTTCTACCTTTTTTGGGGGAAATGGAAGTCTTTATTTTTAGCACTGTGTTCCGCTCAGAGGCCACTTCAGCTGTCTCTATCCACTGGAATTTCTTCAGGAAGTTGGATCCTAGGATGTGGAAAGGAGACGAGGTTAGCCCTAGGGACCAGCAAGCTGGAAATGTCAGGAGGGTCACCCAGCCCTAGAGCCAAGAGGGGCCGGGGAGCTCAGGGTCAGGACACAGGAGGAGAGTTTAGGTGGCTTGGTGGTTAGTGGCAAGGTTATGGTCCCCTGAGTCCTGGCTTTCCATCTGGGTGACCTTGAGGAAGTTGCCTCCCTGGGAGACTGTAAGTATGAATAGAAAATGAAGAAATTTGGCTTGAATGAGAAGCTGCAGGCTTGCCATCAGCGATACTTTAAATACTGGACTTTCATATTCTTTGGTTAGAATGGACTGTGGCTGGACATTGGAGCAGGGTACTGTTGAGGTCCACTGCTGTACTGAACATGAACCCTTCGACTGCTGGGCTGTGGGGAGGCTGTGGGGCTTAGAGGATTATCAAGGGACCCCCAGGGAAGTGTCACAGCTACTGCGGGACATATCCCCAGTCACCTTCTAGTTTCCAATCCTGCAGCACAGGACAACCCCTTGGACCAGCCCAGGCCTGGGGTGTCCAGACAGCTCCCAAGCCGTCTCCCTGCCTCCTCACCTCCTTGGGGGTGGCTGAGAGCCAGGAGCCTGCCTCCTCCCTGTCACATCAGAAGTGGTGCATTGGGGTGCACCAGCGAGAGAAGCGGAGAGAACCTTCCAGAAAGATTCTTGGACTTAAATCAAGGCACTTGAGTCTCAGGGCTTCTCTCCCCCTTCTGGGCCTCAGTTTCTCCATCTGTACAAGGTGTCAGCTGCTCTGAGTGACCAAGGCTCCCTCCAGATCCCCTGATCCTCACGACAGCAGCTGCTGCTGCTGCTGCTGTGGCAGGGGTGGCCATACTTTTAGGGGGAGCCAATGTTTTCTCTCACCCCAACTTTCAAGGGGGCCCGGAGAGGGAAAGTGCCTTGTCCATAGACCACACACAGCAAGCCATGGCCGAGCCCTGTTGGAATCCACCTTCATGGAGATCAAGGCATCTTCTTACCTACCCCTATATCCCGGCAGCCCCCACTTCTCATCCCTAGCCTGGTTTATGGAAGAAATACCTTCATCATCACCCTTCCAAACCTGCACTGGATTGGGAAGCTGAGCCCTGGAGGCAGATATGGATAATCCTTGCAGACGGGGCTTCCACAGCCCCACCAGGGTGGAGGGATGTGGGTCCCAGAAGCTCCTGCTGCCCCTTTTCACCCAGCCACTGTGTCTGGTGTGTGTTTGGGGTGGGTGGCTGCTGGGGTGGGAGGTAGTGGCTTGTAAGACATGGCATATATAGGCCATGAGAGTCTTTATTAACCCTTTCCATTTTCTGTATTGCTCACAGACAGTGGCTTTCTGTCCCCCCCCCCCCGACGCCCACTGCCTCCCCCCCCCCCAGCCAACATATGGTTCTGTCTTTTTCCTGCAAGGGCCTGGGGGCAGGGTGGTCCTCCAGGCAGACAAACTGGAGTTGAGGTGGTGGGGGTTATTTCTGTTAGGAGCTGTTGGCTGAACTTGGATAAAAATAAACCCGGGACCCAGGAGTGGTGGGCAGGAGCTGAAGCGTCTAAATTATTCAGCTGCCACCCAGGATGGAGAGGCTCATGTGCTCGGAGGAGGAGGAGGGGATACTGCAGATACAGCCCATCATTCCTGTCGCCGGCCCGCCTGCCTGCCTGTCAGTGGGGACCTGCAGTGTGGGTGCTGGGGCTGTGTGACCTCAGGCAGGTCTTTAACCTCTCTGAGCCTCCGTTTTTCCTCTGTTAAGGTGAAACAGTATCGTAGTTAAGACCACTCTGGAGATAGATCATTTGAGCTGAGATCTCGGTTCCAGCACTTTCTGCGTGCACGCGTGCGGTTGCATGTCCCTGGACTTCACTTACCTCGTCTGAAGAATGGGGTGGTGGTGACAGTATTAAGGACAGTGAAGAGTTAATGCATGCCAGGTGCTCAGTCCCAAGGAATAAGCACAGTAAATGGCCCTGGCTGAGGGGTGGGGGAGGGGGGTTGGGGGTTGGGGGGAGTGAGGAGAACAAGCTGCTGGCATCAGTGACAGCAACACTGCTCACACTGAGGCAAGGCTGGGTGTGAGGGGAGCCTAGAAGGACCCCTGGGTCCAGGACACAGCTGTGAGACCCAGGAGGGAGCAGACAGGCTTGCTGGAGGAAATCTGAGGCCTCAGTTTCCCCATCTGTGAAGTGGATGCAGGGACCTTCTTCTGCCAGGCTGGGGAACATTCCAAGCAAGTCCCAGGTCATCATCGTGCAGGGTGGCCCTAGGGAGGGTTCAAGAAAATCTGCTGCCTGCAAACAAGGTCTAAGTTTCCCACAGCTCCAGGGCCCCCGGAGGTTTTGCTGAGTCATCCCATCTTATAAGCTCAGGATGTGCATGGGCTTTCCCTTTTCTTCCTGCTAGGAGTTCTTTTACCTAGCCTGGTGCTCCTTCCTCGGGGGCTTAAGATGCTACATGGTGAGGCCCTTAAGGGCTAGGCTGTCAGGGTGAACCCAGCAGGGGCTCATCACCAAATGGCTGAATAAAATGAATCAATCAGTTGCTCGGCGAAATGTTCGTTGATCGACTAATGGATGGGTCAGTCTGGGAGCTAGCTGCCTTTGGTCTATGTTCTAGGCAGAGGCATGCATGCAGTAGGTGCTCCATTAGTGCTTGTTGATTGTGATGAGTCATTGGTGGGATTGGTGGGATTTGGCTCTGGTCTCAGATCTGCTGCAGGCAGACCCCTCTTTTGCCCGAAACTCATTGCTGCTGATTTACTTATTGAGTACCTATGGTATACCCAGAACCAGGCTGAACACAGACAAGGTCCCATTTCCTTTGGGCTCTTGGGTGATGTGTACCTTTTGCATTGGGGGAGGGCACAGAAGGGGGTCTCTGGATACCTTGAAGCACAGTGTGCGTGGATAGGTGAAATTCTGTGCAGAAGTTTTTAGCCCCTTGTCCTGAAGCACTGACTGATGTCAGATGCTTCCAGGGTGGTAGAGGTGGAGAGTCAGTGCAGCCATATGTAGTCATTTACACTGTAGTAAGAAGGCCTGTATCTCCTGACCTGCGAGGCAGGCTTGGGTTTTGCAGCAGAGGAGGAATTCGTACCAATCAGGGCCACAGGGGTGACAAGAGACAGGGGAGGACTTAGAAAGGTCAAAGGTGCTGCCTGTGTCCTGCTGGGCAGGACAGGAGGGTGGAGAGGGTAGTGGATACTAAACTTCCCTCGCTTGTACCTGGGAGGCTGAGGAGCCTGGGTTGATGGCTGGTTCACTCTGTGATCCACGAAGTCCTCTAGTAACTTGTTGTCAGGTGTCTCTTCATCCCCAAACTCTTGAGCGTGGGTACTTGTGTTTTCACAGCCCCCAGCACTCTAAATGAAGGCATGTATAAGACTACAGAGTCCTGGTGTAGACGACACTCGGACAGTTCTAGTGTGTCATGAGATTTGAACTGCCTCTGTACCCAAGAGGCTGCACAGGACTCGAATCTGGACCAGGTTCCCACCCCCGCCATCTGCTTTCTGATTCTTGTCCCCCATTCCTGCTCACCTTGGGGGACTCTGGGTTCTCACACGGCACCAGACCACGGCCTGCAATGCCGCCACGCTTTCCTGGAAGCCGCTGTCCTGCCGTCGTTAGCTTTAATGATATAAATGCGGGTTGAAATCTCATTGCACTGGAGCCCTGGCTGACTCGGCCTCAGTGAATCAGCCAGAGAGCAGGAGACTGCGCCTCAGGAAGCTGGGGTGTGCCCACCCCCCACAATTAACCACAAACGGGGCCTCCTCTCCTGGCGTCAAGCCGGGTCTAGCGCGTGAGGAGAGATGGAAGGAGGTCCTCTCTTCCGCTTCAGCGCCCGCCCGCCCGCCCGCCAGGTGCTTCCAACTGCCCCGTCGTTCTTCCCTTTCTTCCCCTCCACAGCATCTCCACAGTGACAGGCAGGGACTTGTGAATGAAGCCACTTCCAGCAGCCCGCTCCTTACATAAGTGGCTTTTCTGTGCCAGCCACTGATGGCAGGTGGCGGGCGCTTGGGGCCTGCTCGGAGCAGAGATGGCCTGAAGTTAGTTAGGAGGTAATTCTGGCCAACTGTGGGAAGCACCTGTGTGGCTGGCCCTGGCCATGTCCAGCATCTACCCTCCCCCCGCCCCGCCCCACTTCCCCTCTCCAACCTGCCTGTCCTCCCTGTACCACTGTGGTATGGTCTAGAGAGTCTGCCTCTGTCTGTCTGTCTGTCCTGTATCCCCATCCACTTCCTTCCCCTTTAAAATGCCCCTTCTTCATAGGCCCACTTCTCGTCTTGTATTCTCCCCATCTTTCTCCTGTCCCCTCCCTTATCCCTTTCTTCCAGTCCCCCTTCCCTGACCCCTTGTCGGTCCCCAGTGAGCAGTGGGTCAGGGGAGGGGGCTAGAGGGTGACGGGACCATGTGTGAGGTCCTGGGGCTCCACCAACCAACTTTCCTGGGGTGTCTATACTCAAAACAGCACCCCAGACCAGCAGGAACCTCCAAGTGCCTTCCTACGAAGGGGGACACACTGAAGCCCTCCCCAGCCCTGGAATCCTGCTGCCCCAGCAGACAGAGCACAGCGGCCCATTCAGGGCTGTGAGATGACTCCCTCCACCATCCGGCCATTCATCCAGTTATCCATCATTCCATCACTGGTCACCAGGGGGGATGAGGGCGCTACTGCAGATTCAGCTCCGGGTACCCTGTGTCAGATTCCCCTGCAGGAGATCCCAAGCAGTTTGAGGGGTCTGTGAGGCTAGGATGGGGCGCACAGACCTGCCTGCCTGACATGTTCCCACGTGGCGCTGCGGCAGCTGACCCAGGACCCATACTTGGAGGGTCGCTGTCACGGATGGAGTTGGTTCTCTTCCCACACCCTCAAGTATGGGTGGTGTGTACCCTGGGTTAAGACCCTTCTTAGGCACTAGGGACCCCAGCAGCTGGTGACGTTCAGTACTCGCCCCCCAGTGCCCCAGTAGTGAGTGGGTCTTCTATGAAGGAGTGAAGATAGAAGAAAAGTTACATATGAAGGATCCAGATAGATCCAGTTCAGTGCTGGGGAGGAGACGGACGGGAGGGTACAGAGGTGGCATGAAGGTTGCTTTTGAACAGGGGGCCCTGTACACAGCCTCAGGGAAGAATGACAGGTGAATGATTACTTGGCTGTGGGGGGGGGATTGACTTTAAGCAGGGGAGGTCATGACCCCCCACTCATGACACCACAGCAATAATTGCTGCTCTGGTGTCTCAGTGGAGATGGACAGTGAGAAGTGAGGTGGAAGCCAGGAGACTGTGAGCAGAGCCACGCTGGGGCTGGGCCAGGTAGAGGCAGGGGAGCAGGTGGTGAGATGTGAGTGTGTCTTGCAGCTGTGTGGACAGGAGGTGATCAGGACCCATTTCAGGGACTGTCCTTGGCAGATGTCCAGTGGCTGTGATCTTGGGGACTCCTGTGGAGAGGGGCCTCACTATGTACAGGGACCAGTGGGATGTAGCAAGACCAGCAGAAAGCACTGAGTGAGAGACTGTCTGGGGGTTGTAGGTGCTCACTGTATGCGGTAAAGGCATGGTCCCCTCTCTATAGAAGATGCAGTGGCTGGGAGTGGCCATGTTCATCAGTCATGAGATGCAGGACAGGGCAGTTCCACAGAGGTGGTAAGGCTCCTGGAGGTGGCTGGCTGATGCCCTGAGAGACCTGGTGTGTCCCTTCAAGTCACCTTCTAAAATGTCTGGAGGTGAGGACTCATGCATTTTACTCTGGGTCTGCTGTGGCTCTCAGAGTCAGCTAGACCAAGTCTCAAGGGAACTAGCAACGATGGCCAAAAGCAAGACCAGGGGCCAGTCGGGGGAACTAAGACAGACCAGCAGGTCCTGCCTTAAACTTGCCTGTCTGAGGGGACTCTTGCTGTTTCCTTCCACACAACTGTATGGTGTGTACGTGTATGTGTGCGCGTGTGTGTGCACGCGTGTGTGCGTGTGTGTGTGTGTGTGTGTGTGTGTGTGTGTGTGTGTGTATGTGAAGGTTCTATAACAGAACTGATATAGAATGAATACACACACATACACACATACACACACACACACAGAGGATTTATTAGAACGACTTATAGGCTGTGTTCCAACTAGTCCAACAATGGCTGTCTATCAACGGGACATCCGAGAATCCTGTAATTGTTCGGTCCACGAGGCTGGATGTCCCAGCTGGTCTTCAGTATACTCCGGATTCTAAAATTCCAAAGAAGCAGGTTCTAATGCCAGTGAAGGAATGGACTTGCCAGCGAGAGCAAGCAGGCAAAGAGAGCAAGCTTCCTTCTTCCACATCCTTTACATAGGCCACCAGCAGAAGGTGTGGCCCCCGATTAAAGGTGGATCTTCCCACCTCAAAAGATCTGGGTTAGATGTGGCTCTTCCAGCTTCAAATGATTTACTTAAGACCCTCACAGATATGCCCAACGACGTGGGTTTTAGTTAATTCCAGATGTAGTCAAGTAGACAACCGAGAACAGCCATCACAATGTCTATCCGCTGAGGATGCCTGAGCTTTTTCTTCATTCTTGGCTAAAACCTGTCTGGGAAAAGAAAGAGTGGCCTATAGGAGGGTGGGGGAGGTTAGGAGTGTGAGTGGGGATTCATGTCTGCTAACTATGCCAGCCTTGTCTGCCACCTCTCGATTAACCATGGAAGATGCTGGGACTTTGCAAATTGGCAGGATTTTGTTGCTTTATTTATTTATTTATTTATTTATTTATTTATTTATTTATGTATGTATTTATTCATTCATTTATTTTTGAGACAGGGTCTTGTGTAGCCCACGCTGGCCTCAAACTCTCTATGTAGCTGAGGATGATCCTTGAACTCCTATTCCTCCAGCTTCTACTTCTCACATGCCAGGCTTACAGCCACCGCGTCTGCCAGCCTAGGCCAGAAGGCTTGTGCTGGTGGGAGGCACGCAGCATCCAGTCACTCCTCACCTTCCTTGCCTAAGACACACCTTCAGCCTGTGTGAGCCTCTTTCCCGGTGTCTCATCAATTATCATCTCTTTTATCCCCAGACGACACTCTCCTCCCTCTCCACTCCCCTCCCTTCGTAGGCGATGCTCTTCTGCTGCTAACAGTCACCCTTTTGATGGCAGATGGACATTTTGAGCACGCCTTTAAACTTGTGTAACCAGCCGGACAGCCCGTGATTCCTCACTTTCCATACCGTTCTGTGCTTCCACTCTATTGCTGGGCTCCTAGGTGTGAATTGCCCAGTTTCCAATGTGTTTAATTATGTGTGTTGTGTGTGTGTGTGTGTGTGTGTGTGTGTGTGTGTGTGTGTGTGTGTATATGTGTGTGTGTGTGTGTGTGTGTGTGTGTGTGTGTCCTGACCAGCGGGATCTTCAGCAGAGACCCTAGAAGGGGGAATGGCGAATGAAAGGGACAAGAGACACAAAGAATTGACAGCAAGACAGTATTCTGATCAAGCTGCAAAATTTTATTTTTCTCAAGGTGGGTTTTATAGTAAACAGACCAGGAAACTTTCTTTGGGAAAAGATCAGGGGACTGTTGAGTTGCCAAGCAACCCAACCAAGCAACCCAACCACAAAACATGGCTACTCATGGTCACTGTAGCATATAGATAAGGAAATGTTATTTTCTAATAACTCAGGACTTGTCCAGGCATGTCACAAGTTTCTGGTTAGTGGCTCAATACTGGACAACAGAAACTTAACTCAGGCAGGCAATATGGCATGGCTCTTAAAATTGTCCTCGGCGTGTGTGTGTGTGTGTGTGTGTGTGTGTGTGTGTGTGTGTGCTCGCACATGGATGGTGCTAGAGTTGTACCTTGCACCTTATATATACCACGCAAATGTCCTACCACCTAGCTACCCCCTGTCTCCCACTCTCCGCCATCGCATAGTATTCCTGAGATTTCCTCACAGTCACTAACTGCAATTCCTTCAGGACACGGAGGTCACTAGGTTGATTTTGGTTATTTTGCTTAACAAACACTGGGCACCAACTTATGATGCCAGGCCCGGGGCATGTAGATGAGGCAGAAGATTGCTTGGGGTCTGGAGCTGTTTGTTTGTTTGTTTGTTTGTAGACAGGGTCTCTCCGGGTAGCCCTGGCTGTCCGGGACCAGGCTGGCCTCGAACTCAGAGATCCACCTGTGCCACTACTTTCTGGCTGGAGCTGGATTTGAATCCCAGCTCTGCTGTGTGACCTTTGGTGAAGTCAGTTTCTCTGAGCCTCAATTTCTTCTTATGCAACATGGGATAAAGATAATAATATTCGTTTTATGAAGTTGAGTGTGAAGTCAGATGATACGTGGCATGTTTTGGGTTATGAAGCCTTTCCAGAGGGCAGTCTTAGGAATAAACAAGTAGATGTTGATAGTCTGTGTTAGCCACCTTTTCCATTACTGTAATAAAATACCCAAGACAATAAACTTAAAAAGAAGGAAGGTTTGTTGTAGTAGCTCACAGTTCTGGAGGTTTCAGCCTCTGGCCGGTTGGCCCCCCTTGCTTTTGGTCACAACCTGATCAGGGCACAGTTGAACAAGCTGAATTATGGTGACTGGGAAGGAAAGAGAGAGAGAGAGAGAGAGAGAGAGAGAGAGAGAGAGAGAGAGAGAGAGAAAGGCTGGAGCTTCGATGGCAGGTGGTCACCGACATCTCAGGGGGTCCTCAGAGCATCTCATTACCCCCTGCTATAAAGAGCAGGGAGCTGAGAGCCGGCTCTCCTGGCCCAACCACCTACTGGCCCCGGTAGGTGACAGCCTCCCACAGCTGCAGCTTTGGGGCTGATAGAGGATTACCCAGGAGTCCGTGGTGTTCTGGGGTCTCTCCCTGGAGGGAGGTGTTCTCCTTAGTCCTAGGAAGAGGCTTGGACCACAGGCAAAGTTGTCCCTCTTTTGTGCAGATGGCACAGAGGCAGCTGTGCACAGGGATTCTCAGTCTCCAGAGCCCTGCTGTGACAGGAAGGTGGATGCAGGCCCTCAAACCAAATCCTTGCTGACACCAAACTTCAATCTTGAATTCTCATAGCCAGGCAATGGACGCCCTTGCTCCCTCCTCTGCCCCATGCCAGGTGCTGTTCTCCACTTCTTCTTACTTGCTGGAGGAGTTCTGAGGTAAAGGACCTGCGAGAGTGTCTTTGTAACAAGAGTTGTTTGTCTGTCTGTAGCTCCTTCCAGCCTGGGTGGAGGAGAAGCATGAATGTCATTGCAATTAGACCATCTGACCAATAGGAGGCAGTGTGACCAGTGACCGAAAGCACCCTGCTGTCTTCTGATAGCTCAGTGAGTGTGCCAGGGATCCCACTTCTCAACTTGTGACCAACGACCTGGCCTTGTAGCCTCAGTTTACTCACCTGTACTATATGAATCAGTATGGCATCTTCCCACCATTCCCATAGAGAGTGTCTTGGAACAGGGCTCAGTATGTGACATGCTCTACAGGTTAGTTGACGGCAGAGGGATTTCTAGTTTTAAAAAGATTGCTTTGGGATGGGGCAGGGAGCAGAGCAGGCGTTAGTGCTCCTTTTAACAGAGGAGGAACAGATGTCACGCAGGGGAGTCCGTTGCCTGTGCTCATAGACAGGTAGGGACTAGGGAGGTCTCAGTCTTCAATGAGAGCAACATCCAAAATCTAAAGTCCCAGAGCATGGCAGGTGCACCAGGCCACTAGCACACACACAGCAGGCTGGAAAAAAGTGGGCAGGCACTTGGTGGCCTCGGGATCCTTCCTGGTGGGCTCCCAGGTGGGCTCTGAGGACTCCCAGTGGGGTACAGGGGGATGCTGCAGCTTCTCCATGCCACTGAGCACAAGGCCTCCCAGCAGCTTGTTCCTTCTAGAGAGTCTGAAGTTGAACCTCATTCCTGCTTCTAGGCCTTGTTTCCCGCACGCGCTCAGTGGGCCCTGGGAAGCTTTGCCGGTGGACGGTACACCACAAAGCACCATGTGGCCTGGGTTCAAATCTGTTTTGGTCAAAAACAGCTTTTGCTGTTCTCACCTGGACCGTTACTGAAGCTCCTTGTGCCTCGGTTTCTCCCACTGTAAAATGGGGATTCTGTTCATAAAAGGTGGACTCCAGAAGTTCCTATAAAGAACAAATAGGTCCCTATGAGAAGAACTCTCAAGACACTTCATCACCACCGCCATCATCACCACCACTACATCAGTATCACCTTCATCACCACCATCACCACCATCATCACCATCATCCACCACTATCATCACTATCATCCACCACCATCACTGCCACCATCATCATCACCATCACTACCATCTACCACCATCATCACCAACACCACCACATCAGCATCACCTTCCTCATTATCACTGACATTTTTCAACAGCCATCGCAGACTCTCAGATCTTTGGATCGCTCTAATACAAGAACCTGCTGGAAGTTCTTCTTGGACTGATGGTTTCCAAACGTGGACCGGTCTGTGATTCTTCTGCTGGTCGCGGTGAAGTGAGGCAAATAGGGCATTTACAGATGGGTGCGAGGCTCCGTGTTTCCCTGGAAGGGTTTTCCTCCATCCTGTGGGGGTCATTTCTTCTTCTTCAATATTAAAATGCAGCTTTAAAAATGAAGCCGTGGCTGTAGTTGAGGGCGACTTCTTTTGCAACGCTATTTTTAAGTGTTCCTTGAAAGTAAAACTGGCAAAGGTGACAGACAACTGAGGGAGCTATTCTCTTCTGAGGAATCCAGGATTCCAGGAGTTAAGCTCCGCCCCGCCCCGCCCCGCCCCCTCCCCCGGACCTCACTGGCTGTAAGATCAGTGTGTGGAAAAGCCCCTCCCCCTTCCAGGCAGGTCCCCCCCAGGCCCTTGCCTAGAAATTCAGAGGTGCTGGGAAGCTGTGCATTAGTTTCCAGAGTGTTCCAGCTGCAGCTGGTCTGTGGGGCATTCTGGGAGTGGAGCTGTACTTCCTGGCTGGTTTGCCTGCCTCCTTATCTCTCCAGGCACAGACAGACTCAATGGCTCTGGAAAGCCAGTGTCCGCAGAGCAGCCTTGTGTATGGTTGGCCAAACCTGATGAGCTGGGTTTATCTTTTCTTCTTCTTCTTCTTCTTCTTCTTCTTCTTCTTCTTCTTCTTCTTCTTCTTCTTCTTCTTCTTCTTCTTCTTCTTCTTCTTCTTCTCTCTCTCTCTCTCTCTCTCTCTCTCTCTCTCTCTCTCTCTCTCTCTCTCTGTTCATACATTTGCAGATACACATGTGTGCATAGGCACATGTATGTGGAGGTCAGAGGTCAACCCTGGGTGTTACCTTCACAGACACCATCCACAGGGCCTCTCATGGGCTTGGAACTCACCCATTGGGCTCGACTGGCAGCTGGTGAGCCCCAGGGATGTGTCTGTCTCCACTCCCCAGCACTGGCTACAAGTGGGAGTAATCACAGCCCCTGATGTTTTTATGTGGGTTCCAGGGGATCAAACGCAGGTCCTCAATCCTACCTTGTCAGCCACTAACCCTCTCTGCTCACCTCCGTTTCCTCTTCTGGAAAATGGGGATAAAAGCACGGACCTCACTGACTTGTCACCAACCACTATAGGGTCTTGGCTCAGAGTGGGGCTTGGCCTGGGGTCTGCGCTCAGCAAGCCTTAGGTAGGGCTGTGTTAATGGTGATGACGCAACCTCTGGGCTGGGTTCTAGAAGGGGAGCTGTTAGCCCTTCCCACCTCCGGTCATTTCCACCTCCTTCCCAGTGAGTCCTTTCCTAACCCCCTTCTTTAAAATAGCATCCTTTTCTTGAGGGCTCTTCCTCCCCCACAGAACCTGGCACCGTGTGCATACTTTCTAACAACGTGTTTTGTCGTCATCGTCGGTTTCTAGAATGGGACAACTGGATTGTGGTGTTTCCCTCTGTGCCCCTTATAGGCTGTGTCCCACCAGTGCTCAGCATGTAGTAGGCGCCCCATATTTGTTGGCTAAATGGCGCTGGCAGGTGTCATTGCGATGCTTCTGGGTCTAATTGGAAACCTTTCCCTCCCCTCTCCAGGCTGCTCAGACTCACTTGACAGGTCATTACACAGAACGGAAGCAAAGAGAAGAAATAAAAATTCCAGCTGAGCCTCCGCTGGACTGGAGGCTGGGCAGGGGACGTGGGGACACAGGGCAGGGAGTGATGGGGGAGAAATCAAGGTGTTTTCATGAAACTAGCTCCTTGGCCAGGATGTTAGAAGATAGTGAGTCACACTGAGTCTTTGTCAATATTCACACCCACTCCCCCGTCCCCTGTGGTTGATGGGGTGGCAGATCTAGTCGGTATTTCAGGAGACCTGCACTGTGTTGAGGATTGGGGCCTCTTGTGTTGAGAGCATGCAGCCAGTGCTCACAGACGGTCCCCGAAGTGGTGGATTATTTTGAAAAGGAGAAAGGAAAGAAGAAAGATAAAAAAAATCCCTTGGCACACCCTGACTTTCCACAGAGTTTGTTTCTCAGCCTGGGCTGCACACTCTTAAGCACCTCTAGACTCCTTCTCTAATTAGGAATTGTTTATGGGGGGGGGGGGAGCTGGGATGGCAGTAGCTCGGGCTGGCCCCGAACTTGTTGTGTAACCCAGGATGACCTTAAGGCCTGCTTTTGCCTCCCGAGTGCTGGGATTAGGGGCATGTGCCCCTGTGCCCCATCTTGGCAGTGCTGGGGCTGGAGCCCAGGGATGCCTGCATGCCAGGGGAGCTCTCTGCCGACTGAGCTACACTCCCAGTGTAGGATAGGTTTGTATGATACGGTGGAATGGACTTGACAGTCTCAAGTTCACCAGATGATTTTAGTGTGCAGCTAGACTATGACACTCTCTTCACCACCTGTGTGGCTTTGGGGCCCCCTTATCTTGGGGAGTCACAAAATGGACCCAAAATCACGCGTGTTTATGCGGCAATTAGGAAAATGATGACAGATGCCATTGTGAGCTCCATCTGGGGTGTCCAGGTGGCAATGGGGGAAGTGGAGGACGCTTTCTCGGGGTGGACACTGGCTTTTGGGTATCCCTGGTTATTTCTTGACACCCGCCTAAGGTACCGGTACACATCCTTTTGGGGAGCTGGGACCACAAGGATGTTTTCAGAAGAGCCCTCTGGGTACCGGAGTGTGCTGATAACCACCCTGGAAGGGAAAGGCTGACATGAACTAGTGATGGCTGAAGAGGAGATGGGTGCCCATTGCATCCTTGCAGGCTGGGCTTGGCTTTGGGACTCCACACTAGGGTGATTGCTATTCTCAGAGGAGCGGAGGGAGGGAGTGGTTCTCGTAGGCTGGCACACCCTTTGCTGGGCTCTCTGCACCCCTTATTTTACCCCATCCTAACTTCAGCGCGAGGAAGCTGTTGAGTTACAATCCCCATTTTTATCCAGACAAGGAAAATGAGGTGAAAAGGGGCTCTGAGAGCCTGCTCAAGGTCCCAGGCCGGCGAGAGACTGAGCTGGGACTGGCCTCGCTGCAGCATCTGGCAGTAGATCCTTCATGCCAAACAAGCACCCGGTCTACCCTCTTTGGGCTTCCCAGGAAAGGCAATTACTGAGGACAGTTGCTGTGGATGTCCCAAGAGGCACAGGAAAGGTGACCCGGGAGGAACACCTATCCTAGGCACCCTCCCTGCTCCCTCTAGGCTCTGAGGCGCCGTACCTCCTCCTGCTGCCTTCCCTTCTATATCACAAGAGCTCAGTTTGGCGTGTTCTCCCAGATGAGCAAGAACTGAGTGAGGAAGGAAGACTTGCTGGGGCCACTTGCATGTTCCTGTCTTGCTTCTTGTAGCAGAGCAGCCTCAGGAGAGCAGAGCAGAGCTGAGAAATAACCCTGTAAGCTTAAGTGACTCCCAGCTCCCTTTATTAAGGAAGAAACAAAGTTAACATTGCAGGGATTCAGTCTTCACTGTCCTCAGCTCTAAAAGATGGAGGCCTCCATGCCCCCCTCGCCTGGGTACCGTTTTGTCCTGGAAACTGAGCCAGCAGCTTAGCTTGGGGCGAACCTCTTGCAGCTTCCCTTAGCACGCCCTCAGCGCCTTGCAAGGTTTTCACTTCCGAGCCTATCTGCGGACACCAGAAACTGGAAAGGCACTTAGAGACCCATTTGCAGGCCAGCTCTGCTGTTATCTGATCCGGCCCCAGGGCACCTGCATGCTGGACCAACTCTTATAAGTCATCAGTAGCCGGTGGGTCTCCAAGCTGACAGGTTCACTTTGGCAAACCTCCCTCCTCCTTCCTCCACAGGGATGAGGTGAGCCTGCATCTCAGGTTCCTGTAGGACAATGGTCCTCAACCTGTGGGTTGAAACCCCTGTGGGGGTCAAATGACCCTTTCACAGGGGTCACATATCAGATATCCTGGATATCAGATATTTATATTACAATTCATAACAGTAGCAAACTTACAGTTATGAAGTAGCAATGAAATACTTTTATGGTGGTAGGAGGTCACCACCGCATGAGGAACTGTATTGAAGGGTCACAGTGTTAGGAAGGTTGAGGACCACTGATGTAGGAGATGGCAGCCAGGAAAAAGTGCCCAGGACAGGACTTCTCCTCTCCTTCCTGGTACTCCACCTCTTACATGGCCTCTTTTGAACAGTCATATCGTGATGATCCCATTGCCTCTGCCACACTCAGCAAATAAGACATAAAACAGGCCTGCTTCACTTGTCTCTATGAGAGGAGAGGTAAGCGTGAGGAGCACTCACTGATCATTCTGTTATATTAATACGTTACAAAGCAGACTATGGATGAATCTGCACAGAAAGGCCCAAGTTTGACTACAGGGACCCACATGGTGGAAGGGGAGGACCAACTCTCACAGTTGTGACTCCTCCTCACTCACCCATTCATGCACTCCCAATAAGTTTTAAGAAGTAATTATAAACAAATAAATACATCAAATAACAATAATATGCACATTATAATATAATTATATATCATAAATAGTTAAATCTCACCATTAAACATCATTTATAAACACATCATTATTTATAAATATATTGTAGACATTTTATTATGTGTATATGTGCTGCGTATTTTAAAGAGTCGTTTATTTTAGTTGGTGATATGAGTTATTTGCCTGCATGCTGGAATGTGCATTACATGCATCCAGTGCTTGAGGAGGTCAGAAGAGGGCATCAGAGCCCTTGGAACTGGAGTTTTAAATGGTCATTGTATGGGTGCTGGGAACTGAACCCAGGTCCTCTGGGAGAGCAGTCAGTGCTCTTAACTGCTAGCCAGCTCTCTAGCCCTCATAATCTTGCTTTACACATTTCATTTAATATATATAGTACAATGAATTGAACTCATGGCCTATAGCACTGTACCTCATGCCTGAACAAGGTTTATCTAACTGCTTATTTTCTATAAAGCACACCACAGTCCCCTTTCATACTGGAGCCAATTGCAAACTGCAGAACCTCCAGTAAAAAGCACAGAAACACAAGACTGCAGTGCTAATCGAACCTTGAACAGAGGCTTTCCTGCAGGATGGGGAGGGGTAGGACGGCGGGGTAAAGATTCAGGTGAGGTCAGCTGGGAATGGGCATGTTGGATGGCTCCCTGATGTGGTGGTTCTGTGCATGTTGTGAATGAACACAAAAGCACCCTGAGGATTGTTTTGGGGATTATGTGCAAATTTTGGCCAGGAGGCAATTTGTAAATAAGGAATCTATAGATGGTAAGCTCTCTCTCTCTGTGTGTATGTGTGTGTGAAACCAGGACCTCATGATGGCTAACTGAATCCAAGTTTGTTTAGTAGCATAAAAGGATGCCCGATAGCTGAGATGATATACAGCCCCAGTGTGGCAGAGGTGTGTGAATTCTTGAGGCTCAGCAGCAGCATTGGGATGGAGTTATCAGCCTCTCTCGGTTTTGCTTTCCTCCTAGGAGTCTAGAAAATAGCTGAGTTATAGAATCCATTGAGCTTTGAATCAATTATGTGTAGTTGGAAGAGGGGACCATGGTGATTGGCCATCCCAGGGTCATGTGACCATCCCTGGGCTGAAGTGTGGAGTCAGCCCCAGCTGTGCACCAAGGCTGAGCCCGGGAAAGAGTTTTTTTTTTCCTCAGAAGAAGGCTGAAGTTAGTAGCAGGAGTAAGAGGAACAGATGTCCACTGTCTGCATCCTCCTGGGACTTTCAGTTTGTGGAGGACGGAGGCTGTGTCCTGACATTCTGATTGAAAAAAAAGAACAGGAGAAAATTAGAAGGCCAGGATGGGATAGTGAGAGCCAAGCTGGGAGTCGAGGAGTTAAGGAGTTAAGCATGTTTCAGGAGGCAAAAAAACAAACAAAAACCTTAACATTGTCCCATCCAATCCTGGTGGCTGAGGAGAGAAAGCCGAGCCATTACATTAGAGTGCTCTCTCTCAACCTCTCTCTCTCTCAACCTCTCTCTCTCTCAACCTCTCTCTCTCTCAACCTTTCTCTCAACCTCTCTCTCTCTCAACCTTTCTCTCAACCTCTCTCTCTCAACCTCTCTCTCTCTCAACCTCTTTCTCTCTCTCAACCTCTCTCCCTCTCTCTCTCTCAACCTCCCTCTCTCTCTCAACCTCCCTCTCTCTCTCAACCTCTCTCTCTCAACCTCTCTCTCTCAACCTCTTTCTCTCTCTCAACCTCTCTCCCTCTCTCTCTCTCAACCTCCCTCTCTCTCTCAACCTCCCTCTCTCTCTCACCTCTCTCTCCTACCTTCCCTCCTCCCCCTCTCCCTTTCCACCCCCTCCCCACTTTTCTCCCTCCTTCCCTCCCCAATAATCTCTCCTGAAACCTGGGAGATCACGGGCTCCTTGCCGCTGTCCATGGTGCTGAACCCAAGCCCAGGCCTCAAGCTCATTCCTAAACCTGTTCCTCAAGCCCAGGCACTGGACGCTGCCTAGTTTGTTGTGTTGTGTTTTGACCCAAGGCCTCGTTTTCTAGCCCTGGTTGGCCAGAGCCCGTTATGTAGACCAGGCTGGTCTTGAGTTAAAACACACAGCACCACACTTGACTTGTGTCTGTTTTCTCTTCCCATGGAAATCATACACTATCAACAATTAGCCACATGAATCAGGGTCCCAGCAGAAAACAGATAATTCTAATGGGTCATTTGAGGTGAGTTTTGCAAAGGAACTAAGGTGTGAATGGGTTTAAGAAAAACCAACAAGAGGTGTGATGCACCCAGAACAGGCAATGATAGGAAACTCTTAGTCCCTAGCCAGAATGGACAGACATTCCATGACCAGACCCTGGCTGCAAGAGAGGCCACTGGACTGGAGCTATGACCATGATGACAGCATGGAGAAAAGGAGCCCTAAGCTCCCTGGCAACCCATCCACTCTTCCCCTTAGGGTTTCCAGTGACTGAAGCCAATAAAAGCCAGAGGGCGCGGGATCATGTGAGGCCACACATACATGTCACCTCCTAGGGATGAGACTAGGGAAGCAGGGCTAAGAGGTGTGCACGGGCAGACAGGAGACATGGTGCACTGCTTGTAGCAGTCAGTTACGCTGCATAACAACTCCATGAAAGTCGTGGCTGCTGTTTTGAATGTGAAATGTTCCCATAGCCTCATGCATGTGAGCACTTTGTCTCCTGTTGGCTATGTTATTTAGGAAGCTTATGGAACCTTCAGGAGGCAGAGCCTTGTTGAAAGAAGTGAGTCATAGGAAACCAACATTGAGGGTTTATAGCCTACCCCCACTTGCTGCCCACTCTCCTCTTCCTGACTGCAGGCACAGTGTGACCATCTCTGCTCCCAGCATCATGCCTTTCCCACTATGGTAGACTGTATCCCCTCAGACTGAAAGGCAAAATAAAGTCCTTTCTCTTTAAGCAACAAGTATTCAGTCCCAACAACAAGCCAACCAACATGCTGCCTGTGCCTGAGGACCACTCATATTGGCTCAAGACTCTGTGATCCAGCTGAAACCAGTTGATCGGTGTGTCTTCTGGTCTTGGCTGGTCATGTTAAGGGATCATGGTGTTCTACACTGAAGATCCATAGCGGTGTAACACAACATGGTCTCCGTGTCTGGGGTAGCTTGACTTCTCGGCTGGGGCCTTAGTTCTCCATGTGGCCTCTTGGTGGGAGTACGGTAGACTAGATTTCTGACATGCTGGAGGGGACAAGCCCAGTGGGTGAGCATGTGTGAGCTTCTGATGGCCACACTCACCAACTTCTCGATGCCTGGAGAGTTACTGTAAAGGACAGAGTTACTATGAGGAGAGCAGCAGATGTAGAAGGCATGTTCACTGGGGTCCTTCATCTGGACAGTCAACGCTGCTGCCCTGTGTAGAGATTCATGACCTATACCATGGTGGTTGTCATATACTCTATATACTAGATGCTCTATATCATACATTCTATGTACTATATACTCTGGCTGTCTCTATCCCTCCTTTCCACTGGCAAACTATGATGCCCAACAGGGAGACTCAGGGACACCTCAGCCTCTCCTTCTTCCTGCTCTCCCTCCTCCCAGCCTCTGCTTGTATCTCCTATTAGAACCCAACCAGAAACCAGAACTCAAGGGTGCAGTGGATGCAGTCACCACAGTGGACTCTGAGCCCCAGCAGGATGGATGGCGATACTCTGGAGGACAGAATAGAGTATGCTTGGCAAGCTGCACTTTTATAGGCCCATCCACCATGCTGCCTATGTGGCTACTTCTTTCTTCTGAGAACATCAAGTTAATAACTGAATCCAATATTTTTATTATTTTCCTCAATAGAAATAGTGCTTCAGGGTGAGGGGGCTCATTCATAGAGCAAGCAAGAGATCTGATGCTGACCAAAAATGCCCCGTCCAGGAGGGGACCAGGACTGCTGGTGGGTGTAAGGCAGTGGATGCCCCTCCCTGTTCTGCATTCTATCCCAAGGCAAGGAAGGACATGGGACTTGTGGTCTCCCATAATGCACTGTGATTAGGGCTTAGGTGAGCCAGCGCCTGCCCAGTCTTTTTGGAGCAGGACAAAAGTCATTAAGCTAACCAACTTGTTCTGATCCACAGACAACCTCTAATCATGTTTTCCTGGTTGGGTGGATGCTTGTGAGCACACATGTAAATGCAGCAATCAAGCCTCAGGAGGGGAGAGTAAATCCTGCCTGCCTGGGTAACCTGGAAGTGGGCTGTACTGTCAGGGCAGCTGAAGGCTTGGTGGTGGTTCTTGTACCTGCCGTGTTCAGATGTGTAGACTCAGGGCTTGGAGGGACTCCATGGTCCAGGAGGGGACAGAATAGTCTCTCTTAGTTTCTTCCTAGGATCCTTTGCCCTGCCTTCAGTGAGCCATGTACATGGGAGTGCGGCCTCATTTTAAATATATAAGATGTTTGTGTGGGGTGGTGGCTGTGTGTCTTTGTACAAGTGATTCTACCTATCTGGGCTTCAGTTTCCCAATACACTAAATGGGTGTTTAAAACGCAGGATATGGTGGCACATGCTGGTACCTAACACTAGGGGGGTGGAGCCAAGCAGTTTCTTGGTGTGCCAGGCATCTTACCAACTTGGTGAGCTCAAGGCCAGAGAGAAATACTGTCTTGAAGCAATAAAGTGGGACCAGGGAGAGAACTTAGTAAATAAGATACTTGCCATACAAGTGTGTCAACCAGATATCAAGTCCTCAGAACCCATGTAAGAGTGGGCAAGTATGGCAGCTGCCTATAATCCCAGCACCTCAGAGGCAGAGACAGAGCACCCTCAGGGTGAGCTGAGATGACACTATTCAGCATCAGCAAGCTCGGGGTTCAATAAGAGACCCTGCCTCCATGATTGAAATGGTGGGTGATGAAGACAAGACACCTGATTGTCGCCGGGCGGTGGTGGCGCACGCCTTTAATCCCAGCACTCGGGAGGCAGAGCCAGGCGGATCTCTGTGAGTTCGAGGCCAGCCTGGGCTACCAAGTGAGTCCCAGGAAAGGCACAAAGCTACACGGAGAAACCCTGTCTCGAAAAACCAAAAACAAAAAAAAAAACAAAAACAAACAAACAAACAAACAAAAAAAGACACCTGATTGTCAACCTTGGGCCTCCACAGACACAAGCCCCACCCACTCACACATATATGCCCACACCCATGCGAACACACAGAAACGCAAATGCACATAACACACACACACACACACACACACACACACACACACACACACAGAGAGAGAGAGAGAGAGAGAGAGAGAGAGAGAGAGAGAGAGAGAGAGAGAGAGAGAGAGAGGAGAAAATAAGATGGATGGTGTTCACGAGATGCAACAGTCAGGATCATCTGCTGGCCCCTACACACACACACACACACACACACACATACACACACACACCGTTTTTAAAGTGGGAAGACATCCATCTTTGGTTTTAATTAATACCAGCTTGCTCATCCCGACTTGTAATACCGTCACCTCATTTGTCTTATTAAGTACTTAGTTTTGCTTTTAATTAGTGTTGTTTATGTCACTGAGTTTTAATTACCAGTGCAGGGTCCCTTTGGGGAGGATGCATCTGATGGCAGAGCCTAGGGGGCAGTCAGAGGACCTCCTGTGGTCTGGATGGGGACTAGTGTTCATTTTTTAGGTCCCACCAGCTCTGGTTACCTTTGGAACCCCTGCTTGCTCCAAGCTGACATGGGACCCCGAGGACACAAATACAGGAGTGTTGCAGTGGCAAAAATTCAATTCAAATTTGACTTCATTGGTTTATGATAGCCAAAATGACAAATATGAGTTCAGGCATGGTGAGATCCAGCAACCCCCATCCCACCGGTGCACCATGGGGCAGCAGCATTTCTCCATTACCCTGCTGCAGGCTTTCTCTGTAAGGTAGATTCAGAAGACAGAAAGAAAATCACCGCCTACGGAATTCCAGCAAAGCTTTCACTGGCCCAGATCAGGTCACATGCTGATCCCCGAGCCAATCACAGCAGACCAACCACTGATTGACCAGAAGTGGGCCATAGGACCACCTCTAAGGACAGACCGAGGTGAACCCTACCTGAGCCTCACTGGTGGATATTGAGAAAGGAGACATCTGGAAGGAAAGCTGGAGTGCTCTTATCCCTGCCTAAATACTAAATAAGAGAGATGTATGGACTGGAAAGATGGCTCAGTCAGTAATGTTCTTGCCACACAAGCATGAGGACCTGAGTTCAATCCCCAGGACTAACATGAAAAGATAGGTATGGCAGTGCCTGCCTTAACCCTAGCAGTTGAGTGAGGGCGGCAGGCAGATCTCTGGGACTCGCTAGCTAGCCAGTCTCGTGCAACCTACATGCCAACGAAAGACCAGTGGACAACTCCTGAGGAATGACACCTAAAGATGACCTCTGAACTACACACACACACACACACACACACACACACACACACACACACACACACACACAGTGCATGCCAGGTATCTATTGCACCTTTACTCAGACCTCCAACACCCCAAAGACAGACATTTTCTCACCTCTCCCAGGTATACCGGGAACACAGACAGAGTGCTCCCTGCTTGCAGCCTGGAAAGCAAGTCAGCTGACAAGCCCTTTGTGGACAGTCATTCACTCAGGAGCCTGGGAGTTGAGTGCCCCAGAATGCAAGTCCTCATTTCAGAGTGGGATAGCTTGCCAGGGTCACTTAGAGAAGGATCCCAGGGTTGGATGTGGGAGTTGGGTCTGAGCCAGCAACTTCTGTCTGTCTGTGCTGTGTAACAAACCACCCCTCTAGCAAGTAGCTCAGAGCTACCATGGTTGTCTTCCGACTCTCTAGGTCTGCCATCAGACTAGGTTCAGCTGGGCAGTTCCTCTGGTCTAGGCTAGATTTGGCTCACTTGGCTGGGCTCTTCCAGTGGGCTATCCTGGGCTCCTCATATACAGCAAGAATCCAGCTCTAGAGCATTTGTATCTTCCAACTCCTGATTGGACAGACATGCTGCCATCCCATTTGGTCATGGGAAGTATCATTGCCAATGAGATTCAGAGGGTGAAGCAGGCAGATTCATCTATGGATGGACACTGCTTCTCTGGTACCCACCCTGCTCACTCCTCTCTAGCTTCCCTGCTGTTTCTCTAACTTAGCAGGTGCTTCTCCTCCCCCCCCCCACACACACAGGGCCTTTGCGGTTCATTTTCCATCTGTCTGAGATGCTCTGCCCCAGGCGTCCACATGGATCAGTCCCCTGCTCCAGGTCAAACATGGCTCAGCAAGACCCTCCTGATACCCATGTAAAGCCAAACGTCCAACCCCCTGTCTTCACACCCACTTCCTTCTTCCTTGCATCAGCAGCTTCATCCTTGGCCTACATATTTTCTCTCTTCCCCACCTGAAGCCAAGCTCTGTGGGGACCCTCATTTCTGTCTCTAGTTTGTGTCTGAATGATGCGTCTCTAGACCTAGACCAGTGTTAGACACTTAGTGGTGGTGGGTGCTCTGGGAGAGGAAGAGGGGGAAAGGGAGATAAAGGGGAGGAGAAAGGGGGAAGAGGGAGGGAGAGAGAGAAGGAGAGGGAGATGTGTATTGGCCAGAGGACACCTTGGGAGACATCCACCTTGTTTTTGGACACAGGGTCTCTCTCTGGGATCTGGGACTCTCCAAGTAAGCTAGACCATCTGGCCAGTAAGTCTGAGTCCCCTGCCTCTGCCTCATCAGAGCTGAGTTTCAGGCTCCTGCCACCATGCCCTTCAAACACAGACCCTTATGCTTTTGAGGCAAGCATGTTACACCTCCTCACATTTGGCTTAATTTTACTTAAAAAAAAAAAAAAAAAAAACAACCATGTGGGCCAAACATAGTATACTTCTGGCTGGATATCATTTGTTCATTTGCATTTGCTCCTTGGTTTGAGTCCTTGGTCAAGTCTCATCTCTGACCTCCAGGAGTCTGAACAGGTCTGCAGGGGCGTGAATGGGCAGTGATGAGCCAGAGGCAGGGAAGGGAGGCAGGCGAGGGTAGAGATGGAGTCGGAAGTGCCCGGATGCCATCCAAAATATTGGGAGCTGGTCCCCCATGATTTATCTCTCCACCTTGTCAGTAAGAGCCACAAGTCCCAGGCTCAGGGCTGCATTTGTTCAGCTGTGGCTCCTCAGTGCACAAGGGGCCAGCTTCATGGACCGTGAGCCAAACAGCTGTATAGACTGTGCACGGAAGGATCCCACATCCCCACATCTGCAGGTAACCCAGACCCCTAAGCTCAAAGCTCTGTGCTCCTTTCCTGGGACTCTTCATAAGCTTTGTATGAGTGATGCAGGGCTGTGGGGCACAGAGGCTGGCTATCGTTTTGAACCCCACATGTACACCCACAGGGGACACAGACCCTGGTCGCTCTCCAAAGTACCACATGAGGCCCCTGCCAGCTCAGTCCAGCCCCACTGGTCACTTCAGACACTGCTGTGGCTCTTAAATGAGTTTTGAACTTAAGATTCTGGGGTGGGGCACTCACTGGTCCTTAGCAATGGATGCTGATAGGGAGAAGTAGGGACAAGATGAAAGGGGAGGGGTCCCATAGGGGGGCTTTCTGGGGTTTGAACAGTGGCTTTTGTGGCAGTCCAAGATGCAGGGTGGCCTAGGGGTCCACAAGGCTATGAGACAGTGGGCTGACTCTGATGTTTCATACATTTGTGTACTCACCAACCTCTGTGATCTATATGAACACTTACTGAGCACCAACTATATACCAAATGTAGGGGCTGGTTGCAAAATTAAGAATTTCTGGATCACTCATACAAAGCTTATGAAGAGTCCCAGGAAAGGAGCACAGAGCTTTGAGCTTAGGGGTCTGGGTTACCTGCAGATGTGGGGATGTGGGATCCTTCCGTGCACAGTCTATACAGCTGCTTGGCTCATGGTCCATGAAGCTGGCCCCTTGTGCACTGAGGAGCCGCAGCTGAACAAATGCAGCCCTGAGCCTGGGACTTGTGGCTCTTACTGACGGGGTGAAGAGATAAGCGTAGATAGCAGGAATACAAATCACGTGCCATGCTACGCTGTAGGATGAGGAGGAACGGGACTGGGGAGGGGCTTAGAATGGTCAGGGAAGGTGTCTTCTTGGAAGAGTTGGCACTTGAGTAGAGACTGTTTGGAGTCTGGCTTGCTTCTTTTAGCACAGGGCCCCCAAGGGTCACCCATGATGAGCAAGCGTACCTGGTCATTCTGTCAGGTGTGGTGGGTTTGGGGTCACTTCCATTTGTGCTGTTAGGAAGGTCAGATTCCTGTAGAGAAGGAAGTTTTCACTCCTCCAGGGAGATGCCTAGAGGTGGGGTTGCTGGGCCAGTGGAATCCCTGTGTCTGACTGTGGAGATGTTTGACAAACTGTGATAAGTTGCCCAAGCTCTCCCTGACTGATGTGTGGAGGGTAAACTGATCCTGAGCAGGGCAGATATAAAGAGGCTTGAGTCACTGTAACAAAAAACCCACCTCAGGCTGTGTGTGAAGTGGAGAAAGGTGTTCATGAGTCTGGAGACTCAAGTCAAAGACCGGGTTACCCCACAGCTGTGTCCTTTGGCACGGGCTGGCACATCTGGGCAAACCACTCACACCACAGCCAAGAAACAGAGAGGTCACAGAATCAAGGCCCCTCATTCTTCTTCAAGGAAAAGGTCTCAATGTCCCCAACACCTTCTTAAACGTCCACAACAGTCCCCCCCAACAGCACCACAGTGGGGACCTGTGTCAGCAATGAGCAGGAAGCATGCTGTCCCATCTCTCATCACTAGGTGGCTGAGACCCCCACTGCTGAGAACCACTGCCCCTTAGGGGTGCAAGGTTCTACACCTGGACAGTGGAGATCCTGGGTCAAGCTCCCTCCCTTTTCTGTGTCCCCACATGTGTGGGAGCTTGTTCTCGGGTTCCTCGTGGCTTTACCCAGCAGGTCCGCATAGAGGATGATTAGACCACGGGCCTGAGTGCAGGTGTCTGGGATGGCCTGCACTTGGCTGTGCTGGGGGAGGAGGTCTTTTGCTCCACCCCTTGGCGTCTCTATAAAAACCCTGGGGCAGAGACAGTCTGGGCCCGTTGGAAAAGGTTCCAGGCCCTCTCGAGGCTATCCTTTATTTTCTATCTGTTTATCTCCGCAATATTCTATGCAATATAAATCTTTCTATCTAATATTTCCTGCTGCTCGCACTCAAGAAAACGCTGGGGAACTGTGGGGTTGGTGGGTAAACGCCCACACACATGTGTGGCATAGAGTAGGGACTCATGAGCTAAGAGTGGCCAGATGATTGGGTAACCTAGCAGTGGCCTTTGGGGAGCCTGCTCCAAGGCCACCTCCAAGGTATGCAAAAAAATTCACGAATGCAGTGAGGGCTGGACTTTTTCTATCTGAGGGGTAAATAAGGAAACACATACTTTCTAATGGTAACTTACTCTCTTACTTAATCTTTAAAAATGCTCTCTGAAAATCTGTCTCCACACAGCTATACACTTCTTTTACACAGCTATACATCGCATCTACACAGCTCTCTCACCACACAGCCACATCTCTTCCTCCACATACATCTCTCCTACATACATACATACATCTCTCTCCTACACAGCCATATATTTCTATATACAATCACATCTCTTTTTTACATAGCTGCACATCTCTCTTCTATACGCATTTCCTTTCTCTACTCTGCTACACTCCTTCACTCACTATTACTCACTCACTCTCTCTCACACTTCTTACATCTCTCTCACTTCTCCCTTTGCACACTCAGCTACATCTCCTTTTCAGCACACGCGCGCGTGCGCGCGCACACACACACACACACACACACACTTC
The DNA here is from genome assembly GCF_949786415.1 of Peromyscus eremicus. Classification (NCBI taxonomy): domain Eukaryota; kingdom Metazoa; phylum Chordata; class Mammalia; order Rodentia; family Cricetidae; genus Peromyscus; species Peromyscus eremicus. The sequence continues at coordinate 11,082,830 of NC_081438.1, read as the reverse complement.
AATAGCCAAACTCTGGACAATTATATGTTACATTTTCAGGGTCTGACCCATTCTCATAACACATGATAAGTCACACAGTTTCTCTCAGGCTAGAGATGTCACACTGACCAGTCAGTGGCTAATGCTTGACTGTGCACATAGCCTGAGTGGTCAGGGTTCCCAGACAGAAAGTGACATTGAAACCCAGGACCTAAACAATTAGTTGGCTGAATCTTGAGCCTAGGAGTATGTGCAGAAAGTCAATTACTGAGAGAATTATATCTACTAAAGTTGTTTTGTGCCTGACTTTGGTTTAACAGATACTTAGGAACTTGTCCTTGTATATTCTCTGCAGGGGCAGCTAGTCTGTTTCGAATTTGTTTTGAGGTCTTAGCTAAATGTGTGAAAAGCTGTTTTTGTGACTGAGAATACTGTTATTTTCCTATGTCAGTTATGAAAAATATCCTAGTATTATTTCTATTCATCAAAATTATACAGATTAAGCAGAAATCCTCTTCCTGACCATCCACAGCTGTATGTGTGCCCAAAGATGGAGTATTTTCATGAGATAAAGCAGAGGGAAAACACCCATAGCTGCTATTAGGGAAGGAATGTAGTGGCACATGAGAGAAATTACAGACAGAAGCAACCTGTCATTTACAGTCAGTGATCCCACAGCTTTGCCAAGTGGGGCTCCCCATCAGGGAATTATTCATCTGGTGGGTTGACCTGCTGAACACTAGTTGCCTCCTGCTGTATACTCCCATGGCCTCTGGTAGAGCCTTTGCTACCAGCAGCTCTCAGCAGTAACCATCTTGGGTGGGTGTTTTCCAGGTGTGCCAGCCTTCCACCATGACTGACACTGTGGTGAACCGATGGATGTACCCCGGTGATGGCCCACGTCAGTCAAAGTAAGTCTGCCGTGACCCTGGAAGTAGCTCATTGGAGCTGGGCGTTCCTAAGTGTCTTCATCTGAAGGGAGGAGAAGAGCTGTGGATTTCCTTCTCTGGGCTAGGTGTGTGTGTGTTGTACGTGTGTATATGTATGTATGGGTGTACATATATATGTGAATACACATGTGTATGCATGCATGTGAGGCACAAAGTTGACATTGGACATCTTCCTCTATCGCTCCCAACTCTATTGATTAAGGCATGATCTCTCACTGCAGGGATAGCTCCCTAGCTTCCCAGCCCCATGATGGGTTTTATGGTATAAACTTTTCAATTTTCCATACACCCCATCATTCCCTATTGTGTCTCTAATAGGAAACCTATCATGGGTGTCTGGGTTGCCCATCCAGCCCCACGGGCACAGGTTAGAGATGGCTTCTCTGTCCTCTATGCCTCAGTGTGGTGTCTCTGTTGGAGAGAATTTTAAAGACGTCATAATGTTGAAGTTCCTAGTTGGGAATATGATTATTTTAATGACAAGAATATGTGCCATGGGGGTGGAGGGTAGGGGGCTGTCTGCTGGTGGCCTTTGATGGCCCAAAGAATGCAGGAGGATTTTCTGTAGGGGTTTCTGTCTGTTGCAAAAAGAAGTTTCCTTGATGAGGGGTGAAGTCTACACTTTTCTGTGGTTATAGGACAAAGGTTTATAGAGTGCTGTTCGGGATTATGATGGTTTAGTAAATTAGTGGTTGTAGAGTCTCCTCTAATAACTGTGACTTCACTAGTATTGAGCAATTGGCTAGGTTCCCAGTACCAGGCATGGTTTTCCTCTTGTTGAGCAGGTCTTTGAGGCCTGGTGGGCTTCCCCCCACCTCCATCCAGTTTGTCATGCTCAGTGGTATCATCCTTGTTCTGCTCATGTTTGGGTAGTCAGTTGGTGAGACTTTATGGGTGTAGCTTCTGACATTCCCAGGAGACACAATCTCACCGCAAACTTCCTGATCCTCTGGCTCTTACACTCATTTTGCCTCCTCTTCTACAATGTTCCCTGAGCCTGAGTTGCGGGTGTGGGAATGTTTTGTAGGTGTATCCATGGGGACTGGGCTCCACAATGTTGCATTTTGACTGGTTGTGATTTTCTAAACATGCCAAACTGGACATGGAAAGTCCCATGAGGCCTCCACCCTACACAAAGAACTGCAGACAACTGAGGGATGCCGGGAAGAGGAGGGGTGGTCCTCCCCAGGAAGAGCACAGCAATTGGTTGTCCAGTGCCAACAGCCCTGAAAACATAACATACAAGTAGCATTGTATGGACTCAACAGGTTATATTTATGGCTGTGAGTGTGTGTGCGTGGTGTGCGTGCGCGCAATAACACTTGATAAAAAAAGAGGTCATGAATTTAACAGAAAGCAGGGGGGGTGTATGGGAGTGTTTGGAGGGAAGAAAGGGAAGGGAGAATTGTAATTAAAATACAACCTCAAAAATAACAAAGAGAACAACCCCCCCCCCAAGAAATTTAAAAGAAGAGTGTAGAATAGATTTTCAACTAAGGTCACTTCTTATTAGGTGGAAAAGTGTGCCCATCCTTAGTCATATGGCCATATTGTCACAATTTTCTTCTTGTCTATGAAACACCCTCATTGCTGTCTTTTTAAACTTGACTCATAAACCCCCACTTTTATTAAAGAAGAAATTGTTTTTCACAAGAGGATGTAAGTAGATATTACACACTTTCCAGGAAAGACAAAGTAATTATAAAAATAAATAATATTTACTAATTCTTTTTGAAACAATGTCATTATCATCTCCCTTATACTGTAGGGAAAATGGGCCATTGAAAGAAACAGTTTTCAGAAGAAACTGTTACATCTGGTTATAGACTCCTGTAAAAATAGACAACTGAAGGAAACTCTGTGCGGATACTCTAGATTGTAGCAAAAATAGATAATTAAAAGAAACAGTGTTGTTTGTAGAGGGAGAATCTAGCAGAAATAGATGAAATTAAATGAAACAATGTATGTGGGCCTAGCTCTATGTCTCAGCCTCCCAGACATTCCAGTCTGAAACATTTTAAGGCACACTATTTTTCATTAAGCCACCCTATTATATTTCTAGAATTTAATTTATGTCTGACAATTTCTTTTCATTATTTTTAGGATTTTTCTACTCCTTTAAGCTTCCTGCTCTTTGATCAGTCTTTGTTTGTGTGTTGTGGGGTTTTGTTTTTGTTTTGTTTTGTTTTCAGATAGGATCACATTCCGTAGCCCAGGCTGGCCTTGAACTCACAATCCTCCTGCCTCAGCTCCTTAAGTGCTGCTGACATTATAGGTGTGTTATGAATGTGGCTCAGGTCTTTGATGAACTTTGAGTGTATGTTTCATGTCTTTGACCACATGATAACATCACCCATGAGCGATCACTCCTGGCTCAGTGGTATGTCAATTACCCACAGGACTTCTTCACAATCGATGTGCAAATTTCAGGACCTTTGCAAGCCACTTGCTGACCGTGGCCATAACTGGAAAATTAATTGATATAAATTTACAATCACACTTTGTTACACACAAGGTGATGAGTGCTTGAAATTAATTACATTTAAATGACCCAATGACAGGTTGATACTCTCTGCTATTGATTTATTATCCCTGGGTACTGTGAACGCTATATAGAGGGATGTCTCAGCCTATCCCCAGCTCCAAATGTCGTGTTGGCATTCTAGTCAGTCATAATGAGTGAGAACATTGCTAAGCATCTGCCACACCACCACCTGAAGTCCTTGACTGTCCAAATCTGCTGTTTACTGGCCCACATATTGTTTCATGTGGTGACACCATCATCATCATCAATATAAATAAATAATAATTATTATTGTTAGACAAGGTCTCACTCTATAGTGGTGGTTGAACTGCATGTGTCTGTGTGGGTGTGTGGTGGGTGCATACACATGGGTGCAGTATCTATGGAGGCCAGAAGAGGGCATAAGAGCCCCCTGGAAATGGAATTATAGATGGTTGTGAGTCACCATGTGGGTTCTGGGAACTGAACCCTGGTCTCCTGCTCTTGAGCAGCCCATGCTCCTAATCGTGGAACCATCTCTCCAGCCCCATCTTTGTGTGTTTTGAAGAGCAGGTCCATTATCATCTTGTCATTAAACTTGTTATTCAGGTTAAATGCCTTTGTTACAGAATTTTATAATTTCCCGCAGTCTGTGACTTAGGTTTTGTTTTTCATAATAAACTCTTCAGGAGGGAAACCATTTTATGTTTTGTTGAAATCTGTTTTGTCTGTTTTGAATGAAAGAGTTGAAGAAAAATCCCTTTCTAACAATTCTCGAGCAGCGATTATAAAAGCACAGCTTGGGGGATATGGCTCAGGTATTAGAGACAGCCCACTATACACAAAGTTTTGAGTAATACCCTGCATTGTCTATAATGCCAGCACTAGGGAGGTAGAGGCAGGAGGATCATAAATTCGGTTCATCCTCAGCTACCTATAGAGTTTGGAGCCAGCTAGGCTACATGAGACCTTATCTTTAAAAAAACTGGCTTTAATTAATTTGTTTAGGAACTAGTTAAATACCCAGAGAAGATTTTTTTGACCCATCCATATGCTCCAAAACAAAGCTCCTCCATCTGGGACCCTGGTTTGATTCCCAGCACCCACATGATGACTCACAGCCATCTGTAACTGTAGTTCCAGGGGATCCGATGGCTTGTCTGGCTGCCTCATACACCAGACATGTGTGTGGTACACAGACTTATGTGCAGACAAAACACCTATACATGTAAAATACAAATAACAATAAAGAAATTTAAAGTTCTCTGTTTCCCGGGTCTACCCATAGCATTCCCCTCTTCCCTGAACCCCTCTGGAAGATAGCACAGGATTCTGGGTGCTCCTCTGGGCAGGATGCCTTCTCAAGCATTTCCCTCAATGTTGTCTTGGACACACTTACTTCATAGATAATATTCCACCCACCAAAAAGTGTGTTTCTGTGAGATCAATAGTTGCCCAGAGGGTGGACAGGGTAAAATATTTATTTTATTTAAGAAACATGAGTTAATTAAAATCCCATCCATCAGCATTTACTTCCGTTGATAGGAAGCCAAACAATTTGCCTGGCGATTAAATTAGAGTGATTCTAGCAGTCCAGACGCAGCTTCATTAACCACTCTTGTGCTCCCATGATGCATCCTGGCGCTCTGAACACACCCGCTACCTTGCTCGCTGTTCAACTTCTTCCAGACATTAAATAGAGGCTGAATTGCAGCCATCACACACACACACACACACACACACAACACACACACACAAACACACACACACACATACACACACACACACACACACACACACACACCATCGAGCCTGGCACCACAGCTTAACATGGGAGAAGACGATGTCTATGTCTTCCTCCCAGTGAGGAAGAATAGAATCTTCATCGACAGCTGCCTAACCAAAGAGACTGCCTGCTTTTGCAATTTTCAAAATTTCAAACCCTTCTAGCTCAGCCTCCGGGGACCTAGCAATATTGTCTGTAGGCACCAATGTGGGGCGGGAAAGAATGTATGCATCTCTTGTCTGGGTGGGATCAGAGTGAGGATACTCAGAGAGATGCTGTCAGGAGGCCTGCTAGCAAACAATGTCAGGGATGCTGGGTGGAAACTGAGGTACCAAGACAGATTGCCACCTGCCTGTGGAGGTGAAATGGTGGTCTCCTTTCTGAAGTAGACAGACTTGCACCTACCTCCACACATATCCTGCTGTTCAGGAGTCATGAACAGGATCTCCCACTGTTTGAAATAACACAGCCCAAGATGAGGAAAATCTGACTTCCATCAAATGACTTCCCTTAGTGTCACATGTAGACATTATTCAAATATATAAAATGGGGTCAGGGATGTAGTTCAGAGTGCTTGCCTAGCACGTGCAGAGCCTTTGATTCAATCCTCAGAGCTGTATAAATATGGTGTATGGACACCTGTGACCCCAGCATTGAGTAGGTAGAGGTAGAAAGGCCAGGGGCCTTTCAGGAGGATTGCTGTGAAATCAAGGCCATCTGGGCTACATTTGAGACCTTGCTTTAAAGCAAGCAGATGAAAGATAATGACCGCGCGCGCATGCGCGCGCGCGCACACACACACCCCCCCCCTGAAAGTGGGCCATCAGAATTCAAACTATGACATTGCATCTGAACAGTGTGGCAATGTGGGCATGATGATGTTTTTTTTTTTTTTTTTTTTTTAAATTCATTTTATTTTTAACTATGTGTATGTGCATGTGTAAGTGCAGTACCCACAGAGGCCAGCAGAGGGCAGAACTCCTGAAGCTGGAGCTAGCAGGTGGCTGTGAGCTGGCTGATGAGGGATGCCGGGAACTGAACTCTGGTCCCCTTTGAGAGCAAGTACACACTCCTAACTGCCGCCTCTTGGTCCTGAGAATTCTTAGATAACCTCTCTCATTTCCTCTTTCTCTCCTTGCTTGGCATGCCTGCAGTGACAAGGAACAGTAAGTATTTCACACCATTTTCATTTTTCTACAAGTTGAGTTGTGATGCTTTTCCTGACTAATGTGATGAGCTGGTAAAGAAGAGAATGAGCCAAGTATATATACATATGCAAAAAAAGTATGTATTTCCTGGAAGGAAATATGAAATTTCAGAAGGAAATCCCATCTCGGTAGAAAGATGGGATGTGTTCCTGAGGTGAGCCCACTGTCATGGAGATCCTGGGTAGTGTTTGGGACTTTGGGCGACAGTCTGGTGTTCATGTCTGCCCCTGCAGAGTTTTGCTAGGACTATAACTCTGGTCGGTGCTGTTCCGAATCAAAGCTGTAGTGATTGGGGCAGCTGTCTCTTTGTGGAGGTCACCCTGACTGCTGTGAGATGCGCCATCAGCTCCCAGCGTCTGGCTTTGCTCACCACATTTGTGTTTTGAATTAGATTCATGTACTAACTATGCATGACAAATTGGATGTCGGGCCCAACAAAGGGGCTGCCAGGCAGCTCCATCTCAGTGACAAACACATCCAGACACTACAGGATGTCATCGTCGTCGTCACCCTGGAATGATGAGGATGCTCAGACGCACCATCACTGTGACCTGATGGATCACACTGTCCACCATTTCTGGATCTCTGGACTGTCCTGTCTGTAAAGTGGGTTTGACAACCTGCCCTTCCCTATCAGTGGGTGGAGGAGCATTCATATGTAAACTGTAAAGCGCCAGCAATCAGGTGGAGATGTGAATCACCGCCTTGTCTTCCTGTTGGTGGTTGTGGTGGGGGAGAGAACAGGCTTGGATGTTGGGTTCAGCCTTTTTGCATCCAAATAATCTTACCCTGAGTCCTCCAGGGAATTGCTAGAACCCAATAACACCTACTCAGGTGACCCCAGCCTTCTCCCTCTACTCTGAGCCTCAGTTTCCCCATATGACCTCTGGGAGAATCTGGTTACTCAGTGATCTCTGTGGTTGGCTGGTGGGACCCTGGTCAGGCGATCTTTGTTTTTTATAAAACCATGGATGTGTTACTGAGCCCTGTCAGGGACAGGGGCTGAGGAGCTGTCAGATTAATGATGGGTGAGATGTCTCAGAGGGACAGGTGCGGCGTGCCGCCTCTCACATGTGGAATCTGGACTGAAGTGTGTGTGCATGTGCGCCCTGAGGTGGAGAGGGAACCATGAGTGGGAGGAAGAATGTCCAGGGAGGGGAGGACGATGGCGGACACACGGCATGAGAGCAGAAGGGAGCACCACTTGGGAAGAGGAAGGGGGAAGCTGTGGGAGGAGGGAGTGGGGAGGGCAGCAGGGAAGAGGGTAAAGAGAATGAAGTGTGATCACATGTGTGCTTGAAAACACCATAGTGAAACTCGCTACTTTGTCGGCTAACTTAAATGACTGTATATTTATTTATTGCATGTCTGTGCACCGTGTGCCTGTAGGAACATGTGGAGGTCAGAAGAAGGCGCCGGATCCCCTGAAACTAGAGTGATAGGTAGTTGTGAGCTGCCATGTGGGTGCTGGAAACTGAACCTCAGTTCTCTGCCAGGGCAGCCAGTGCCCTTCGCTGCCGAGTTGTCTCCCTGGCCCCTTAAACAATTAAAAACAAAGCTGTAAATAGGACATCATCACAGGGCCATGACTCCACAGGGTCTCAAAGCTCACAGAGGCTTCCAGGTGCTGAAGGCTGGGAAAAAGTTTGCTCTCCTTCACTCCTCCCTCCCCTCTCCACTCCTCCCTTCCTTCCTCTTCTCTTTCTTTTCCCCTCCCCTCCTGTTCCTTCCTTCTTTCCTTAAAAAATATTGCCAGCCGGGCGGTGGTGGCACACGCCTTTAATCCCAGCACTCAGGAGGCAGAGCCAGGTGGATCTCTGTGAGTTCAAGGCCAGCCTGGTCTCCAAAGTGAGTTCAGGAAAGGCACAAAGCTACACAGAGAAACCCTGTCTCGAAAAACAAAAACAGAACAAAAAAAAATATTGCCAGGAATGGTGGCACACGCCTTTAATCCTGGCACTTGGGAGGCAGACGCAGACAGATCTCTCTGAGTTCGAGGCCAGCCTGGTCTACAGAGAGTTCTAGGACAGCCAGGGCTTCATAGTGAGACCCTGTCTCAAGAAAGAAAACTGACCAGGTACTTACTGTATACCAGCTGCCATGCTAAACACCAGAGACACATGCATAGCTCAAGTATGGGTGACACCTAGTGGGGTCTACAAGCAAACAAACCCATATAAGGAAAATATAGTTGTGGGACCCTAAAGAATATTATGTAGCCCAGACTCGGGGACCATGATGAGAGATTTTTCTAGAGAAGAATGGTGTAAAGGTAGGCCAGATAAGGGCTGGGCACCCTGTGAGAGAGACATTGATCCATGTGGGTATCTTCACGTGAGAATGCAGCATTTCAGAGCCACTGAGGGGGTAGATAGATGGCTTGCACTTGAGGTCCATGGCGACTCCAGTGTCCCTCTGCATCCACTTTGGCGTCACCAGGATGAAATCTATGCAGAGGGTCCTTGCAGACCACGGATGAAAATGTCTCTCGGGACAGCCTTCCTGGTTCCTTCAGTAACATCTCCTCACTGAGCTGCAAAGATGCCTTCCTGACACCTGCAGTATGGGCATCCCAGGGAAGTGTGGGCTGGAGGGCAGGGACACAAAGGGGTTCATTTCGGCTGCTGTGGAGAAAGCTGCAGAGCTCTGGCACCCCAACAGCACTTCCATCATCCCATTCCTCTGGGGAGTCATAGTGTATTAATAGAGACATCTGGCAGTCATGTGATGATTGTGTGCGTGCAATGAATGCAGGTGGGTGGTGGGAAGGGGGTGAGGTGTCCTCTGTGTGTTTCAAGGACAGACAGGTGGGCGGGGCTTCCAGGACGGTCACCCATCTCTTGTTGTCTGGAGGCCTCTGATGCAGGCTTTGGTGGCGGTGACCTCCCACTTTCTTTAGGTGCAGGGACAGATGCGGCAGGGGCTGTTTCTGTGAGTGCCTGGCCATGCTGTCTCTAGCCTACATCAGTCCCTTCCCCCAAAGTGTCAGACTTCCAGGAAAGGAACATTCAATAATGGTGATCTTTCTGCTTCCATTAGCAGTGAAATTTTCTTTGAATAATATTTTATTCAAAAGCTAAATATTGGAGAGCAACAGGAACATAGCTGGGTAAAGACCTTCTGTGGCTGAGAGTATTCACAGGGAACTTTATATGGCCACGATTTAAAAGGATACCGCTCTGTAAAGAGAATGGAGGGAGTCCGGCAGTTTGCCCTTTTCTCTCTCTGCTGTCATGTGTATCAGCTAGCTCCTGCTGTGTGACAAAACATCTTAAAGCCTTTTACTCAGCGATCCCCATTTACAGATGACCCCAGTTATCTAACTTGTAAATAAACCCACAGAAATAAACACCCTACCCTCAAGTTCTTGACACTTAATCTCAGACTGGGTTACCCAGGAATCTGCTTTCTCAGAGGATTGAGCTGGCAGGTATGGGGTGGGCCCTCTGGGCACATGATCCTCTGTATATCCCTGTCCGTGGATAACATGGATAACAGCGCTTCTGTCTCCAGCACTGGCTTTTAGCAAGTTCCTTAGCAGAGTGCTTCACGAGGCCCTAAGTTTGATCCCTGTCACCCTATACACGGGCATGATGGGCCATACTGTAATCTTAGCACTCAGGAGGTGGAGGTAGGAGGATCAGGAATCCAAGGTCATCCTCTGTGACTTAGAAAGTTCAAGACCAGACTGGGATGCCTGAGACCCTGTCAAAAAAGTAAACAACAACAAAACAAAAAAACCCAAACCAGGTTCTTAACATTGGACCCTGGTCTTAATGACACTAACTTGGCATCTGTCTTAGGGTTTCTATTGCTGTGAAGAGACACCATGACCACGGCAACTCTTATAAAGGAAAATGTTTAATTGAGGTGGCAGCTTACAGTTTCAGAAGTTTAGTCCATTATCATCATGGCAAGGAGCATGGCAGCATGCAGGCAGACATGATGCTGGACTAGGTGGTGCTACATGTTGATATGCAGGCAACAGGAAGTAGACTGAGACACTGGGTGGTATCTTGAGTGTGTATGAGACCTCAAAGCCTGTCTCCACAGTGGCACACTTCTTCCAACGAGATCACATGCACTCCAACAAGGCCCCATGTTCCAATAGTGCCACTCCCTATGAGATTATGGGGGCCAATTACATTCAAACTACCACAGCATCCTATATGCAGAGACCCACTGTCTTGTCCCAAGGCCCCCATGTCCAGGAGGCTTCACAACCCAGGGGACTCCTTTTGTTCCCAGAGAGTAAAAGGTTTTGGTTGAAAAGCCCATCTTATTTCCCTGTTTGCTTTGGGAATGAAAATGTCATTCCCCAGGAGGCCTGTGGGCTCCCACTGAGACCCACGAGGAAGTTTCCAAACACCAGCTGGGCTGTGTATGTCAACTGCTCGCTCTAGATCTGGGATAGGAGGCAGAGTCAGAGGGAGCAGCAGCTTCCAGCCACTTTCTGCTCCCTATAGTCTACAGAGGGAGGCAGTCTTCCTGTAGGGGACCTTGGGGACACATCCACACATGCCTCTGAAGCCACACTTCTGCAGCAGCTTAAGCTCCTGGTATGCACAGAGCCCAGCAGATTGTATGGTGGTGGGTGGGAGGGACGCACTGGCTGACCAGATTGCTTGCAACCAGACTGAACTGTAGAACATGTCCTCGGGGGGGGGGGGGGTCTATACTGGCCCCAGGTCGGGAATGTCCCTTGAGTTCAGAATGGAATTGCTACGTAAAGGCAGGAAAGAAATGGAGGGGGATCCTGAGGGTTCATATTGATTGTCGATGTGGCAACAAGATCTAAGGTCACCTTGACCCTCTGAGCATCCCTGTGAGACGTTGGAGATTAGGTCAGTTGAGGTGGGAAGATCTGTTCCAAACATGGTCAGTTCCATCCCATGGGCTGGGGTCCTGGATTGAATATGAAGGGGAAAGCGAGCTGAGTACCAGTGTTCTTCATCTTCTGCTTCCTGACTGTGGATGCCACGTGACCTTCTGCCTCACGTGCCTGCCGCTGACCATGTCCACAGAAAACCACAGGCCTGGAGAGATAGATGGCTGGGCACTGTGGGAGGGGTCAGGAGCCATTGTGTCCTTCTCAAGTAAGGCGAAGAAACCTCGGGCTGGCCTTTCTTCTGACACTCTCTTCCCCCATCGCCTCTTCCCTCGCTCTCCTAGCTCACCTCTGAGGTCTTGGCATAGCCTGGAGGGACCTGAGGTTTCTTTAAGAGTCTTTCCTCCAGAGGTAGGAGACAAGTCCCACTTTGCAAAAAGTCCTAAGGAATTGACCAATACCAGGACACCCCAGAGCCTGAGAGGGTTCTAGGTGAACACCAACTCTGAACTCCCCGTGTCCCCAGGATCCCAGGAGCCTTTTATCATCCGGGACAGTGGCCTGTGGTGCCTAGACCAAGGGGGAGGGGCATGCCTTGTTTCTACTCCCTCTGTGGACCACCAATAGAAGACTTTAACATCCCCTCTGTTCAGAAGAGTCTGGGTTCTAGTTAAGGTCTCTGTGTGCCCGTATCCTCGGATATTGATCTGAGTGCCAGGGCATGATAGTGATTAGGTCCCTGAAGTTCGGTGGGGAGATGGGGATTAACAGGCACCAAGAGCATTATTTAAGGATGGCCTCGGCTGGAGACGGATGTGATAGAGAATTGGAACCTGGGCAGCAGGAGATGGTGTGCTGTCGCTCTGAGATCAGCACTTGGAGGACCGCAGGGTTCCCGGCATGGCAGGGAAGGGCGGGGCTAGGGCAAACGTCCTGAGACAGAAACAAGGTTTGGGGGATCAAGTTGAGCCAAGAGACCAGTGTGGCTGGGACTCAGTGGTTGGGTAAAGAGCAGGTGGGGTGTCAGCAGCGGGGCAGGGAAAACAGATGGGAGGGACTTGCTGTAGTGGGAAAGAGCACTGGGGCTATTGAGGTCACATTCATAGACCTGAACACGAAGCATCTTAAAGAGCTGAATTTGGCAACATCGGGTGTGCTCACCATGTGGGGGCCTGTCACTTCTGTCTGGTCCTGGGCTTCACTGTTAGTGAGGTACTACTGTAGGGTCTAAGCCAGGCTGGTAGTGGAACACCTGAGGCACCTGCTCCAGGCTGCATCTGTGTTTCCACCAGATCTCTTCAAATCACATCTCCTTCCCTCCCTCATTAAGACCACTCAGGATATCTGCTCCCCTTCCCTCCGATCCTCCTCTGCTCTCTTCAGCAGTAACTGATAGATGGGGGAAACAGAGGAGAGGGAGGAGGGATGGGGAGGAAAGAGGGATGGGGAGGAGAGGGAAGAGGGATGGGGAGGAGGAGGAAGAGAAGGAGGAGGAGGAGGAGGAGGAGGAGGAGGAGGAGGAGGAGGAGGAGAGAACTAGGTTTTAATTCCCAATTGCTGAGTCAAAAAGCAATTTCATGGCCCCCATGCCAAAGTGACCCTGAGCCAGTGGCTCATGTGTCCTGGACTCCAGAGCTTTCCCAGATCTGAGTTTTCCAGATAACTAGGGAAGTCTGAGAGCTGCCTGATTGGCCTTTACCTCAGGAGAGTGGGCCAGGCCATCCATGGGGTCCACCTAGCCTGACTGTGTTCCCTGCAGCTATATGCATGTTGGGGTGGGGTGCGTCTGGTTTAGGATCTTTCTGAATACATCTTGCTTTCTAACTTTTCTTCATGCAAATAGTCTGGGACATTTACTGAAACAAATGCATCAGAGTGGAGTGAAGGAATGATGCATGTTACATTGTTCAGATAGGCAAGCTGAGGCTCAGGGGCACCATTCTGCCTCTTGGCCAGTGAGGCTCCCTGCAGAAGCTCCAGCCCTGGTTTTGCAGACCCCTGGGTCTCTGTCCTGACCTGCCTCATGCCTTCTCCTCAGCCTTTCCCAACCTGCCTCACGCCTTCCCTTTGGTCTCACAGGCTGCAGGCAGGATGGTCTGTCCATCCCGGAGCGCAGACCGACAGGCAGAGGAACCAGGAAGAGCTGACAGACGAGGAGAAGGAGATCATCAACCGGGTGATCGCTCGGGCGGAGAAGATGGAGGCGATGGAACAGGAGCGCATTGGGTGAGGCTGGCTTCGCCTCCTCCTGAGGCTGCATGGTGATGCTGGGGTGGGAGCGCTTGACCATTTATGATTCAGAACCCTTGTTGCATGAGGTGGCGATCTGACCCAGAAAATGGGGAGGATGGAGGGAGTATACTTGGGCTGGGATCAGGGCATGTCCAGGTTGAGTGTGCATGGAAGGAGGGAGGTCGGGTGGTCTGGAGACAGGGCAGAGGGGGGCTGACCATGGAGGCTGTGCTGTGGGTGTGAACACTGGCCATCTTGACTGAGAAGAGCTGCATAGAGAGCTCTAGAAGTACTGAATCCCCACTGAGGGTGGAGTTAGCAGAAATAGTGAGTAGAAGTCACTGCATTTGACATTATAGGCAAAGGCTCAAAGGCAGGGCAGGGTTGGAGAAAGGGCTCATGGCTGGGGCAGGGGGCAGGATGAATGGCATTCGGTACCCTACAGTGCAGCCCAGTGATCATGCATGACAATGAGCTGAGTGTTTTAAAAGAACTGACAGAGAAGAGCTGATTATTCCCAGTGATGAGATGGACACACCAAGGACGCCCACCTGATCACAGCAGCTTATATACGTGTAACCAAGCATCACTGTGCATCCCATAAATATGTTAAAAAAGAACGTGCAAGAACACAGCCCAGAGTAAGCTGTAGAGTTACACTAGCAACAGGCATATGGCAGTATGGGCAAGGCGGCCGAGGTGGGACCCGGTGTGGGGACACACACTCTGGGCTCGGAGGACCCGGAGTCCATGGTGGAACTGGAGCACAAGGATTTACCTCCCTGCTGACGGGAGGAAGGGCATAATGGCACCACGGGGTTCTAAAGAGGATAGAGCGAGATGATGGGCGTGCCCCAGTTGTAAGTGTGTTTAATGGATGGGCGGAAAGAGGGCAAAGTGGATCTCAGAGAGCAGGGATAATGGCCTGTGGACGGGAGGCAGGCAGGGCTTGCAGGAAGCAGATATGGAAGAGAACGGAGTTAATACATGCTGGAGGGGAGCTGGAAGCTGTGTGGGTGGGGAAATGTCAGGGATCATCGGGGCAGGGTGACAGAGAAAAGGGGAGACTCTAGGTATGGCTACAGAGGGACCCACCCAGCAGTCCCTTACACTCCAGTCTCCAGTGGGAACTAGGGAGCTGCTGAGAAGCCTCCCCGCCTCTTATCCTCAGGAAATCTATTACTGTCCTAGCGCAAAGTGGAACAGATGCATCCTGCTTTTGTGTGTGTGTATGTGTGTGTGTGTGCGCGCGCAAAAGCCAGAGATAGAGTCCAGAAGTCTTTCTCATCACATTCTACCTTTCATTGAGAAAGGACTCCCACCTACAGTGCATCCATTCAGCTAGGTTGCCTGGCCAGTGGTCCAGGGCACCGTCTTTTCTCTTACCCCTAAGCTCTGGCACTCAATGCTATGTCTGACTTCCACGGCTGCTGGGGAATCACAGCAGGCTCGTTATGCACTGGGCCATCTCCCCAGCCCTGCAGCTGTGTGTGGTGCCATTCCATGGGCGGGGGTCCTGGGCGAGTGTATAAGGAAATAGCTGAGTGCAAACAGTTCTTCGGCCCTTTCAGAGAACCTGACCCGGCCACACTTTTATCTATGCCCTCTTTGTCCTCAACTTTAAAGGCACTCCCTCCCGCTTCCAGCACAAAGTCAGTGAGTCCCTGTCTTGTCCTCTGTGGCCCAACACTGACTTGATGTCGTGAGGCAGAGCATCGTGTTTGAGAGCTAGGGTCCCCAGATCAGGGCGACTTAGGTTCAAATCCTGATCCTGCCATTGATTTTCTCTGTAACCTTACGGTAGCCGCTTTGCTCCTGTGCCTCAGTTTCCCCGTGTGCAGAATGGAGATGATACTCCTTGGTGAGTGAATACGCAAAGGAGGACGGTGAAGCACACATCCAGTAAATGGTAGCTATCCAAGGGCCAGTTTCGTCTTTGGAGCAAGAGGCCTTTTTGTTTGTGTGTTTGGGTACTTGCTGACGCTTTTGGTTTGCACCTGTGATGAGATGCTCCCGTTTGGCAAGCCCTGGAGTCCCAGCATCCCCTGGCTTCCCCGGAAGGATATTTGAGAGGCTTCCAGGGATCCTGGGCCAAATCTGGGCTGGCAGAGTATACCTCTGCTGAGCTGGTGTATTTTCTCCCTGGCTTCCCGGAGTGGGGAGGGCAGCCCCGGAGGCCTGGGCAGCCTGTGTCTCCTCCATCTCGGTCGCCAGCCCTCCCTGGCAGCATTGCCAGAGGCGAGCCCGATGCTATTTGTGTCTTCTAAGCTCCACACCATGCTTTCAGTCCTGTTCCTCCTACACCTCCCGGAAGAGCATCAGCTGAAAGCCGGGTGGAGCACCGGGGGGGGGGGGGGAGCACCGGGTGGGGAGTGAGACTGCAGAAGGGGTTCTGCTATCCGGGGCATCCAAGGCTCTCAGTGAGGCCGGGTTCTGCCTCAATGTCCCCAGTTGACTCTCAGGTGCCTTCCTGCCCACTCAGCTGCTACCGTGATTGGGCGTGGTGAAGACCTCACCCAGCATCTTTGGCAGTGTCTCTGAGGAAGGAGGGGGGGCTCTTTTTAACTGGACTAGGATTTCAGGTGCTCCCGTCCCCATCTGGGTCCTGCTGCTGAATTTCCTTTTCTTTTCTGTTACCCAAGTGAAGCCATCTGGGACAGTATGGGGTCATTTTGAATCAACATGGAAAACAATCCCCATAAGTGGCACTACTTACCACGCACCCACAATATGCCAAGTCCTGCATTTTTTTTTTTGAGACGTGTTCTCATGTAGCCTAGGCTAGCCTGGAGCTCCATATGTAGCTGAGGATGACCTTGAATTTCTGACCATTCTGCCTCTACTTCCTGAGTTCTGGGGTTATAACCATGTACCACCACACCCAGTTTTTACAGTGCTGGCGATGGGACCCAGGGCTTCATGCACTGTAGGCAAACTCTCTACCCACTGAGCCCCCCAGCCCTGAGTCCTATGGTTTAAAACTTCATTAGACTCAATACAGCCACTGCTCCTCTTAACCCTATGGAGTGGGTACTATAGTACTATGCTATATACTATAGTACTATACAGATTGGGAAACTAAGGCTTGAGAGACAAGGTCATAGACAAGCTAGGTTGAGCAATCCTAGCTCAACCCTTCTGGTTGGTCCTCAGAATGATGTCCTTAACTCTATATGGTGTCTTCCCTGGACCTGTCCCCCAACTCCCTGTCTGTGGACCTAAAAATACATATTCTATTTTATTGTTTTCCATGCACAAGTGTATGCCACGGCGTATGCATGGAGGTCGGGAGGCAATACTTGGGGGTCAATTCTCTCCCTTCGTTGTGTTTTTCTGGGGATTGAACTCGGACCATCAGTCTTGGCAGCAAGCCTCTTTACCTGCTGAGCCGTCTTGCCAGCCCCAAATCCAAACTTCCATTTAAGAGTTTAAGCTTAGTAGGTGGCCTCTCCAGCAGACTCCTTCCTGCCTTGTTAATCTGCATTTCTGTGCTGGTAATGTTGGCTGTGTGGGAGGGGGAAGGCATGAGGCCTCCCAGGAGGCTTTGCTTCCTCTGTGGGACAGTTTTGCTGGAACTAAGAACCCAGGAGAGCCCCAGGCTGTGCAGAGTCCCAAGCTGCCTTCTGCAGCTCCATCCCCAGAGTCTAAGAGCTCACATATCCTCCACCCTCTCTCCAGCTCTGCCCTGTTCAGGAGGGGAGGATAGAGAGATGGTGGCCAGGAAAGAATCTCTTCCTACTGCTTCCCTTGCACACATTCCCGCTTCGGGCACAAGGTGGAGGCTCCCGGTCTTTACTCAGAGATTAGCTGAAGCAGACTTCAAGGAGTTAAGGATTCAGGCATGGCTCTGCTGGGTGGTTTTCTGTCCTGTGGGGCATCTGGGTGGCTCACAGTGTTCAGCTGGCAGTAGGATTGCACTACACTGGAGGGTCCTGTGTCTTCTTGCCCTCACCTCACATCCTTCCTTGTTCAGTAGCCCACCCCTGCTTGGCTCCTTTATAGTGAGGCCTCAGGAGTGCAGAGGTAGAGTTCACCAAATGTCTTTGTAGCCAGGTCTGGGACTGAGACCATGGTTGAAGGTCCCATCTCCTTAACAGAAGAATGGCTGGTGTGTGCAGGGGAAGATGTGACTGGTGTGCACACAGGGGGACTTAATGGGAGGCTGCAGGGCTGTCCCAGGGGATCTGCATCAGACATACAGCCTCAGGAAAAAAAACCCTCTCACCCCACGTGTTAGCAAACACAGCCATGCCACATCTCCATGGAAACGCGGCTGCTGGGGGCTGCCTCTGAGTGGGAAAGGGCTCTGGCTGAGTCAGAAAGGCACGGTGATTGTCACTGGACTTTCAGAATGCGCTAAGTCCGGAATAAACCGTTTGCATAGAAAAGTCGTCCGCACCCCCACTCTGTCTACGTGACAGCATCTCTATTCATGAGGCTGCCCTTCCGTGTCCCCATTGCGCTTCCTTGTGTCTGGTTCTCCTCCAAGGCATTTGCACGTATCCTGCCTGCAAAGAGGCAGCAGCTGGGTGGCTCTGTTCGAGGTCAGCCTCCAGAAACAGACGGGCTCAAAGAAAAGTAATTAGAGTTGTCATTAACCTTGGCATCCCAACTTGATGATGGAGGAAGAAGCCAAGAGATGAAGAAAGACCTGTTGTGACAGAACCCACTGTGTCCCTGACACTTCCCCGTTGGGGTTCACTACCCCCTCCCAATGGTTTGACATGGAATTTTTCCACAGTGTTTGTCCTTAGGCAGGTGTCATTCTCATGGCTGGGCAAGGACACAGACAGCCAGGTCGGTCTCTCCCCTTCTACACCAGCCCTTCCTCCTTTAGTCTGGAGCCCTGGCCTTCTGGGGAGGGGTGTGAGTCAGGGTCAGGACACCCAACATTCTGGACATAGTTATACACGTGTTCATTTTTTCACAAGAAGCCAACAGCCATCGATTTTTATCAGGTTTAACAGTACTCTGTAACCTCCCCGTGTTAAAAACTGCTAAGTACTGCCTCAGTTTCCCCAGGTGTTAGATAAGTGTTTTCAGCCTTAGCCATATTGAGTGGTACACGCCTGTAATCCTAGCTCTCAGGAGGCTGAGGCAGGAGGATGTCAAGTTCAAGGTCAGCCTGGGCTCGTAGTGAGACTTTGTCTCAGAAAAAAACAAACAAACAAAAAAGACTGACTCAGTTAGTAAAATGGCTGACAAGCAAACATGAGGTCCTGAGTTCGGATCCCAGCCTCCGTATAAAAGCCAGCAGGAGCTAGGGGCAGTGGGTGGAGACAAGCTGTTGCCGGGACCTCATTGGCTGGCCAGGCTAGCGAAATGGATGAGCAACAGCCAGGGTCTGTGAGAGCCTTGGTCTCAAAAAGTGAGATGGAGAACAATGAAGTCAACATTGACCTCTGACCTCCACACACGGCTGCGTGCAGGAGCACACACACACACACACACACACACACACACACACGCACACACGCACACATGCATGCGCGTGCACACACACACGCACACACTCCATCCTTGAAGCTCTGTGGAACCTGTTGGTACCAAAGCAAACGACAGTTTTTAAAAATTCCCTAACGGCCCCCAGTGTCTGCCATCAAGGGACTATAAATCGTCACGCAGCATGAATGGTGTGTGTGGGGGGGGGGCTGTAAATTTGACTAAGTCTTTTACTGAGGCTCTTTAACCTTGAGACATCCCACAACTCATCTGTCAAGTGGGAAGTCCAGTCCCCCTCTCCCAAGTCCCTCTCACCCAGGCTTTTCAGCCGTGACACCCACCTGCATGTGGGCCTGGGGAAATTCTTCGTATTGAGGGCTGCGCATCATACGGTGTTTAAACAGCATCTCTGGATTCTACCTATCAGCTGCTTGTCGGTAACACCACCAGCTGTAATAACCAAAAAAAAAAAAAAGTCTCCAGCACTGAGCAGTATCCTCTGGGGGCAAAGTCATCCCCAGCCCGTTCCCCTGTCCCTCTGCTGGTGGTTCATGGACAGAGGAAATGGGCCAAGGATTCTGATGTCATCATAGGCAACCTTTAGCAGGAGGATGGAAGAGAACACTGGACTAAGTCATCAAATGTCTGCCCCCTGCTTAGAGCCCCAAGCTGGGCGGTCACTGTCTCAGCAGTGGCCCAGTACAGTAGAACACACTGCTATCACCATGTTATGGATGAGAGAACTGAACCACAGAGAGGTTAAGCCACCTGCCCAGAGCTACAAAGCTGATGGAACTAGGAACAGGAGTCCAGGCTAGCCCACAGCTGTAGCCCTATTTTGCCGTTCCACAGAGAAGTATTTCTTGCACCCTGTGCTGGGAACTCTCAGATGCTGAGCACTTCCTCTCACCCATGTAACGTCCTCAGGGAGAGAAGGGCTCACTACTGCCTAGCGGCTGAGGAATCTGAAGCCATGCGCCCAGGTGCGCACAGCCTTCCTGTGGCCACATGAGACTTTGAACTTAAACATCTTTCACACCCTTCTGCCTCTGGGGAGGACAGTTGACAGATGGTGGCGGGGGTGGCGGGGTGGGGGGGGGGAGGATGCAGAGAGACAGGCTTTTGCAGGTGTCTAGGATATCCGTCAGCTTGATTGGTTCTGTCTCACAGGGCTTCGCCACTTTCTCTCAGTTCCGTTTATCATGACGGGAAACGGTGGAGCAGCCTCGGCTGAGTCACGACCCTAAGCGCTGAATGACACAAAACTTCCCTTGTCCAAAGTCCAGGCAGTTAGAGCAGCTGCCGGTGCCATGCCGGTGCCACTTGTGAGCGACTGCCCTCCGCGTGCCTCAGTGTCCCCATCTGTAAAGCAGGGGTGATAATAGAAATGCTCTCACAGGTGCTCACTGATCAAGAGAAACATGGCGGGGAGTACTTAGCACAGCACCTGGCACACTAAATGCCCCAAGGTGAGACGGGAACTGTGGCTGCTCGGGTGGGAGAATTGATGAGTCTGCCAGGCACAGACCCTGAATGCCAGCTGTGCGTGGGGGCAGCTCGGTCATTTGAGGACAGGTTCTAAGAGCCCTGCCTGGGAGCCCGGGGCTGGCCTCCACCAGGGCAGCCACCTCCTGCTCCTGGCAGATGGGCCGTTTCTGCTTCTGACAATACCACAGCTCTGAAGCTCCATAAGCACCTTGCTGAGATCCCTCCTGCTTGGCCATCGGGGGAGGCAAAGAGTGAGCAAAGGGATTTAAGAATTGATGGGGCGCAGAGAGAGAGAGAGAGAGGATGTGGGACACAGAGATAGACAGTCAACATGGCACCTACTGAGAATCATTGTGAGGTATTGCAGCAGCTGATCTGGCCCCACCTGCTCCCTGGTGGGACCACATAGTTCAGCCATTTTCCATGCTGGTTCAGGGACCAGGGCATGAACCACCGAACCTAGGTTAGCTGGGCAGCTTCCGTCATATTGGTTCACCCTGCAGCGGAAAGTCTGTCTCCTCCACATCTCAGGAGCCACAGCCATGCTCACTGGCAGCCCCGGATAGTGGTGACGGTGTTGCAGAGGCCAGCTTGGACTTCCATGGGAGCCTGAGATTCACAAACACAGTTACTGGTCTCTGCAGGGCAGGTTGGAAATGGGTCCTCTCAGGAACCAAGTGCCATGGTTGTGCGTAAAGATGTGTTCCTGCATGTAGATGCTGATCATCCTGTACTTCATGTGCCACGGTGTGGGGAGGCCTATACCAGTGGTTCTCAACCTGTGGGTCTTGACCCCTTTGGGGATTGACTGACTCACAGGGGTCACTTATCAGATATCCTGCATATCAGATGTTTCAAAACAGTAGCAAAATTACAGTTATGAAGTAGCAACAAAATAATTTTATGGTTGGTGGTCACCACAACCTGAGGAACGGTATTAAAGGGCTGCAGCATTAGGGAGGGTGAGAACCACTGTCCTGTGTGATGTGTGTCTAGACCAGGTCTTGAGCCCTATGGTCATTGCAGCCTCTTACAAAACAGGAAGATGAGTTCCCAAGCAGATGATAGCACCTTGGTCACAGAGACACCTGGGACAACCAGAGAGTACAGAAAGTATAAAGGTCAGCAGCCATCAGTGAAGGTCACCATGACCCAGGCACGTTACACACGATTTAACCTCCATAACATTCCCAGAGCGAAGGGCTTGGTTCTCCCTGGGTTACTGGGCAAGAAGTTGAGGCTCAGAATGGCTAAGTTACTCACCTGGCATCACCGAGCTGGGAAGTGGCAGATGCAGAGTCAAAACTGGTACCCATGCTTGCATCCTAACTGCCCCTTACCTCACAGTATGGGGTATGCAGCAGGTTACAGTGTTTGCTACCATGTCCATCTTCCTGAATCCGAGTGGCAACATCTGGCCAGTGGTAATCTACTTCCCACCATCTTGAGAGGTCATACGTTGTTATCCAGAAAGGAAGGATGAGGGATATGGCCCTTCCAGTGTTCCTAAGGACATCCTGGGGAATGGGAGGTGCCTACTCCAGTCCTCTGTGTAGTCAGCGGTCCCCTGAAGCACCCGCCTGGTGATGGATGTGTCCTGGTTGGCACTGGGCGTCATAAAGTTAATTGGGCATGTAAAGACCTAACTAGAGAGTGACAGCTACTTACAGTGGCCAGCCTGAGCAGAGGAAGAGTGGAAAGGAGACAGCCATAAAACCAGGCTCCCTCAGGGACTGTCTCAGCACCAAGGACCAGAAGGGACATCTGGGTGTTTGGGTTCTAGGACCTCAGGTCTCTGAGTGCCGCCCACATTAGGAGGTTTGAGAAATGGCTTACACGACCCCCTTAGAGCAGAAGCTAAGCAGAGGGTACCAGGAGAGCCAAGGTCATTCAAGGTCACTGGGATGGTTAGTTTCTTTTTGTCAACTTGGCACAAGCTAGAGTCACCTGGGAAGAGGGAATCTCATTTGAGGAAATGCCTCCATCAAACTGGCTTTTAGGTAAGTCTATGGGGGCATTTTCTTGATTGGTGATTGATGGGGGAGGGCCTATCCCACTGTGGGTGGTACCATCCCGTAGGCGGATGATGCTAGGAATAATAAGAAAGGTGGTTGACTATGAACCCAAGGGGCAAGCCAGTAAACAGTGTTCTTCCATGGTCTCTGCTTCAGTTCCCACCTCCAGGTTCCTGTCCTGACTTCCCTCAGCGATTGTCTGTAAGTTGTAAGCCAAATAAGCCCTTTCCTACCCCAAGTTGCTTTTGGTCATGGTTTTTATTAGAGCAATAGAAAATTAGCTCGGACAGAAATTGGTACCAGAGCCGGGCAGTGGTGGCACATGCCTTTAATCCCAGCACTCAGGAGGCAGAGCCAGGCGGATCTCTGTGAGTTCGAGACCAGCCTGGTCTACAGAGCGAGATCCAGGACAGGCACCAAAACTACACAGAGAAACCCTGTCTCAAAAAACAAAAACAAAAACAAAAACAAAAAAAAAAAGAAAAGGAATTGGTACCAGAGAATGGGTCAGGTGATAAACCTGACCATGTGGTCTTGGGAGGATCATGGAATGATTTTGGAGCTTGGCGGGGCTGGCAAAGCTACTGAGTGCTCAAAGCTTAATGAGCCATTGTGGGAGTTTGGACATAAAAAATGCTGAAAGAGAAGCAGACAATGGAGGGCTGGCTTGGGAGATTACGCAGGGAAGTTTGCAAGTCCCTTCAATACTCTATGGGGCTATTTGTATAGGTTTTTTGTTGGTTTTGTTGTTGTTTTTTGAATGAAGGATTTGTGATTTCTGCTCACCTTGAGCTGAATAATCAGTTGCAACTAAGAAAATACCAACACAGCCATCAACTAGCTAAGAGGAAGGATTCCCACTCACACCCTTCAGCATTTCGCCTGCATACCTCGAGTTGGGAAATGTCCTTTTCTTGTCTAATGAAAGGTGACGTATGTTCCCCATAAGGAGTTAAAATGTAAAGGAGAAGCCATCAGGACAATGGTTGCTGCCAGTGTTTTGATTTTTCTTTTGTTTTCTCTTTGATGTGCACAACAAAGGTATTCAGACATAACACCTCCAGCCTCATATTCACAGCCTAACAGATTCTGCACTCTGGTGTGGGGCTCTTTTTCCACTTAGCAGATTGAGGCGAGGGTTCACATGAGGTTTTCCCCTCACCTCTTCTGAAGCAGCATTTGGCAGGGGGGTGGAGCTGGAGCCCGTCTGCGCATGGCTCAGGAGTGGAGCATCAGCCTCGCACACATGAGGCCCTAGGTTCCATTCCCAGAACCAGAAAAAAAAATTAATGCAGGCAGTGGCCAAGCATTCAGGCAGTACAGAGTACATAGAGAACTCCTTTAATAGAATGCAGGTTCCCGAGTCTTGCTCTGAGCCCATAGACCCATCTTCCAAGCATTAAATGTGCTCCCTGGAGGATCAAGATGGGTCATGGGTTTGGGGAACATTTGCTCAAGACTGCATGACTGAACCTGGATGACCAGGCTTAGCTGGACTGGTCACCAAGATGGAGCTGGAACCTGATCATGAGAGCTTTGTCACAAAGCTGGGTGATTGACAGGCAGTGAGGGGTCCCATTGTGCCCCAAGCTCTCCTTCTGAGACCTGGGGGAACAAATAGTTCTGGCATGAAAGAACAGATTGCTTTGTCACCATGCTGTGAGCCTGCTGGTCACACACGGTGGCATGGTTTTAACCTACCCACTTGCAAAATCTTATCTTTGGATTTGAAGTCTCTGGCTCTAGGGGCCTTCTAAGCAGGACACATTTGGGGCTGAGGGGGAGAGTGTCCATGCAGATGGATATGAGATGCCTTGCTCATATCCTGAGATCTGGGCCAAGAAGAAAGGTCACCTGCCACCTCACACCCCTCTCCTAACCACTATGACAAGTGCTGGGGACATCAGGACACAGCCTTCATTCAGTCTGTAGGACTTGTAAAGCCTCTAATGCATGCTCAGGAGACCTGCCTTGGACATATGGGGTAACAGGCCTGCAAGTGGGGTGCTGGAAGGACCAGGCATTCAGGCAGGGCAATTAGAATGTGGGCTTGCAAGGGAGGGGCAATATATGCCCTTATTGTTCAAGAAAAAGCAGAAAAGCAGGAAACTCCTTTAAAATGTTCCCAAGTGAAG
Source organism: Peromyscus eremicus (assembly GCF_949786415.1). Taxonomy (NCBI): domain Eukaryota; kingdom Metazoa; phylum Chordata; class Mammalia; order Rodentia; family Cricetidae; genus Peromyscus; species Peromyscus eremicus. The sequence continues at coordinate 11,058,264 of NC_081438.1, read as the reverse complement.
CACATTATTGCAGATTGGCCATAGCTGTGTGATCTTTGCAAACCTCTTACCCTCTCTGTGCCGAGGGCCCCCATGATAGACTGATTCTATTGCTTAAATCTGAAATGCTCCCTCAGCCAGGTTCCTGTGTTGAGTATGTGCTCCCCAGATGTGGGAGCTCTTTGGGGGAGGCTGTGGAACTTCCCAAGATAGGGCTTTGATGGAGGAAGAGGGTCACTAGGGGCCAGCCTTGGAGATCATACCCACCCCTGGTCCCTAGTGCACTCTGCCTCTTCCACACACTCCCACTGCCGTGGATCAAATCACTCTTCCCTTTTCTCACCATGATGGACTGAGAGTCTCTGAAACCGTGAGCCAAATGAGCATGCCTCCCTCTAAGATGCTTCTGTCAGTTGTCTCATCACAAACAGTGAAAAGGGACTGAGGCACACGTGAGATCAAATTTCCCCGCCAGAGCAGTGGAAGAGGAAGTCTTGACAAGAAGAATGTCACCCGTGCATTCCCGCCACTTCCCCCACAGCTGTCCTCACGTTCTCACACTGTACAGTCCGACTGCATAGAGAGCCATGCTGGCTCACCCATTCCAGACTACTTTGGAAGGTTTTTGAGTCCAAAATTACCAAAGATGACCTCATCCAGCAGCCCCAACTAACAGAGATGAGTGCAGGCTGGCTCAGAGGAGATGGGGTGCAGGGCTCTCAGAAGCTCCTGCTACCCCCACCTCAGCTGACTCTGCAGAACCCCCAAGGCACCAAGAGGCACCATTTGGCCAACTATTTTTTGGATGAAACTGGACTGTAGAGAGCAGAGCGGGGCTGAAATCCCAACATTAGGATGCTACACTAAGGGAGTTGTTTGTTGGGTGATTTCTCTCTCTCTCTCTCTCTCTCTCTCTCTCTCTCTCTCTCTCTCTCTCTCTCTCTCCCCTTCCCTCCTCCTCCTTCTCTTCTCTCTCCCTGTTCATGTGCAGGTGCACATTGCATGTGTGTAGAGGGCCAAGGACAATTGGTTATGATTCCCCAGGAGTTATCCACTTTGTTATCCAGGCAGGGACTCACTGGCCCGGAGCTCTCCAAATAGGCTGGGCTGGCTGGCCAGTGAGCCCCAGGGGTCTCCCATTTCCCTGCTGTGGTTACCCATGAGCACCCCCACACCCAGCATTTTTTTAAACTTAGATTTCTAGTGATTAAGCTCAGGTTCTTATGCTGGCAAGGTAAGCTCCCGGTCAACTGCACTATTTCCCCAGTGCCTGGTATTTATGTTGATGGTGGTGGTTTCTTTGGTGGGGGAGGTACATGGGATAGCCCTGTGTATCAGGCTGACCTGGGACTCACTAAGTAGCCCAGGCTGTCCTCACACTCATGATCCTCCTGCCTCAGCCTCCTAGATGCTCGAATTGCAAGTGTGACTACCCTGCTCAGCCACAGGGCGCAGAAGCAGCTGAGGTCATTGTGTGCAGCTCAGGCCTTACCAATGACTGAGGGGGGCCATTAGTGTGGGAAAGGCATGGGAACAGGTAAGGGCGAGGTTCAGCTGTTTGAGTGGTTCCCAGCACTGCTTGGCATATTGCTCTGTGTGTGGCAGTAAGGGACAGGGCCTGGGACAGATTGCCTGAGTCTTGATCTCAGCTATCCCTGCCTTTCGACTCAGTGGCCCCAGTAACAACTTGGCCCCAATAACAACTTAGCCTCAGTTTTCTGAATTGAATAAATGGGGACAGGAGTGCAGAGGATCCTCACAGGGTGCCGGGTGGTGGTAGGATAAACCCATGGCAAGCTGCAAACATCATGTAGGAAATGTGACTTTCCCGTGTTAGAGGCCCAGTGCACAGTCAAATGTAGTCATTTTCTCTCATGATTGTGGGGCTGGCAGAAAGTTGGGTCCACTGCCGCTGCACACCATCATGAAAGAGGAGCACCAGGGAGTTTCTATCTTCTAGAAGGCGATAAAAATTACGGGGAGTTTTTGTCTATTTATTTAGTTAGTTATTTTCTTTGAGACAGGGTTTCATGTAGCCCAGGCTAGCCTCAAATTCACTCTGTAGCTAAGGATGACCTTGAACTTCCCAAGTGTTGAGATTATAGGCATGTGCCACCACTCCTGATTTATGTGTGCTGGGAATAGAACCCAGGGCTTGGTGTATGCTAGACAAGCCCTCTACCAACTGAGCCATGTCCCCGCCCAGGATGGTTTTATACTGAGTCTCTTTAATACCATGGTGAAGGGAAAAAATTCTTAAGTCAGGGATCATGGGAATCCTGAGTTCCTGGAGAGGTGGAAGGTTTGCTCAGTAAACTGATATGGAGTGTTGACCTTGATGCCCATCACAGGGCAAGTGCACCTCAGGGGCAGCTCCCGCCACCTCGGGTGTTCTGGGACCACAGACTGCTGCTGGGCTTCAGTTACTAACTACCTCTGTGGGTCCATAGGAATAGTTTCTGGGGAGACGTGGCTGCTGCTGCTGATGCTGCTGGGCATGAGGGAACCTGAGCTCTTCACTGCCACCTCGCGGTAGTGAGGTGTAGCCTGGGTCACAGTGGAGGCTACAGACTGCTCTTTGCTTCTCCCTTGGAGGGAGGGACTCAAGGGAGAAGCACCAGAACATGAATTTTAGGAGCCAGAGGGCTCTTGGGCAGAGTCCACGTTTGATGGCTGTGTGCAGGGCTGCCAGGCGACCCTCCGGAGGCTGTGGTTCCCAGGTCCTTCCAAGGGCTCTATCACCCACTGTTCACGGTGGAATGGCCAAGTTCCAGTGCCCCGGCTCCTGTATCTAGAAAAAAGACAAGCCTTTGGGTTGTGTTTGTTGGTTTGCCATTGCTTTCATTTTGTTTGAGACAGGCTCTCACTCTTATAACCTTGGAACACAACCCGACCTGGGACTCAAAGCAATCCCCCTGCCTCTACTTCCCAGGTGCTGGGATTATAGATGTGAGCCATCTCACCCAGCTGGACCAGTAAATCTTTGGTTCGAGGAAAGGGCATAGAGAGGACTTTGAAACTGGTAGATGATACGTCTGAAAATCCAGACGCCAAAGACCCTCCTGGGTGCCTGCAGGGTCGGTGTTCACACCCATTGCTTCATTATTGGGCTGGAGCCTGGGCCAGCTGCATTAAGCGGCACTGCTTCCGAACTTTCTAGAAAGTTCCGCCTCAGACCCGTGTTTCTGAATCTGCGTTTGGGCAGGTGCCTCCAGTCTGCTTAGTTTGAGAGCATTTGTTCCAGATGCCCGCGACGATGGCCGAGTGCAGGTGTGTCACGTTTAGTGAGCAGACTCAGAACTCTGATGGCAGCTCCCTGCGAAGAGGCCTCGTGAGTTAGGAAAGGCCTGAACCTGAAGCTGTTAGCACAGATGGACACTGAAGGGCCTGGACTTGGAGTGGGCTCAGACATTCTGAAAGGGACGTAGCTGCCGTCAGATCTTCAAGAACATAGAATCAGGGACAGAGGGCCTCACTCTTCTTGGGACACACAGGGAGCACCTGGTCCTGTGGGCCCTTACTGTCCTGTCTCTGCTCCAGGCGCCTGGTGGACCGTCTGGAGAACATGAGGAAGAATGTGGCCGGGGATGGTGTGAACCGCTGCATTCTATGTGGAGAGCAGCTGGGCATGCTGGGCTCTGCCTGTGTCGTGTGTGAAGACTGTAAGAAGGTACCAGCATCATGCTCCCTTCCTTTCGTGTTGGACATGTGCATGGGGAAGAGGGATGTGTATGTGGGGGGGGGGTGTTAGACTGTGGATCTGGAGTCTGAAGGATGGAGCTTGGCTTCTGAAGGGCTGTTGTAGGATGTGAATTCTGCAGGATTCTCGGTCTCTCAAGGTGATCTGGGTCCTGGGTCCTTCCAGGGAAGGCCTTTATGTCCCCTTAGAGCTGAGATCGATGCAAGATGAACTCAGGAGTCTGAGGCATGAGGATCCTGGCTATGGGTTAGTTAGTAAGTTAGGTGTGTGGTCTGAAGAGTATGCTGTGTGTACATGTATATGTATGTGTACATGCACAAGCTCACACATGTATGCATGTTCCCTTAACATGCATCAAGCCACAAGAGACTTAGATAGCAAAGGCAGGCAAGAGGCTCAGCAGGTAAAGACACCTGTTGTACATGCCTAGTGACCTGAATTCAATCCTGAAACCCTGGCAATGTAGAAGAAGAGAATGCCACAGAGTTCTCCTTTGGCCACACATACTCAAAAATACACACCAGTAAAAAAATAATAAAATTTATATTTAAAAAGAAAGCCTCTCTCCAGCCAACATGGACTCCTTGGACTTTAAGAGTGTTCCTCCAAGCAGAGAAGTCTCCCCCTCCCCAAGGTCTTGTCCTGCTCCCCTGAACTATGAGCACCCAACCCTTCCAGAACAGAGATGCCACTGTCTTTGGCCCACCTGATTCCATGCAAGGGAATTCAGTGATCCACCCAGCTACAGATACCCATCATGCCACTGGATATCCCTCCCTGTGATCCAAGCAGCCTATAGAGTATAGTATTGGGCTAGCTAGGCATGGTGGTGCATGCCTTTAGTCGCAGCATTCAGGAGGCAGAGGCAGGTGGATCTCTGTGAGTTGAAGGCCAGCCTGGTCTACAGAGCGAGTTCCAGGACAGCCAGAGCTACACCGAAAAAACCCTGTCTTGAACAAGACAAATACAGTGTTGGGGAAAGTTCATGTGAAAGATGATGCATTATAACAGTTATCTTGATAGACAATTTTATGCACCTGTGGGTTTTCCTGTTCATTCTCAGCCAATGGGAAGCTCACCCCAGAGTATAATGTCCCTTTGTGTTGTCTGGTTATTATTCAGCCATTGTCTACTGGAGTAGGGTGGACATGTAGTCATGGCTAAAACTGTCTCAAGTCTTCTGGGAAAAGAAAGAAGCAATAAACAGAATGAATACACTGGCTTTTCTTAAAAATCATGCCAGTGGCCTCTTCTATATTGTGGATGAGAACCCAGGCCCCACAGGATGGATTCTTTGAGAGACCTCCCCTCCAATCTTGGGAAAGAATCCAGCTTTTGCCATTGGCAGCAAGACCCAAAGTGAAACCTTATTCCTATTGGCCTTGCTCTCGGGAGGAAGTGAAAAAGGGTTCTAGTTCTTTGGATCCCCCAAGAGATCTTGAACTCCATTGCCACCCCTAGACCCCTCTTGCCTGTCCATAGTCCCCCAATAGCTCAAAGCATGCTTCACCTGTGTGTGCTCGGACTGTGTGTTTTTTCCACAGAATGTCTGCACCAAGTGTGGTGTTGAGACCTCCAATAACCGCCCACATCCAGTATGGCTCTGTAAGATCTGCCTTGAGCAGAGGGAGGTGAGTGGCCAGGTCTGTGCCTGGAGGGGGGCTGGTGGGGAGGCTGTGGGTGGTGGCACTTAAAGGCTTGGGGCTTGCCCTGGCTCTTGTGTCTTCAGGGTTTGGTAGGAAAGGAACCAGCCTAGAGCTGGGGATGTGGTTCAGAGTGTTTGCTTAATACACACGAGGAGACCCAGACTCAATCTCCAGCATGGCCTGAACTGGGCATGGTGGTGCACACCTGTCATCCTAGAACTGGAGAGGCAGGAGCAGGAGGATCAGGAGTTCAAGGTCAGCCTCCGGCACATAGTGGATTTGAGGCCGGCATGGACCCATGAGACCCTGTCTAAAAACCTAACAGGAATGAATGGCTGGTGAATCGGCAAAGTCTCTTCCTGTGCCGCTGTGGTTTTTTCCTTTCTCCTCTCTTCCCTTTGCCTCTTTATCACTACCCTCTGATTTCCCCCTCCCCATCCCTGTCCCTCACTTTCTGAGTCTACCTCCCCCCAAGTCTCTCTCTCTCTTTCTGTGGCATAAGTATAGGCACACGTGTGTGATGGTGTGCTTCCCCAGCTATGAACCTATGGCAGCCAGAGGTCAACATCAGGTGTCTGTCATTATGGTCTCTGTCCTGCTTTTTGAGTCAGGGTCTCTTACTGAGCCTGGAGCTCATGGCTTCAGCTAGGCTGGCTGGCCAGTGGGCCCCTGGGATCCCCCTGCTTCTACCCCCCAGCACTGGAGTGACAGGTACGCACTGCCCAGATTTGATGTGGGTGCTTAGAGATCTGAGGTCAGGTCCTCCCGCTTGCCCTCCACCCACTGGGTCGTCTCTGCAGAACTCCCCTAAGCTTTTCTCTGTCCTTGCCCATTGCTTTTCTCATCTCCCTGTTTTCTGTTCCTCCCCCTCCCCCTTCCTCCACGATATTTTATGTCTTCACTTCTGCTTCCTTCTCTTCCTCCTACCTCATCCTCTGCCTCCCCCATCCTTCTCTTTTTTTCTGTCCATTTTCCTCTAGAATCCTTCTCTTGCCCACAGCTGCTTTGTGTTATCGACCTTATCCCCAATCATTCCGGTTTCTTTACCATTCGCCCGCTGTTGTAGATTCTTGCCTTGGAGACATTATCACCATGGTCATGTTCTCTCTCTTCAGCCTCAGGACAGCAGGACACACAGGGAAGGCTTGATGAAGGTGCTATTTATGGCAGAGTGGGGGACACCAGAAGTAGAGGGGGGAACCTCCCCATATGAGTGATGGCAGGGCTCTGAATCCACCCCCTGGTCTGAATCGAAAGAAGGAGGAGGACACAGTAGCCAGGAAGATAGGTAGAGGGAGCGGGGGGTCACCACCACCCAACAGCAGGGAGAGAGCCAAGGGGATAGATACCATGACTCTCCTCTCCACATCTTCATACTCCTCTGGTGTTCTCCTGGATCTCGTAAGCCAGAAGACTAAAGTCATGGAAGCCCCGTTATTATGTGCCACGCTGGATAACCCTGTAGGGCTATAGCAAGATGGGAATGTGGGGATCTTCCAGATGTCCCCATATCATCTTGTCTAACCTGAAGTTATGATAAAGGCCTGGGGTCTTGAAGAAGTTGTCAGGGAGTAGATAATCTGTTTTGAGGCAAGGTCTCACGTAGCCCAGGCTGACCTCGAACCTGAATTCCTGATCATCCTGCCTCCAAGTATTGGGGCTTACAGGTGTGTCCCATATTACTTACATCAAGCTCAAGGCCATAGTTACAAGTTGGCATTGACCCCTCCCTCTTCCTCTCTCTGGCTGTGAGTTATTGGACTGATTCTTGACATGGCAAACATTCAACTTTCTCTATCAATAAAATGGCCATCAGGTTTGTGAGGCTGATGAGTGGAACAGATGTATGTGGCCACTGTCATGGCCGTGAGCTGTGGGAGCAAAGATAAACAAAAAAATAAAAACTGGCAGTTGGCTGCCATGTCTCCCATACCTGCCTTCCCCCCTTCCCAGGTCTGGAAGCGCTCAGGAGCATGGTTCTTCAAGGGTTTCCCCAAACAGGTCCTTCCACAGCCCATGCCTATAAAGAAGACCAAGCCCCAGCAGCCTGCTGGTGAGCCTGCCGCCCCGGAGCAGCCTACAGCCCGGGCTCCAGCTCGAGGTAGGACAAAGCCAACCCCTTTCAGAACCTTGGACAGGTCCCGGCCTACTGGTCTACCTGGAGGTGTCCTAGGAAAGTACTCGTTGTCTGTCGGCTTCTGGCCTCTTGTCTAGGACTCCTTAGCCCCTTCACAGTTTACCGTGAACCTTGTTTGGGAGGGTATCACAGGGAACTTTCTAGAAAAACCAGCTTGCCAAATGGCTTTGCTGTCTTCCTTAGTGGGAAATTGAAAAGCACAAAAGAAGAAATTAAAATTAGGAATTGGGAGAGGCCCCCACTCACCTGAATATACCATGGAACCTGGGGAACTTGGGCCTGCTAAAGAGGGTTTCCTGGTTTTCTTGTGTTTCCTCCTCCTCTTCTCTCTCCCTTCTTTTCTTTCTTGCCCTCCCTTCTCCTTTTTCTTCTCTTTTTCCTCCTCTTCTCTGTCTCCTCCTCCCTCTCCTCTTTCTTTCTTTCCCTCTTTTTTTTATTTTTGGGAAGAATCTTATGTAGCCTAGGATACTCTGGAACTTCATTATATCCAAGGACTTGGTGACCTTGAACCTGAATCTCCTGCCGCTACCTCCCTAGTGCTGGATTATAGGTGTGTGACACCATGCCTGATTTTCACGTGTGTTTCTTCTATTGACTGTAAATAATTCTGAAACTGGACTAATTAAAAGTGAAAGATGAATAGAAATGAAATTAGCAAAAGAAAATTACCAGCACTATTAATATCATGGCTATTATCTGAGTATGGTTATTAATAATTAATGTGATCATTAAAAGAGAGAGAGGCAAATAGGAAGAAAAATGACTCCACATTTTCATTGGATAGCACCACTTGGACTGGCCAGATAAAGCCCTTGTAATAATCCCAATTAACACTGGATGGCAAGACCCAACTTGAGCAGCAATGCTGGGCATCATTTCTCAAAAGTGAGCTAGAGACACGGGGCTCAAATCTCAGCCCCCTGACCCGATCTCTCAGAATCGTGGTGCCTGGTGCCAAAGGTTTTCTTTATGGAGCAACATGAGCCATTTCTTTCTCTTGTGGAGCCACCAAGTTGTCAACAGACACTGTGTCCCTGAGGGGTGTGCAGTCCTACCAACCATCCCTCCTCCTGGTCACCCGTTTCTCCCTCTGCTGGGAGTGTCCAACCCACAGCCCACAGGCCACATGCAGCCCAGGATAGCTATGAATTCAGCCCAAAACAAACCTGCAAACTGATTTAGAACAGAAGCAGAATTTTGAGTCCTTTTTTTTTGTAACATGGCTGTGTGGTGCCTGATTGTAGATTCACAGATAACGATGCCGTGTTATGATGTCAAAGGTTGGACAAACTGCTGGTCTAGGCAGAAGAGTTGGCTGTTGTTTTGGTGGTCTGTGCTTATGTTTTCACATGCAATAAGGAAATTTGGAGCAAGCTTGAGGGAGAGGCTGTAGGGAAGCTTACTTAACGCTTCAAAACCTTTTCTCAGGAAGAGAAGCCGAGCCCCATGTGGAGCTCTGAAGAAAGAACTCTCCAGACACCAGGAAGGAAGCCAGCACTCTGCATTATCTCTCTCTTTCTTTCTTTCCAGGTGACATGGAGGAGAGGAGGGCCCCAGGTCAGAAGCCAGGTGGGTTCTGCCAACTGTCTCCCACTCGGGGACCCCGCCCCACCACTTCCCTCTTTCTGTTCAAGCCATGCCTTTCCTTGCAGGCCCTGACCTCACCTCTGCTCCTGGGCGAGGAAGCCATGGGCCTCCCACGCGCAGGGCCTCTGAGGCACGAATGAGTACAGCTGCCCGGGATTCTGAGGGCTGGGACCATGGCCACAGTGGGGGTGCTGGAGACACCAGCCGGAGCCCGGCAGGTGAGAGAGGTGGGCATGTGCTATCTTTATTGAGCACCTACTGTATATGATGTTTCGTTCCCATCACCTATTCTGGTCTATAGTCAAGGAGTCATAGAATTCTACCTCCAGATATTGTAATTGTGATCAAGCCTCTTCTTGCCCCAACATGGATATGGAAACCACATGAGTTTTTGCTTTGTTTGACTCCCTAAAGGAGAAGAAAGGCTACTTAGGTTTGAACAAAATGAATATCCATCTAATTTCTTTCCCCCGTGGCTTCTGCTGTTATTGTCAATGGGCAGGACATAACTGACTAACAGGTACATTATCAGGGTCCAGCTTCTTGGGACCACTAGTAGATTATACTATGAAATGCCTGGTGGGAAGAGTCTTGGCCACTTGATTTTGAAAGCAAAGAGTGTTAGGCTAGGAACATTTGTTTCTTCTTCTTCTTCTTCTTCTTCTTCTTCTTCTTCTTCTTCTTCTTCTTTTTCTTCTCCCTTCTGGTCTAGTTCCAGTATCTTTGCTCTTTTTTTTTTTTTTTAAGATTTATTTATTTATTATATATACAGCATGTATGACTGCAGGCCAGAAGAGGGCACCAGATCTCCTTACAGATGGTTGTGAGCCACCATGTGGTTGCTGGGAATTGAACTCAGGACCTCTGGAAGAGCAGTCAATGCTCTTAACCTCTGAGCCATCACTCCAGCCCCCGGAACATTTGTTTCTAATGAACCTATGTCTGAGTCTTGGAACAGCATCCCTGTTTTCATAGTGAGGGACTGGGTTGCATTGTGGTGGCTGAGTGTTCAGGACCCACAGTGATCTCTGGTTTCAAACCCCCAACACATATAGACAGAGGGAACGGGAGAAGGAAGGAGAGGGAGAGGGGAGGGAGAGGGAGAGGGAGAGGGAGAGGGAGAGGGAGAGGGGGAGGGAGAGGGAGAGGGAAGGAGGGAGAGAGAGAGGGGGGGGGAGAGAGAGAGAGGGAGAGAGGGAGAGAGAGAGAGGGGGGGGAGGGAGGGAGAGAGAGAGAGAGAGAGAGAGAGAGAGAGAGAGAGAGAGAGAGAGAGAGAAGTTATTTCATTATGAGTCCAGGATGGCTTTGAACTCATGACCCTCCTGTCTTAGCCTCAGTCCCCGAGTGCTGAGATTACAGGTGTGTACCCCCATTCCTGGCTTCTCAGTATTCAATCCTAAAATGTGGGTTTTAGCTCCCTCGTCCCTGTGACAGGATGAAGGACGTAACCTAAAAGGAAGAAAGATGAACTTAGCTCACAGCCTCAGAGGTCTCAGTCTGGCATAGAGGAGAGGGTGTGGCCAAGCAGTTCACACAGCAGTGGACAGGAAGTGGACTTTCCTCCAGTGAGACTCCACCTCCTAAAGTTTCACCACCTCCCAGAATGTGTCACCAGCTGGAGGCCAGGTGCTCAGCGCATGAGCCTATCTCTAGCTGTTGTGAGTTGTGCTGTTATAAACATCTCCGACAAATATCTATTCAAGTCTTTGGAGTAGATACCTGCAAGAGAGAACACAATGTTGGGCAGTTCTATATTTAACCTTTTAAAGAAACCACCCTCCTGTTTCCTATGTAGCGTAGACTTTTACATTTCTGTCAATTATACACAAGGGTTCCAGTTTCTATATACATTTGTCAACTCGTGTGACTGTCTGGTTTGTTTAGCTGTTTGGTGTATTTGTTTGCTTGGTTGGTTGGTTTTGGGGACAGGGCTTCCCACTGTAGCTAGCCTGGACTGGAGTGCATAGTGATCCTCCCGCCTCAGCTTCTTTAAGTGCTAAGGTTACAAGCTTGAGCCACTAAGCCCAGTGCTGGTTTTTGTTCATTTGCTTTTTATTTTTGAGGCAGGGTCTCACCGTGAAGCCCTGGCCGGCCTAGAACTTGCTCTGTAGACCAGGCTGACCTCAAACTCACAGAGATGCGCCTACCTGTCTCCCAAGTGCTGGGATTAAAGATGTGCACCACCACACTCAGCTGTGGGTTGGTTTTTAAGTACTAGCTACTCCCAGCCCATGGGTGTGAGTCTGTATCTCAGAGTGGTGCTGTAGATTTGATTGACATTTCCCTAAAAGTCGGTGGCACCCAGCTTTTCCCACTTGGATACTCCACAGAAATGTCTGTTTTGGCCCTTGGCCCATGTTTTAAACAGGACTCTGTTGCCCTTGGGCTACTGGTGTTCTTTACATGGAGGATTCCAGCCCTTTGTTGCTGGGTCATTTGTAAATGGCTTCTGCCCCCTTGTGGCTCACTCGCTCTCTTTGTGGATGGTGTCACTTGATTTTCAGGGGTTTGATTTTGATGAAGTCCAATTGGTCCTCTGCTTTGAGTGTTGAATCTAAGAAACTGTGACATGAAGTTTGTCCTTTATGTTTTCTCTGCGTTTGATGATTTAGCTTGTATGCACATGCACATTCATGGGCATGAATGTACGTGTGTGTGTGTGTGTGTGTGTGTGTGTGTGTGTGCATGCATGTGCATGTGGGAGCATGCATGTTCCTGTGTGTGTGTGTACTTGTCTGTGTGTGAGCACATGTACATGTGTGTGCACGTGGGTGCATGCATTGAGTGTGTATATGTTTGGTACATTTTCACTTGACTTTTCTAGATGTAATCAGTGCTTTTCATGTGTTGTTCAGCCTCCTGAAGGAAAAGACAGCGTCAGGACGTCCCTGACTACACGAAATCCACCACCCCGCCCCCGGAGTCAATGTCAGATGCACGGTGTGGTGGCGCACACCTGTGATGTGACTGTAACCCCAGAGCAGAGATGGGGGGATGAGGGGCAGAGACAAGCAGTCATGGGGCTCACTAGCCAGCTGCCTAACTGAGATGGAGAGCTCTGGGTTCAGGGGGAAACCCTCTCAAAAAATAAGGTGGAGAATGGTAGAAGGAGATACCCATGTTGACCGCTGGCCTCTGCATTCATTCCCCACAGGCAGAAATATACACGTGTGCATGCACACAGGCATATGCACACACACATGTATGCACACACAAGAGTATACACACATGTGCACCTGTACAATCAATGTCCATGTCTCCTTATCTGGAAAGCTCCTAGCGCCACGTACTCCATGTTGAGCTGACCTCACTGCCCCCTTCTCTGAGTTCCCGGGTGGAAGGACAGACACAGCCCTAGGACATGCCACTATCCAAGTTGGCCTCCCCAACCTACTTCCGGGCGCATGCCTCTTCACTCCAGACGGCCCTTGAGCCCCTCAGCGCTCTCTCCTCTCTCCTAGCCTATTCTAGGATTCCTGGTTGAATGCAGGCTGTCTAAGGTGCGCAGGTGAACGATCCATTAGTAACATTAACTCCTCTTACGGAGTGCCTGCTCTGCACCGATCACATGATTAAACTCTTTGCGTGTATCATCTCACTTAATCCCATCGTCAGCTCACTGGGGGGCAGGTTCTAGGTAAGCACGCTATGTTGATCCATGCCCACGGGCCCATTTTATTGTTTTATTTTGAGACCGATTCTGGTCTTGTATTTACTCTGTGTCCCAGGTGGGCCTCAAATTTGCAAGCTTCCTACCTGAGCGGCTGTGATGACTGGCATGCATCCCTGGGCCCAGCTGACCTGTGCTTTTCAATAACCCTGCAGCCACTGAGATTTGCCCAGAGGGTCTAAGCACTGAGGGACAAAAAAGGACCAGAGAAGGGTAGCCTTTCGTGGACCCTCAAGTGTATGTGTGTGCATGTGCATGTGAATTATACTGTCTCCCTCCTCTTTCTGCAGGTTTGAGGAGAGCTAACTCAGTCCAGGCCTCCCGCCCCGCCCCGGCCTCAGTGCCAAGCCAGGCACCTCCTCAATCTGTGCAGCCAGGTACCTGCCATGCAGCCCCCGTGTGCCCTGGTGTCCCCAAGCAGTGACTCCAGTCCCATCACCCTGCAGGACTGAAACAGGAAGAGCCCTGAGCTCTTCCTAGACTCTGGGAGTGAAGGAGGCCCCGTGCTGAGGGCAGGACTGCAGTAGAGGCGTGGGTGGGTGGAGCAATCTGTCCACTGTGAAGGGACAGGGCCTTGGTGGTACCTCTTCCACATCTCGGAGGAGGAGGAAGCGGGACTTGGGAAGATCTCCATGCTGAGATTGGACCTGGGCTTTTCCAACGCCAGCCGCTCCCCCCTCCCCCGTCCCTCAGGACAGTTCCAGACATCTCAGGGACCTCTGCACACCATTGCCTCCTGTCCACCCTGTGAAGTGAGGGAAGGGACAGACACCAGAATTATGTCCTTATCACTACTCCTTTTCTATCCCCTCGCAGGGGCCCCTGGGGGCAGCAGGGCCACTCCTGGGCCAGGACGCTTTCCAGAGCAGAGTGCAGGTAAGTGTGGACTGTCCCAGCCTCTCGGAGAACACATGCACTCAGCCTGTGCCCCAAGACCTGTCTGATGAGGCCTAAGCAGCCCACTTTCTGATACCCTGGACTGTCCACACTGACAAGCCCGCTCCTGCGGCCCAGAGTCCAGACTGCCTGGCATCCCTCCTGGCCCTTCACTCCCTGCTGCGTTACTCCTGGCCAGTGACTAATCCTCTCTGAGCTTCAGTGTTTTGTTGTGTTTTCTATGAAGTGTGAGTCAGCCTAGGACCTCCCTCACAGTCTTGTTCGGATGATTAAACAAATTAAACCAAAAAAAAAAAAAAAAAGTTAAAACAAAACTCAAAATCCAGCCAAACAAAAACCACTTTTTGTGGAGCCTGCTGTGTGTTTGGCCCATGATAAGCAAACAGTGATGATTCCATGACCCACATGCAGGCCTCAGGTGCCTGGTTGTCATGGTTACGAGGTAGCCATGGTTTTTCATGGACCCTCATTGTTTAACGCACCTTTGGATTCGGTAACTCCCATTCTACAAATAAGGAAACTTAAGGCTCAGAGATGTTAAGTAACTGGCCCTACGTCACACAGCTGAGGTTAATTAAGGTTCATATTGTCTGGCTGAGGCCACACCACTCACTGACCTCTATGGGGTTTATCTTGCTTTTATCCAAATCAGCCCTGGGGCTTGGCTGTCACATGCAGGCTCCCAGACCCCTGATTCTGAGTGCAGCCTGGGAACCTGCATTCTGGAAGCTTCCTCCAGCCGTGTTGCTGTGACACAGACTCAACCCTGCCTCTCCCCTGTCTCCTCTCGTCCCCACAGAGGCTCCTCCAAGTGACCCTGGCTATCCAGGGGCTGTCGCCCCAGCCCGGGAGGAGAGGACAGGACCTGTGGGGGGCTTCCCGTCGTCAGCTCCCCACCCTGCAGGCCCCTATTCCCAGGCGGCCCCTGCCCGCCAGGCACCACCTGCAGAGGAGGAGGAGGAAGAGGCCAACAGCTATGACTCTGATGAAGCAAGTAAGAGGCTCTGGCAGGGGAGGAGGCGGCGTGTTGGGAAAAGTCGCCCAGAAACTGAGCTGGAGATAGGGCGGGAATGGGACTCTGAAGCCAATAGATGCCACCTAACCGCTAACATGTGGACCCTCAAAATCCCGTGGTTCTGGGGATCAAACCCAGGGCCTTGGATGTGCTGGGAAAGCGCTACAGCCAGCCACTTCCCAGTGCTGGGATGGCTGGTGAGTGCCGCCGTGTGGTCAGTGCTGGTACCACATGTCCTATTGGGGTAAAGCTCAAGAGTGGAGCATCGTTGAGTCATTTAAAGCCTCTTGTGGGGTTTCTTGAGGTTCACCTCAGGTGGCCATCTGCCAGACAGAATTATCTGGTGGCCCACAACCGCCTCAAACAGGCCTGAGTCCCTCAGTCATTTTTTTTCTCGTGACTGGGATCCCTGCTAGATCATCCTTACAATGATTTATTAGACACCTACTTGAACTCAGAACCAGGGGGACACAGACAGACAGACAGACAGACAGACAGACAGACACACACACACACACACACACACACACACACATGCTTTTTCTTTGTCTGCTATGGCTGAAGCAGCCAGGAAAGCAGAAAGTTTGGATGCTACTGGGAGGCGGGGCTTCCTGTGTTGGCTGATGGGTAGGTAAACTGAGGCACCGCGGGGAAAGTGCTTGGTGAACTGGACACCGCCATGATTGTGTCAGGCTGAGCACACATCAAGAATGACAGCGATGTTAATACTAAGGTTGCAGGCCAGGAAAGTGGACGCTGGTGGAGCTGAGCTCTGGGTGGGCCTCCCTTCCCACCAGGGCCATCCACACTCCCTAGTTCCTGTCCCTAGGGAGTGGGGACAGGAATTCTCTCCTCTCATTCTGCATATAGTCCTGGAAAAACTCCCCACGACTCAGAAATGGCCAGTTTTTAGGGTTTCTATTGCTGCGATAAACACCAGGACTAAAAGCAGCTTGGGGAAGAAAGTTTATTCCAGCTAACAGCTTGTAGTCCATCAAGAATGGAACTCAGGTCAGGAACTCAAACAGGGCAGGAACCTAGAGGCCAGAGCTGATGCAGAGGCCATAGAGGGGCTCACTCAACCTGCTTTCTTTTTTTTTTTTTTTTTTAAAGATTTATTTATTTATTATGTATACAACATGTATGACTACAGGCCAGAAGAGGGCACCAGATCCCATTACAGATGGTTGTGAGCCACCATGTGGTTGCTGGGAATTGAACTCAGGACCTCTGGAAGAACAGTTAGTGCTCTTAACCTCTGAGCCATCTCTCCAGCCCCTTAACCTGCTTTCTTAATAGAGCCCAGGACCACCAGCCCAGGGATGACATTACCCACAATGGGCTGGACCCTCCCCATCAATCAAGAAAATGTCCCACAGGCCAGTCAGGTAGGGGAGGGTCATTTCCTTAGTTGAGATTTCCTCTTTCCAAACGACCTAGCTTGTGTCAAGTTGCCATAAAACTCGCCCACATAGCCAGTGAGCAGAGGGGCTGGAAGTCCATTACAGGGCTCCAGTCACTTGAGGGCCACACTGTATGATATAGCAGTTGCCCCCTTTGATGTCGGGGATCCCCAGAGTCAGGGGTCTGTGGTCTCAGGGAAGAGAGAGGGGAGCCCACCTGCCGTATCAGTCCCCAGCAGCATTCTGTATCTGCCCTCCTCCATCCTTGTCTTGGATGCTCTTCTGTTCTCAATCTCCCGAGTGTGACCTCTGCCAGCCTCCAGGCTGCCCTGGCGTAAGCTCAGTTACAGGGCTGGGTACAGCTGGCTTCTCTCTGTTCCTCACTCCCTCAGCTTTGTCACCGACAAGGATTTCTTGACCTCCAGGTGACTCAGCGGCTCCAGGCCCTAGGTCATTGAGACAAAAGGCAACAGGAGAGACAAGAGTCAAACTATGGATGAAACATGCACCATTTCGAGGTTACAATCAGGGAGGGTTTCTCTAGGAGGCGACTTTTGAGCCAAGCTGTAGAACGTGAGAGGGTGTGAGCCATGTGAGCATGGAAAGAGAGAGAGAGAGAGAGAGAGAGAGAGAGAGAGAGAGAGAGAGAGAGAGAGAGCATTCCCAGCAAGAGGACCAGCAAATGCTGATATCCATGTATTCCTTCAGCACACACAGGAGCACCTACTGTGTGCCTTGCACACAGTAGGGATAGGGTAGTCAATCAAGATCCTTAGCCCTTATCTTCAGGGAGCTCTCAACCTGCCAGGGGAGGAAGTCACTAACTAAACACATACAAATGATTGCAGAAGGCTCTCGGGAGAGAGGTCTACCAGGATAGAGTATAAGACTGGGCTCTGCCCTCTCTCTCTTCTGTGGTCCCAATACCCAGCTGAGGCTGGACCCATTGGTGAGTCCCCAGGAGATGTTTGTGGATTGACTAAACATCTAATGTTTTCTTGGCTCCCGTCTGTGTTGCCTGTAGCCACACTGGGTGCCCTGGAATTCAGCCTTCTCTATGACCAAGACAACAGCAACCTGCAGTGTACCATCATCAGAGCGAAGGTGTGTGGGGACCCCTGGGGATGCTCTGGTTTTCCTAAGAGACTCAAGGGATGGGTCCCAGGCCTGGCTGCTGCCGTCACTGTGGTAATGGCAGAGATGTGAACAGGCTTGTCACCAGCCATAGCAGACTTCCTTGGGGAGGACTTCCTCTGGGGATGGTCCCGTGGCTGCTTCCTGGGAGTGGCGGCAGCTTGGCTATGAGGGTCACCTCGGCCACCTACAGCATGCAGAGGGGACATCGCAGCTGCCACCAAGACAGCCTGACTTGGTGCCTCTGAGTTTTCCGTCTCTCTCTGGCTGATGCCATTGTCCACCAGGGGCAGCAGTGAGGTGGAAACCGTGGCTGTGGTATTAAGGTGGTTTTGTAGGGAGGGAGGTACTGGAGCAAGCTGAATTCCAGACCTTGGGGGACTCAGCGAGGCGGGGCATGAACTTAAGTCTGGGATCCCATGCGGAAAAAAACCCCAGCAAGATCTGGACCAGACTCCCCTGAAGTGGATGCTGGCCCAGGACACCGCACTGTGTTACTTGGGGAAGTGGCTGACCCTCTCTGACTCATTGGGGGTGACAGTGATGTCTTTCCTCCAAGGCAGGCTGGGAGCACCAAATGCTAAGTGGCTGGCCATTTGTGGGTATCTAGGACAGTCCCCTCTCTGTGCCTGCTGGCCTGTGGTAGAAATGACACGACCCTCTTTTCACTCCTCAAACACCCCAGTTTGGAGGATAAACAATCATCAACATCTTAAAGCACCTCCTGCCTCAGCCCACCTTCCCACCCAAGCCATTTTTTTTAGCATGCAATTATTGAGCCCCTACTGTGTACTGGACACTATAGTGAGTGATCAGGTGTATATTACTCTCTCCTCTATTTTGGTGACCAGGTGAGGGAGGCATTTTTATTTATTATGTATACAGTGTTCTGCACGTATGCCTGCAGGCCAGAAGAGGGCGCCAGATCTCATTACAGATGGTTGTGAACCAC
Source organism: Peromyscus eremicus (assembly GCF_949786415.1). Lineage (NCBI taxonomy): Eukaryota > Metazoa > Chordata > Mammalia > Rodentia > Cricetidae > Peromyscus > Peromyscus eremicus. Next base: position 11,040,144 of record NC_081438.1, on the reverse strand, counting down.
CATGTGGTCGCTGGGAATTGAACTCAGGTCCTCTGGAAGAGCAGCCAGTGCTCTTAACCTCTGAGTCATCTCTCCAGCCCTGGGAGGCATTTTTATTAGCCCCATTATTCAGGTGGGGAAACTGAGGCCAGAAAGCTAATGCCTGGGGTTACAACCCTGGATACATGAGGCACATCTTCAAAGGCAAGATTTCATTCATAACTCCCTGAACCCCACCGAGCTGTGGACACGGTCGACCCCATCAATCAGATGAGCAGGTTGAGGTCACGGGTGGGACTCCTTCCTAGCCAGGGTGGGTGGAGAGTGTCTGAGTCACAAAACCTTGAGCGTTGCTCAGGTGAACAAGGCCAGCTTAACTAATCTCAGAAAATGATGCTAAAGTCACTCTCTCCTGGCCTTGAGGGGGGACAGGCAGTGCGAGCCTCATCCTCCAAATGGGGGGAACTGAGGCCTTAAATGAAGGCAGAGGTCAGACCCTGGATTCAGGAGTGTCTCTGTCCCCAGCCACATCTCTCTGCTGTCTATGCCGGGGTGCCCTCTCCATCCCTTTTACAACACCCAGGGGCAGCTGTGCTGAAACCACCCCACTCTTCCATCCAACAGCATGGAAACAGGCTCAGAGAGGCGTAGAAAGCTGCCCAAGGCCACACAGCTAGGGAGTGGTATGTTGTTAAACTCTGTGCCTGATGCCAGCGTCATTTTCAAGATACAGCGTCCCTCTGTTCTGTCCCCACTGGGTAAGACAGATTGGGTAAGACAGATGCCATCCCCTGCTGTGGCTGACCCTCTTGTGCCTCCTCCTGCAGGGACTGAAGCCCATGGACTCCAATGGCTTGGCGGATCCGTATGTGAAGCTGCATCTGCTGCCTGGTGCCAGCAAGGTACACAGCGGCCCCGGCACACACACACACACACACACACACACACACACACACTTTGTCCCATCATTATCTTTGAGCTAAAGACATGCCCACCCCTGGCTCTGATTGGCTAGTGAAGCTATGGTCCCTCCTCCTCCTCCAGCCCACTGGTGACTTTTGCTGTCCATCAAAACCCAATCGTTCATTTACACCTTAGTGTGAATTAGGACCATCTAGCCTCCTCTTGTGTTTGTGGGTGTATTTCTAGTCTTCTCTCCTGGAGTAAAATGAAAATTTTTCGCTACTTTTTTAAAAGGCTGAACTTAACAGCGCAGGTTTATGACCCCAGCTACTGGGGAGGCTGAGGCAGGAGGGTCACAAGTTCAAGGCCTGCCTGAGTCACTTAGTGTGCTCCATCTTGAGGTTTAAGTTTGTTTGGGGTGGGGGTGTTCCTCAGGGGGAGAGCACCTGCCTGCTGCGTCAGGGCCATGGGTTTGACCCTCAGTGCTGTGGGAGGGAGGAGGGAAGGCAGGCCATCCCCTTTGAGGACTTCCGGGTCTGGAGGACACTTCCTGAGGACTCGGGAGACATCCCCATGTCCCTGCCTCAGAATAGGTGGCATCATTTCTGCTATAAGCCGTGTCTGTCTCCACGAGAGATGCCTAAGCTTCCTCACTTAAGGGAATGTTCGAGGAGGGTCTCCAGGTTGTCTCTACTGATGGATGCCTGCCTGTCTGTCTGTCTGTCTCTTGGACCTCTAGTCCAACAAGCTGCGTACAAAGACCCTGCGCAACACGCGGAACCCCGTGTGGAACGAGACACTGCAGTACCATGGCATCACGGAGGAGGACATGCAGAGAAAGACGCTCAGGTGCCTGCAGGTGGCAGCGAAGGGTGGGACCAGCCCTTAAAAAAACAGCATGGACTCCAGCAGGAACTGTAAATGCAGGGGGTGGGGGGTGAGGTGGGAGGTGGGAGCTTCCATGTCTAGGTGCCCACAGTTGTCAGCCTGTGTTGTCCAGGCAGCCATCTGCACATGCTCAGTACAGACTGAGGGGTTTTTGTCCCTCATTGTGTTTGGATGTAGATCCCACAGCTTCAGGCATGGCTAAGACTCACATGTGTGGCGCTGAAGAAGCCACAGGGAAAGGTAGACAAGCAAGCAGGGTTGTGCATGCCTGTCATCCCAACACTGTGAGGCTGAGGCAGGAGGCTCAGGCATTCTAGGCTGGCCTGGACTACATAGTGAATTTGAATCTAGCCTGGGCTACATCGTAAGTCATTGTTCTCAAGAAAAGGTGGTGTGTGCTGTGTGATCCCATTTACCCAGGATCAAGTGCAGGTGTGTGGCCCCTTGCAGGGAAGAGTGGGTCTCTTGGGGTAAGGGAGGATCTAGGGAAGGTCCCCAGCACTGGAATGTTCTAGCTCTTTGAGCAGTGGTTAGTTGGGATCATGAGAGGCATGGACACCCTCAGGCTGTGAACTGAGTCACTCACCAGGCTGCAGGTAAACCGAGGCCACGCCCAGTACCTCTCACTCAGGTGCACAGGGGGGCTCAGTATCTATTGCTCTTTCTCTCTGTTCCGTGGCAGGATCTCCGTGTGTGACGAGGACAAGTTCGGCCACAATGAGTTCATTGGTGAGACCAGGTTCTCACTCAAAAAGCTGAAGCCTAACCAGAGGAAAAATTTCAACATCTGCCTCGAGCGGGTGATCCCGGTGAGCCCAGGGGCTGCTTGCCGTCTTCCTGCTAGGCATTGTGGGTATCAGGCAGGGGCTGTGGCAGTACAGAGTGCCAGGCAGAGGTGGGCTGACTTAGGGTCGGGAGCACATGGCCCGGGTCACCCAGAAGCAGGGAGCCAGCTTCTCCAGCCAGCTGGGAGTGTGGCTCACACAGAGTAAGTCTCAAAAGCCAGTCTTGGACAGGAGGCATCTCACTGGGACCCTGTCTAGTGGCAGCTGGTTCTTCAGGCTTCTTTTTCATTCTTACTTGGTGAATCCAGCTGGTCAGGACAGTATGGTCATGTCCTCATCATCACCAGCTTCTGGGTAATGCCTGTCTGGCTAAAGTGGACACTGCTGTCCCCAGACAGGTAGCCAGGTAGGCAGGCGTCTGAGGAACTGCCTCCTTCTACCTCACTGCACTAAGGACAGGACTTGTCAACACTGTCCCCTCCTCCCAGCTGTCCTCATCTCTGATGGGTGGAGGTTGAGTTTAACCCATAGTTCACAACCATGCTTCTCAGAACCTTGGGGTCCACCCGAAGGACCCCAGAGCCACACAGGAGAAACATCTAGTAGGCCAGACCCCCAAGAGTCCTGAACTACCCAGCCTGAGTGAATGAGTACTTATGGTTTATGTGTGGGCTCACCGACACCTGGACAGTCTGCTGGTCCTCTCTGACCTTTGGTGTCATCTTCTGTAAATTGGAGAATGCAGTAAAACTCACACATGGTCGCTGCCCCCATCTTGACAGTTAATGCTGTGTAAACATTGGTGATTGGGAGAGTGTGTGGGGGTGTGTGGCTTGGAGAGCCCACCCTTGTGGCTCTGGGTCCTCCCTGGGCAGGGGGATGAGCCTCAAGGTTACCTTCCCATTCTGTCTCCTCCCACAGATGAAGCGCGCAGGGACCACTGGGTCAGCCCGTGGCATGGCACTCTACGAGGAGGAGGTGAGCTGGCTGTGGGTGGGAAGTGGCAGTGTCTCTGCTGAGACTACCAGGGACCACTTTCCTCTTCTCTTCCTCCCACATCCTCCTCTCTCTTTATCCCACCATCACTGACCTGTTGGCTCATGGGGGGAAGGGAGAATGTCCTTCATCCCCAGGGTCAGACCACGGGAAGAGGGGACTTTTCCTATCCTCACATACCCATGGCTCCAGAGCCTACTTCACATGGCTTCTATTGCTGGGTCTACAATGGCATGCTCATCCCTTTGTAGGGGGGGACCTGAGGCCAGTCAGGGACCAGGGCCAGGGTCTGCCAAGGTCAGTGACCAGGATGGAGCTCAGCTACAATCAATGTTCCAATCAGGGCTCTCAAGCTGAGCTGGGGGGGAGAGGGGGGCAATGTGCGAGCCTAGCCTGGGGCATGCTCCTGGGCTACCAGAGGCACCCACTGTCCATGGTGCTGACCGACCCCTTTGCTGGCTCTGGCTCTCCCGCCCTCCGGTGCAACCTCCCACCTTTACCACCCACATCTCTGAGCCCCACATTGCCTTTTGCCACACGCAGCAGGTGGAGCGAATTGGCGATATAGAAGAACGTGGAAAGATCCTGGTGTCCCTCATGTACAGCACACAGCAGGGCGGCCTCATTGTGGGCATTATCCGCTGTGTGCACCTGGCCGCCATGGACGCCAATGGCTACTCAGACCCTTTCGTCAAGCTGTGAGTCAAACAGCACCCATGGAAGATAAGAGGGGTTCTGGGAGTCTCAAACCCTGGGAGAGGGAGGATGAGGATGAGAGAGCCCTCTAGACTATTAACCATTGAGGCCCAGAGAGGGAAGGAGTCTGCCCTAGGTCACACAGCTAAACTATGCCCAGCGCAGACTGATCATGAGGCTGGAAGCCAGCCAATGTGATGCCTGCCACATGAGAACCCTTGTAACTGTCCCTTCCTAGAGTGATCGGCATAGTGATCCCACTTACAGACCCCAGGGGTCAGCTGCCCATGTCCCCAGTAGCTCAGATCTCCACTGCCAAAGAAGCAATGTGACTTCATTCAAATTCACTATAGAAACACCCCAAATACCTCAGACTCGAGGTTATTCCAGCAACATTGTCAAAGCTGCTCCACTGGTGACCACTGGAATCAGATGTCCTCACCCTGAGAGGGTTTTAGCCCTCTTTGCTCACTCCTGTAGAAGAGTGTAAGCAGACTTGGTTGGTGGAATGTTCTTCAGCCATTCTGGTCACTAGTGTCTGTCAAACCCTGCCCCCAAAAGTCCTTGTTTTCACCCAGAAAATACTGATTGAGCACCTACTGTGTGGTAGGCACTGTGCCCTACTCTGAGAAAGAGCTTCCTGGTTGGTGGAAATGGTGGTGTGGGGTAGAGAGGAGAATAAGGAAGCGGTGGTCAAGAGCATGATGGGAAAAGAAAGCGGGGGTGGAGCTGAGATCCAACCACATGGACACCGGGGCCATAAGAGGATTTTAAACTCCCCCCTGAGGTCACTGGAAGCCAGTGGATAGCATTGAATAGCGGGATGACACAAGGTGCTCAGAGCAGGGCCACCACCATCCAAGGTGTTACCAGTGTTGGGTCACTTTCTGATACATGGGTGTCTCTTCCCAGCTGGCTGAAACCAGACATGGGGAAGAAAGCCAAGCACAAGACTCAGATTAAAAAGAAAACCCTGAACCCTGAGTTTAATGAGGTAAGTCTGCCTCCTTCTTTGGCGTACTGGTGGAGACTTCCTGCCTGTGAGAGAGGAATTCCTGCCTGTGAGAGAGGAATGAATCCCTTCCAGAATACTCCTTGTCACCTCAAAAGAGCATTTTGTTATCGGTCGGCTTGAGTTATGTCAAAACGAAGCGGGGCAGACTCCCTGTCACAAAGCCCGAAGCTTGAGAACCCTGCAGGGAGGAAGCTGTTTTCAGATACTGAACTAAGTCACCCCCAGGGTCTTTCCTGAGCTGCGTGGTCATGAATGAGGGCAGCGGCACCCTCGGCCACCTCCACAGCCTCCCATGGAATCCCACTGAGCACTGGGTCCTCAAGTATGCTCCCTCCCCTGTGTTCTCAAGGCTCCCACCTTGGCTCAGACCTTAGGATGTCACACCTGAACCATGGCAGTAGACTCCTGGCTCCTCCTCCGGGCCTGACACCTCCTCCATAGAAGAGTAGAAAACTCCAATCTGAACGTACCATCCCTTTCTTAAGTGGGTGTACCACCCCATGCCTCTTTTCCTCCCTGACAAACTCCTATCCATGCCTCAAAACACAGAATAAGTGTGACCTCCCCCCTGCCCCACACAACTTTTTCCTATGTCTTCAGAGTCATCTGTCCCTCCATCTCATGCTGAACCCCTACTTCTCCATTACCCGTCCGTAAACCAGCCCAGCGGGAGGGGTGCAGGTGTCTGTCCCATTGGCGAATGACTGAATAAGGAGTATAAAGGGGCAGAGTTGTAAGCTCTCCCACCTGGACAGCCTCCATCTCATACCCCAAACAAAGAGAAAAATACGTTCTCAAGATGCCAGGAGACCAGGGCTGAGCTGGACCGCTGGGCTGTCCCACCCCGGCGCTCTCCATCTGGCCTTGCCTCTAAGCTTGCTAATACTGGATTCTACCATGCTTTGCAAGCGGGGGGGGGGGGGGGGAATGTATGATACTTTTTTTTTTTTAATGATGGTTTTTGAAAGCCAACATTCAAAAACTCACTCAGGAGACCCATACTGCAGCCTGCCCTACCTTCACTCAGAATCTGGACAAGTCACAAATAAGAATACAAATGGGGGCGGGGGGGCGGGGAGGGGGGAAAGGGGTGCAGACCTGGGAGGCCGAGGCAGGAGGTTCGGAAGTTCAAGGCCATCCCGGGCTACCTAGCGAGACCCCCAAGACACTGTCTCAAAACAAAACAACAAATATCCCATCAGACCCTCCTTCCTGTGGCCTTAGTGAGTTTTTTCTGAGACAATAGTACGAACTTCTGAGTTTAAGAAACCTGCAGCCGGATTGCTCATAGTTCACCTGACGTCACCGTACACAGCAGTCAGAAAAGCATTTCTTGGAAATGGTCCTAAATGGATCATCATGGATGGAGTGATCTTGCCCCTTGGATGCCACTGGTGGTGGCATTAATGACTGAAAATTAGAGGCAGCCTACACACCCAACTGTGAGGGACCAAGTTACAGCCCGACAGACATTAAATGCCACCATGAAAATGGTTATGTAGACCCAGTGAGCCTTAGGGGCGCTTGATGACCTGCATTTGCTATCTGAGGCCTACGTGGTAGGAGAATCCCACCAGTGGTCCTCTGACCTCTATATGGGAGCCATGGCATGCAAACACACATAAACCCATGTGTGGTGTTTTTAAGATGATGACATTTAAGACACTTTTATTCATTTGTTTTGTTGCTGTTTGTTTTGAGACAAGGTCTCATTTGGTAGCCCTGGTTGGCATGGAACTCACTGTGTAACTAACACTGGCCTTGAACTCATAGTGGTCCTCCTGCCTCAGCCTCCCAAGTACTTGAATTAGAGGCATGAACTGTCACATTGACATGAAATATTTTTAAGAAATGTGCTAAGTTTTGGTTTTTTGTGTTTTTTGCTTTGTTTTGTTTTGTTTTGTCTTTTGGTTTTTTGAGACAGGGTTTCTCTGTGTAGTTTTTGGTGCCTGTCCTGGATCTTGCTCTGTAGACCAGGCTGTCCTCAAACTCACAGAGATCTACCTGGCTCTGCCTCCCAAGTGCTGGGATTAAAGGCGTGCGCCACCACCGCCCAGCTGCTAAGTTGGTTTTTAACATAAATTACAAAGTGCAAAAAGGAAACCTCAAAACTGTAGATTTAGAATTCATTGTTCGTTTGTTTTTAAATCACACATCAGTATAAACATACATATAAACCCTGACAGTGGCTATTCTTGTGTGGCCGTGATGGATAATGCGTCATAGCTTCCTTCCTTGTTTGTCTGAACAACGAACATGACTGAACTTTACAAGTTGGCCGAAGAGTTGCTTTTTTTTAAAAAAAAAAAAAAAAAAAAAAAAAAAAAAAAAAAAAAAACAGACTGTTAAGCCCAGTGGGGGCTGAGGGTGAGGTACGAGGCTCATCCATGAGTTTGAGGCTAGCCTAGGCTACACAGTTGAGCTCCAGGCCAGCCTGGGCTAAGTGAGATCCTGTCTCAAAAAGCAAAACCAGACAAAGGCTGGGCTACTGTAAATCCCTAAATGCTAATTGAGGTACGCAATCTCAGGAAGCTTCCAGAAGGGCTGAATTCACCATCCTTGACCAACGACTGCCCAGTACCAAACAGAGCTTTACTGCCAAAGTGTCACCCAGATTTCTTGTCCTAAGGAGTGTTTGATGAAAGGACATGACAGGCCTGGGGTGGGAAGGGTTCTTTGCTCCCAGAATGCCCTACTCCAGGGACTCCTCAGGCTCCTTCCCTAGCTGCCTGTGCTGGAGGCTCCTGGGATTGTTGCTCAGCCCTCCCTATCCTATTCACAGGAGTTTTTTTACGACATCAAGCACAGCGACCTGGCTAAAAAGTCCCTGGATATCTCAGTGTGGGACTATGACATCGGCAAATCTAACGATTACATCGGTGAGTACCCCAGCTCTGGAGACAGCCCCTCTCATCTGGCCTCCCCCAGAGAGGACGCCTTGCAGAGCTAGGGGAGGCTAGGTTCATACCATCCCATCTTCCAGCAGCTCTGTAGGCTCAGGGCTAACCTGGGACTCAGGGTCCTGGCTTTGATCCCACCTGGATGTGCCTTTAATGAGTGAGGGTACACACCCACAGCAGAATAACTGAACCCCAAGAGAGCAGAGAGTGTATCCTCTGCAGGCACCAGGGACACCCCCCCTTAATCTTTATGCAAGTTCTAGATGTTGGGTTTAACTTCACCAGCCCTTCCAAAGGCCAAGGATAGAGAGAGTCCTAAACATGGTACAGGGAGAGATTCCAGGCAGGGATAAGGATGGAAGTGACCCTTGGGGAATCGACAGTGAATGCCCGGTATGTGGAGACAAGTACAGAAAAGGGTAGAAGCTGGGCAAGGATTTTAGGGGGTGTGGCTAGGTGCTGCAGCAGAGAGCCATAGTTCAGAGGGTTATTGATAATAATGACAGTCACATAGCAATGTTCTCTTCTTAGAGGGCAGGGAGGGCTGGGGGTGTCACTGTCTTTCTCCCTGAGTCTAGGGATGTGAGTGGCCACCGTGTCCCTCTCCACTGACCTGCCCCTCTCTCCCTTCCCTGCTCATCCCCAGGAGGCTGCCAGCTGGGGATCTCGGCCAAAGGTGAGCGCTTGAAACATTGGTACGAATGTCTTAAGAACAAGGACAAGAAGATTGAACGCTGGCACCAGCTGCAGAACGAGAACCACGTGTCGAGTGATTAGGACCTAGTGCCCCAGTGCCCCCCATCTCCACCCCAGCTGGTCTCCCCTCTCAGAGCTGCCCTTGCTACCCTTGAGCCTTTGATATCTCCCCCACTTCAGACTGCTGCCAAAGACCCGCTCCCTGGGCTGCAGGGTCTGTATGCGAGCCCTCTCTGGTCCCTGGGATGGGGGTGGGGGTGGGAGTGGAGAGATGTTTACAAAGGGGCTTACTCTGACCTTGAACACATACAAGGTCATTCCCTGTGTCCTGTCTACGTGTCCCCTTGGGCATCGGCAGACCCTCAGGCTGTAAGGACCAGCTCAGGGGCAGAAATTGTACATCGAGGCTGCCTCTGTCCCCCCACCCCAAAACACTCCAGAACAAAACAGACCCACCCCTGACTCTAGGCACACCAGGAAATAGACACACAGAATACACAGAGGGCCTGCACCCCTTCCTCCAGGAAGATGCCCACCTGCTTCCTAGGAAAACGAATCCCCCGCTCTCTCTCTCCCAGCACCACCCTCTCCTGGCTCATCTTCCACCCTAACATTGCCCCTCACCCACCCTTATACCCCCCTGCCCTACTGTCTCTCTCCTACTCTCCCCTCCACAATGGAGGATGCGAGACAGAGCCTCACCCTGCCCCTGTGCCGGTGCCCCTCGCCAGCCTAGTCAGCAACCTCACAAGCTGGATAAACCTGGGCCCCACACCTCTGAAGTCACATCTCCTGTTGGCATGCCTGGCTGTCCTCGGGCCTGGGGTCTGCAGCGGGCACAGCCTGGGCGCATGGCAGCTGCCTTCTAGCACTATAGATACCTTGAGGTCCAGGATCTCTTTCTCGTCCCTGGTTCCCCAAATGGGCACAGGTGGCACAGAGCTCTGGATCTGAGGGGACCTCCTCCCAGGCCCCATGCTTCTCCCTTCTTCTACTCTTAGGCAATGAACAAAGGAACCGCCCCCCACTCCCACTCAGAGCCCCCTCTGTTCTGTCTCTCTTCCCTAAGGTTCCCGGGGGCGATCCAATAACAGTATTATGAACTCTAAGCAGGCCAGAACCCTCTTAGTCTATCACAAATCAAGAGGAATATACATCCGCGGCTGGAGTCAGGCCGTCTTCCACACACAAGAAGAAAGTCTAGTTTTTCCCATTTTGATAGTCTTTCCCCGTCAGTGTCCCAAGCCCCATCACACCCCCCTGAGGCAGTCAGACCAAGACTAAAAACTCTCATTCCCAACTCAGTCTTGCTTGTTCCTTCCAATGTCCCTTGGGATGTCCCCCTGCCCTCAGGGACTCTTGTGTTGCCCTGAAATGGCTCTCTTCTAGAATCAGGCTCTCTGCCTGCCCCAAAGTGGCCGACAGTCCCCCACTACCACCTTCCCCCCCGACCTTTGACTCTCCGTTTAGTCCCCATGGCCCCCCCACACTCTGCCCACTTCCCTGTCATGGTCGCCCTTAGGAGAAAGCATGCTGGCTGTGGCGTCCAAGCCTACTGCTGGTTTTGGCTCTGGTCTCGGAATGCAGCCTGCTTGAAGCGCCCTGATGCCATCCCCCACTCACGCACCCACCCCTTCACGTAGAACACACGCTCCGCCCCCCCCCCCCAGGTGCATGCACAATGCCCACTGCCTTTACTTTGCACTAATGTAGCCAAAAAATAAAGTAGGAATATCTGGGAAAGCGGCTGTCTTGCTTCTGTTCCTTACTGGTTTCTAGACGTTTCTTCTGCCTTCCTACCAGGACATGTATTGGCTTGGGGATCACACAAGCAGTTTATTGGGGTGCAGCGAAGGAACTCAACAGAGGGGCTGTTTGTCTGATTTTAACCTGAGCATAGGCAGATGGGCTCAAACTCAGGGGACTCCTCCCCATCTTCTTAAAAGCCAGGTTGTGGAAGCCCATCAAACAGAGGGCATACTTTCGTCTCTACCCTCCCATCTTTGGAAAAAATGCCAACAGCTGTGGAACCAAGTATACTGAGATCCTGGGAGATGGCTCAGCCAGTAAAGAGCCAGCCTGCCTGCCTGGCACCATGAGGGTCTGAGTTCAGATCCCTAGAACCTATGTGAAGAGACAGTTGTGGGCCAGCGAGACAGCTCGGAGGGGAAAGGTTCCTGTCGCATAAGCCCGGAGACCTGATTTCAATCCCCGGAACACATAAATGTGCAGAGAGTGAAGAGACTCCACAAACGCTTCTCCTGACCCCCCAGGTCATGGCCCAATGCTCCACCTTCACCTGTGCACACACACCACAAAGCTGGGCATGGTGGTGTGGGACATAATCCGAGCACCGGGGAGGGAGAGGCAGGAGGAGGAGAAGCCCCAGTGCTCCCTGATCACCTGGTCAAGCCCCATCAGTGAGCTCCAGGTTCAGTGAGAGACCCTGCCTCAAAAAAAATAAGAATGCAATAGAGAAAGACACTGTTGTCGACCTCTGACCAGCCAGCTACACACATGTACACACAAACATGTACACATATACCACACACACACACACACACACACACACACACACATCACTAGAACTTAGACTTAAGTGGGGGCTGTTCAGTCCATCCATTGAGGAAACAAAGACCCACGGAAGCTAGGAATGGAAGGGACCTGGGCCTCCAGACTCCCAGCCTACTGCTCAATCACACAGTGACAGCAACTAGGATTGTACAGACCATCGAATACCACCCTGTGTTCTACCACCTTCCATCTCACAAGGAGCCTTCACTGACAGACCCACATTCCACATTCTCCATGATCCCCAAAGCCAGATAAATAAATCGAGAAAAATCCCTCCCGCCCCTCTAGACAGGGTCTCATACAGTCCAGGATGGCCCTGAACTCCATGTGTAGCCCAAACTTGCTCTGAACTCCTGATCCCCTGCCTCCACCACTAGGATGTTCGGATTGGTTGCAGGTGTGCATGACCACTCTTGGCTCCTCGAGAGGATTTTTAACCCCGCTGTATTGTGTCCCTGAAAGACAAGAGTAACTTATTAGGAAGGCCAACCACTTCCTGCCAAGCTGGTCCATTCCTCCCAAGGCCAAGTTCTTCCAGGACAATTTCTCAAGTTCCTGGAATCATCTAGGAAGTTTCTTTTCAAATTACCCATGCTCTCCTCACCTTCCAAAAGACTCTCTGACTCCTGGGAACAGTGTAGATTAGAAACTCTTTTCCTGTTTGCTGGCCAATTCTCACCTCCATAATGACTGAAGACAGCCGCCTTCAGATCAACCCGTTCAGCTACTGGCCACCAGGTGGCGACAGGGGGCAAATGGGGATCATACAAAGGTCTCTGACCCACCGCCTCCCAGGGCTCCTGGCAGACATCACTAACCAATACAGCACCCACTACAGCGTCTGCAAATGGCTTCTGAATCCTTCCCAACACCGTGCTCCACACAGCCACTGCCAGGCAGCTGAGGGAGACATGAAAGACACGTCATTTCCATCCGGAAAATGGCTGACCCTTGTCCCCAGGATGGGACATGCCCAACTGCCGAAAGTTTTCATTGACACTGAAATGTTGTGGGATGTTCTGTATGGCAAATGTGTTAATAAATAAAACACTGATTGGCCAGTAGCCAGACAGGAAGTATAGGTGGGACTAACAGAGAGGAGAATTGAGGGAACAGGAAGGCAGAGGGGGAGACTGCCTGCAGCCGCTGCCAGGACAAGAAAGATGTAAGGTACCAGTAAGCCACAAGCCACATGGCAAAGCATAGATTAATAGAAATGGGCTAAATATAAGAGTAAGAGCTAGACAATGATAGGCCTGAGCTAATGACCAAGCAGTTTAAATAATGTAAGTGTCCGTATGTTTATTTATAAGTGGGCTAGGGGACTGCCAGGGCTTGGTGGAACCTGGAGAGAAAACTCCAGCTACACTGAAACTCCTGAACAGGATAATTATTCTGTTCTCTTAATCAAGACGGACACTGTGAATTGATCTGGTAGGGAAATGCTGTCCCTACGCCATTGACGTCTTTCCTGTCACCTTGGCCAGGCATTCATTCCCTCTCTCTGACATCTGTGTTTTGGAGCATGCCTGGGGAATCTCAGTTGTCTTACCCGTGAAGACCCCTAACACATGGCAGGGGCTTCAGAAATGTCATTCCCTGTGCCTGCCCCTAAACTTGGGCTCTGGCAGTGCCAGTCCAAGAAGATGCTCCTGAGTTGGGGAAGGTACCACCCTCCCCCCCAGGAGGCGGCACAAGGCAGGGGGCAGGGGTGACAGTCTAGCTGTCCATGGAGCTTCCAACCTCCAGCAGGCCCCGTTTACCCTGAGTGGGAGTTGGAGGCAGAGCTGAGTCTGGGCCCCATCAGGGCAGACAGAGGCCGAGTAGAGAGAAGGCTAGGTCAAGGAGCTCATGAGGAATAGTAGTGTGTCCCCAGCAGCAGCTGAACATGTGGCTTAAGAAGGTTAAACCTTGTGACCTAGGCACTCCCTGGCTCAGTCAGGGTGGCCAAGGGCAATGACCTCATTGGGCTGAGTGACACATCAGAGCTCTTTAAGACACACAGGAGGGTGTGGAAGAGGTATAGATGAGCTGGGCATAGTGGCACACTATAATCCCAGCATTCAGGGGGCTGAGGCAGGAGGACTGCTGTAAATTCAAGGCTAGCTTGGCTTATGTGACAATGAGAACCTGGTCTACAACAAAAAAGGGTCAGTGAGAAGGCTCAGAGGGTATAAGTGTTTGCTGCCAAGGCTGATGGCCAGAGTTTGATCCTGGGACCCACATGGTAGAAGAAGAGAGAGCCCATGCCTACAAGTTCCTTTGACCCCCATGTTCACATGTGAAATAAATGTAATAGAATATTCTAAAGTATAACTAGCTTGGCCCCAGATCTGCTCAGGACCCTCAGCTGGTCTCTTTTCCCATCCTGGCACCTCTGCCTGGGGCCTTCAGCATCGCAGCTCCCTCAGGATCCACCAAGAAGAATCCCAGTGAGACCAAGAGGATTGTACCTGGGGGGCAGGGAAGATGGTTCAGTGGTTAAGAACCCTGGATGCTCTTGTGAAGGACCTGGGTTCCGTTCCCAGAATCCATATGGTGGCAAACATAACGCAAAAATTTTTGGTGTGGATTTCTCAAGAGAAGGTCTCATTGCTGAGCTCTGGCTATCATGGAACTCACTCTGTAGACCAGGCTGGCCTCGAAAACACAGAGGTCCAGCCTCCTCTGCCTCCCAAGTGCTAGGATCAAAGGTGTGCACCACTATACTTTGCCGACCAAAAATAATAATAATAATAATTTAAAGATGACACATTTTGCTGAGGGCTGACCTCTGACCTGGAATAACACAGCCACCATTAACACAATTTCCTGCTCCTGTGTCTTTAAGGGGAAGGTAATTTTATCACGCAGAAAGTGTGTTCTCAGCCATAGCCTTGGGCAGGATCATTTTTCCCATTCATTTTCTCAATCTATTGCAGCTTTCTTTTCTCACTCTCTGTAGTGAAGACAGTTGTGGTCTAGCCCAGGCCAGCCCAGCCTCCAGTTATCCATCCTCCTGCATCAGCGTTTAGGTGCTGGACTCCCAGGACCATCGGCAAGGCTGATTTTCTTTCTTGGCTGTCTGTTTTTTTAGGGGTATGTGAAGGATTAATAACCTAGAAGCCTCAGGCAGTCTGAGAGACTCCCCGAAGGAAGAGATGTAGCGCTGATCTCAGAGGGCAGTTAGGACCAGGGACGCCAATGTGGTAAGGACTCCACCAAGCTTTACCAGCTTGCGAAAGCAGAAAATAAGTCTGCAGATGAAATCTGTCACCCAAAGGTCCTGTTTCTACCCTACAAAACCTGAGGCCCCTTGTGCCCCAGGACATAGACTCCACTAGAGACACTTCCTTCAGTATTCTGATTAAAGGGCAATTCTGCTCCTGCAAGAGGCCACAGTCATCGCTATATCAATCACTTCTGTTGATCCTGACTAAGGACGTGTGTGTGTGTGTGTGTGTGTGTGTGTGTGTGTGTGTGTGTGTCTGTGTGTGTGTGTGTGTGTCTGTATATCTCTGTGTGTGTGTCTCTGAGTATGGATGTCTGTGTGTGTGTGTGTGTGTGTATCTCTGTGTGTGTCTCTGCGTATGGGTGTCTGCATGTGGGTGTCGCTGTGCGTGTCTCTGTGTGTCTGTGGTTGTGAGCTGCCGTGTGGCTTCTGGGAATGGACCCAGGGTTCCCTGGGAGGGTAGTCAGAGCTCTTCCCTCCTAGAGCTGGGTCTCACTCTGCAGTCCTGGCTGCCCTAAAAGGTACTGTGTAGACCAGGCTGGCCTCCAATCCACCAGCTTCACTCTTGAGTGCCGAGGTTAAAGATGTGCACCAGCACACCCAGAGTCATTTTTATTTTTATTTGTGTGTGTGTGTGTGTGTGTGTGTGTGTGCTCCTGAGCATAAATTTATGCACTCTCTGTACAATACCCACAATGCCTTAGTACTGATCCTTCTCTCCAGCCCACAGTGTTGATTTCCCACACTTTCTTCACCCTCTCATGGGTCTGTATCTGTATACTGACAGAAACATACACACGATAAACTTACAGTCCTACTGAATAATGAGACTTTAGGGCGGCAACAGGCTCAGCTCCTGTGGTGACATTTTTGCCTTAGGCGTAAGTCAATACATAATGCAGAGGACACCGATGAGCCAGTTAGGAGAAGTGTGGGTACAGCTAGGCCCCGTGGCCCAGCCTGGTAACACCAACACTGAGGAGGCCAACGTGGGAGAATCACCAGTTCAAGTCCAGCCTTGGCCTCAAAGTAAGACCACAACAAAGTGAAAAGTCTAAACAAGAGATGAAGAGGTGGAGGCAGGGGGTTGCAGGTCACCTAAACTGCTTGGAATAATGCTTTGGGTGGTGGCTACACGAGTGTGCATCTGGGACCTGTGCCCCTCAAAGGCTGAACGAACTTCAACCTCGCCATGGCCTTGGCAGATAGCTCACGGTATTATCCCAGTGCTGACCTGTCCCGTCCCCCATCCCATCCCGTGAATCATGCCTCATCCCCTGCCTTAAAACTGGGGCGCTCAGTGGTACAGCTGGTGCTTTACCCTTGGGTTGCCATGGGTTACCTCTCCAGGGCCACAGAGGAAGGAGAAGGGGATATGAGTATGAGAGAGGCCTTCTGGGAACTCTGGGCTTTCTGAAAGAATTTTCTGCAATCCTAGAATGGCGGGTCTAGAGTTAAAGGAAGATCAAAGCTCAAAGTTACAGCAGTTTGTTTTGTTTTTAAAAAGAAAAGAACACAGAGTTCTTCCAAAACATTTGCAGGAGCTGGAAGCCAAGCTCAGGACCCAATCGGCGCCTTCTGCAGTTTCCTGACTTGGTTTCCCCTCTTTTACAACACGTACAGATTGCTCTTAAAACCTGCTGTTTCTCGACAAGAAGAAACCCTGAAAAAACAATAGCTGTTTCATTATGAATTCTTCTCTGGGTAGGATGCTAAGGAAACCTAGGCTTGGAGGGACATCGTGAGAAGCCCCTGAAGCCATTGGCTGGGTGATTTGCATAGCCCCGCCCTCCCCGGGAAATCGAAACCGAAAAGCAGCTGCATCCTGCTCAGCCCTGGAAAGGGGGAGACACTTGGGCTGCCGAGGGAAAGCTTCAGGGACGATGGGGCAGGGACTCAGCAGCATCCCGGCCTGGGAGCTGGACAAGTTTATAGAGGACCACCTCCAACCCGATGCCAGCTTCCGTCATGATGTCAGAGCCATCATCAATATCATGTGTGATTTCCTGAAGGAGAGATGCTTCCGAGACGCTGCCCACCCTGTGAGGGTCTCCAAGGTGGTGAAGGTGAGCCCCGCTCAGCCCGAGCTGACCCGGGTGGGGTGGGAGAGGACCCTCAGGAGCCAGACTGCAGCCCTAATCCCGTCTCCTCACCTCTGATCACAGCTGTGTGGTGTGGGGGGGTTCTGCCCCCAGATCCCACATCTGTGTTAGAAAAAGAGCCTCAGCTACAGTTTATGTTCCACTCTCTCAAGCCACATCCATTTCAGAGTCAGGGAGACTGAGGCCAAGCTTGGGGAAGAAGTTTTCTGGAGAGTGGTGGATGGGGGGGCCCAACCTTTGCACTGCTGTGTGACCTTGGGTGAGTGAATTACCATCTCTGTGCCCAGGGTTCTCTGCACACCTCCTATATTGGCACAGGACATGCAGACTAAGTGTGGCACAGAGGACAGAACAGGACCCCATATGCTGGTGACTGGATTGATGGATGATCACTGGGCTCGGTTCCGGGTCTTGGACTTTTCATCAGTACCTAATTTACTGGGAAAGCTGCAGAAATAAAGTTGTTTTCTTTTCTTTCTTTTTTAGTTAATTTTATTTATTTATTTATTTATTTATTTATTTATTTATTTATTTATTTAATTTTATGGATGGCGGTTGTGCATGTGTTACTGCAGGCGCCCTCAGAGTTGAAGAGTGGGTGTCACATCCCTTTTAGCTGGAGTTATCTAGGTGGCTGTGAGCTGGCTGGCCCGCATGGGTGCTAGGCACTAGACTCAGGACATCTGTAACAACAGCGGGGTCTTTTAACTACTGAACCACCTCTCCATTCCCAGACGGGACATTTGGTAATGACCACTCAACTGTGGCTGGGGCCCGTGTGAGGGATTATTCTCAGCATGAGTCCTTCTGAAAATATTTTGTTTTACAGATGTGGATCTCTTTTTACTAATTTTTTTCTGTTGCTCTCTGAATTTTGTTATTAAATATTACGTAAGGCCGTTTTCTTACAAGTATGTGATGTCATGTGAGCACAGTCTACCAACTAGCAATGTTAACAATGGGGATCATGACAACGGTTTCACGAGTCCGTGTTAATTTACTCAGAGTCTCCTCTCACCCACTACCATCCCGTCCTTTGCCCCCGCCACTGACCTCGCCTAGAGGGTCCCTCTCTGATGGCATGTCACGTGTGTGCAGTGAGATCTGGATTCCACATGAGAGAAAATGTGCTATTTTGTCTTCCCTCATGACCCACTCTTTAGACACCTCCCCCACTTTTCCCACATAGCCCCGCTTCTATCACACACACACACACACACACACACACACACACACACACACACACACACTCACACACTCATTCTCACAGACATATTTAAATATAGACCCCACAGATAAATGCTGATGTTCATTATTCTGAGTCTGGCCTATCTCTTGAACCACGAGGAGATCCAGAACCATCTTTTTTCCTGCATTGATCCTGATTTCGCTCTTCAGGGCTGACTATTATTCCACTAAATATGTGCTGGCTTTGTCTATTCTCTCTCCATCTGTGACCCTGGGTGGTGGACCCCAGGCTGCTGAGGGTCTGGACTGCTGGGCAAGGCTCTGCCTGTCGTCTGTCATTCTCGTCATTGTCTTTCAGGGCGGCTCCTCGGGCAAAGGAACTGCTCTAAAGGGCAGGTCAGACGCCGACCTGGTGGTGTTTCTTAACAATCTCACCAGCTTTGAGGATCAGTTAAGCCGACGGGGAGAGTTCATCCAGGAAATTAAGAAACAGCTGTACAAGTTTCAGAGAGAGAGACATATTTGGGTGAAGTTTGAGGTCCAGAGCTCATGGTGGCCCAACCCTCGGGTACTCAGCTTCAAACTGAGCTCCCCTGATCTTCAACAGGAAGTGGCGTTTGATGTGCTGCCCGCCTATGATGTCCTGGGTAAGCCAGTCAGAGCCTCAGCCGGCCCTTCCGTGTGCCTTCATCCTCTCCTCTGTTTCTGTGTTTTTATGTGTGTGCACGTGTGTGTGTGTGTGTGTGTGTGTGTGTGTGTGTGTGTGATCATGAACCATGACTGACACACCTCAGAGGCCATCCATCTTTTTTGAGGCCTGGTCTCTTCCTGCCTCAGAGTTCAATAATTAATCTTGACTGACTGGGCAGAGCCCCGGAACCCTCTTGACTCCCCTCCCCAGCTCTGGGATTACAATCCTAAATCACCACTCCCAGCTTTTCCCTGAGTCCTGGGCTTCCAACCTGGGTCCTCACGCTTCTGTGACAAGCACGTTGCTCACTGACCATCTCCACAGCCCACACCTTCTATTCCTGAACTGAAAACCCTTATCAATTGAGAAACTCTCCCAAACAGAGTATCTCTTTAAAGCTGAGCTGGGGAGGACAGACTTTAGAATTTTGGGAGTGGGAGTGAGAATCCATCAGAGAAGGGCATTAAGTAGCACGCTGGCTCAGTGAGGGGATGAAGGCACTTTAGATGACCCCTCAGCTGACCAGTGATATTCGAGGCTGGGTATGGATTTTGTCTTTCTAAACATAAGCAGAGAACTCAAAGAATATTACTAACTGATGATCTCACCCAAAGAATAGGAAACCTCAGACCTGTTCATAGGCCTGGGTGCCTGTGGGAGGGTTTGTGCAGGATGCAGAATTTTCCTGAAGCTGTATGCCTCAGGAAAGAAAACAGGAAACAGAGCCACACCACATTCCCACCCACTTCACATCTGTTAAATCATTAATCATTAAATGATCCTCTATGTAAAGACCTCACACCAGGTTTGACACACAGTGTGTCTCCAAAATTACAAAATTGCTCACCTCTACCCTAAGACACTCATGGATACCCTCTGATAGCATTCTGGGGAGGGGTGGGCACAGCACCCCCTGCTGGCCACTGTGAGAACTGCTGCTATTAACTTAGAGACAAGGCCACTGCCCTTGGCTTAGGAGAGCAATGGACACAGTGCAGAGTCTCAGGCAGCAGGGAATGAGAGGCCAGCCTGGGAGCAGGAGCAGGGCAGCATGCTGTGGGAAGCTGCAGGGGCTTAGAGCCCTGCTGAGTGGAGGGGCCAGAGGGGGTGACCCAGAAATGAGCTGGGAGGGCTGCTCCCCAGAAGTCTGTCTTGGTCATGGACTTCCTCAGCCTCAGCAACTTTCCAGTGAGGAAGTGGGGCCACCACAGTGAACCCCTTGGAAATGGCAGTGTAAGCGACTGCCCAAGTGAGAACCCAGCCACAACTCTATCCAAGATGACTTAGCCCATGGGGCCCGCTATGTGAAAATAAACACTTGAGACTCTCCTGGGGCGCTGAGTGACCAGCTGTGTCCTCAACTCCATCAGTAGGTGATTTTGCCCTGTACCAGCATCAAAGCCTGATGGTATGGCCTGCTGCAACCATGACCACACACCTGCACACACCTTAGGTACAGACTGCTTCCTGTCTAGTCTCCTCAAATGTGCACATGCACCCACACACAGACACACACCCACATGTATTCTTTAGCCTGCTGCCCATCCACTCTACAAGTTCAGAACACACACACACACACACACACACACACACACACACACACACACACACACACACCACCATATCTTGTTGTTCTCAGGACCTGGTCAATTAAACCATATGATATTAAGTTAGGCACTATGGAAAATCATGCACTAAAAACACACAGTGGCTGGAGAGATGGCTTAGTAGATAAGGACAAATGCTACACAAGCATGAGGATCTTAGTTCAAATCCCCAACACTCACTTAACTTAGAAGGTGCCACACACAGATCTGTAACTCCAGCAGTATAGGGGACAGAGACAGGAAAATCTCTAAGACCTGCTGCATGTCAGCCAAGCTCCACGTTCACAGAGAGACCCTGCCTCAAAGGGAGAAGGAGACAAACTATAAAGGATGAAACCAGTGTGTCCTCTCTTATCTCCAAACATAGGTGTATAACGTTTCATGAACACAAACAATACATGCACAAAATAGGGCAGAGACTCTGTAAGCACAAGATACATGATATATAAATGCAGCCAATAGCTCCACAGTAAACTCTGACACAAGCAGGAGTGTACACACACATGACAAGCCCCATGCACAAGATACTGGACCCCAGAGCATGGTTGGCCATCATTAGATGACCCTGCAGCTCTCTCGTGTGTGACCTCAGCGTGCTGTTTCCTCCCACCGCTGTCTCCAGGCCTGTGGGGAAGGCACTGTACTAGGACCAGTTGGGGGCAGGGATTATCCATGGCCACATGGTGTTTGCAGTCCTGAGGGGTGATGGGCACATGGTTGTATGGGGAATGAGGCTTGCTGTGGTAAAACTCTGCCTGTTCCCTGAACCCCACAGCCTGTGAGCTTGTCACCCCAGATATACCCAAGAACCTCAGAGAAGGGCTGGAGTGTTAACTGAGTGAAGCCTCCTTGACAGGTCATGTTGGCATCTACGGCAAACCTGGCCCTGAAATCTACAAAACGCTCATCAGGAAGTGCATCTCCCTGAGGAAGGAGGGTGAGTTCTCCACCTGCTTCACAGAGCTCCAGAGAAACTTCCTGAAGCATCGTCCAACCAAGCTGAAGAGTCTCATCCGCCTGGTCAAGCACTGGTACCAACTGGTATGGCATCTGGCCCATCTGCCATGAGCCCCGTCTATACAGGGGTGGATACAGCCAGAGAGTAGAGGGAGTATTCTAGTTTGCTTTCTATCGACATGATATCTTTGTTACATGACCAAACGGCACTTGGGAAGGAAAGGTCTTATTAGGTCCCACGTCCCAGTCATAGTCCATCACGAAGGGAAGAAAGGTCAGTCACTGTAGCAGAGACGATGGAGGAATTCTGCTCACTGGCTTCCTCTCCGTGGCTCACTCAGTTTATATTCATATACAACCCAGAGTCATCTGCCCAGACGTGGCATCAACCAGAGTTGGCTAATCCCACCCACATCAATCATTAATTAGTAACATGTCCCCCACAAACTACCCTAGACCAGTTGATGGAGGCATTTTCTTAATTAAGGTTCCCTTCTCCCAGATGTCTAGTGGACCAAAACTAACCAGCACAATTGACTGCTTTTCAAGTTGATGCACAAACAGACCACTATTAAACCATAACCTTTCCTTTCTTGCTTATCCCTAAGATCTCATGTCTGCATCACATTATAAAATACAATATAGCCTTCAAAGTCACAGTTTAAAAAAAAAACAAAACCAAAACTCCAACACTTATAAAAATTAGTCTCTCAACTGTGAGCTCTTATAAAATTAAGAACAGAAGTTAAATACTCTTATCCTAGAGCAAAGAACCAGGGCATAATCACAATCAGATCAAACAAAACCAATGTCCAACAGTGCAAAAGCTCAATATCTGATATCTGGGACTCACCATTTTCATTTTCTGAGCTTCAAAGGGCCTGGGCTTTGTTCATCTCGGGCTCTGCCATCCACAGCACACAGCTGGTCTCACAGGCTCAGGCCAGCTCTGTTCACATGTTCTGCTCTCCTTGGCAGTGGTCTCATGCTCAGGGGACCTTCAGTGTTTGAGGGGGTTCTCCACTACAGTTGAGGCTGCACTTTCTCCAATGGCCTCTCTCGGTCTCTCTCAGTGCCAGGCCTCAGCTGATCTCCATGACCCCTTCAATCCTGCAGTCTTGAAGGGACTAAAATAGAACCACCTGGGAGACATCTCCACTTTACCAGGTCTGGCTGTCACCATGAGATACAGTCTTGGGTCCCTGGATGACAGCTTCTGTGTGTGACCATGAGGAAACTCTTCCCAGAAGACTTGGCCTCCATGGTGAAGGTCTCTTCTTACTCAGAGCTGATTTTCAGCCCCAGCTGATGAGAAACCATGATCCTTAATTCAAAATCTCACACAAACAGCCAGATAGAGTCTTTGCTTCCCTCTGAAACTTCACACACCAGCCTCTGTCATCTGCCTGTCTGTCAACATTTGTATCTTCCAAGTTCCCACAAACAGCACATTAGGCTCTGAGCACTCAATGGCTTTTCCAACCCAAAGTTCCAAAACCCTTCCACTATCCTGCCAAAGAGCAACATGGCAGGTGTGTCCCAGCAGTAGTCCACTCTCTAGGACCAGGAAGTTGAGGCAGGGATTTAAGCAGAAGCCACGGAGGAGCACTGTTTATTGGCTTGATACCCCGTTACTGCTCAGCCTGCTTTTTAAAAGCAACTCAGAACCACCCTCCCAGGGGTGGCTCTGCCCACAATGGGCTGGGCCCTCCCACATTAATCACTGATCAAGAAAATGACTTACAGGCTTGCCCACAGCCTGTCTGATGGAGGCATTTTCTCATTTGTGGGTCCATCTTCTCCAGATGACTCGACTTGTGTCAGGTTGACAAAAAGGAAAAAAAAAATTAGTGGTGAGGAAAAAAAATTGAAAGGGAAAAAGGCGGGTGGAAAGGAGGGAGGGGCAGGGGACGAGAGAGAATCAAGGGGTAAGTGGGGGTGATGAGGTAGGGTGATGCTGAGGGAGGGGACCGGAGAGGAAGGAGGACTCTCTATGTTTGTTCTAATTGATTTTTTTCCAGTCAGCTAACTCTCTCTTCAGCTGTGTCTAATTCACTGTTCTCTGGCTGCTGCCTCATTTGTGTCTTTGAATTTTTTCTTCCTTGGCAAATCTTTCCCGTTCCTTTCTATCACTTTGATTTTCCCGACTCTTCGTGCAATTCTCTCTTTAAACATTTTATTCCTTGTTATATTCTGGGCTTTTTTAATCTGTGTGCGTTCATACCTGTTCACGGGAGCACACGTGTATGTGTTTATATGTGTGTGTGCAAAAGCACGTGCAGGCCATAGAGCAATGCCAGGTCCTCAGTCACTCTCCACCTTGTATATCCAGGCAGGGTCTGATGCTCGAACCCACAGCATGCTGAGTCATGAGGTCTGAACCCTCATGTAGTCCTGGGGACCCCCATCTTTACCCCCTGAAGCTGGGATTATGAGTCAGCTTCCTCACCAGACATTGATGTGCATGTTGCGGATCTAAACTCCCTGGCTTGCCTGAGGGGGGGGGACACTTTATCCATTGATCAATCTCCTTGGCCCCTCCCCAGTTATTTCAGAGCCTGTGATAAAACCTTCAAGAGTGAGCATCATTACTATCCCGCCCCCACCCTCATTCCCTGGCTGTCACTCAAAGTGTCATGATTCCTCCTGTGCCTGCCGGTAAATGCGCAGTCTTTGTGGACCGCACAGTCTCCATCCCAACCGCTCAACCACTGGCTGTAGCCTAGGAGGGTCCGTAGACTGAATCTAAAGGACTAGGTATAGCTGTGTGTCAATAAACCTGTGATGACAACATCAGGTGGCAGTTGAATTGACCCCGTGAGAAGTGGTCCCCCCACATCAGCTGATGTGACAGCCTGTTTTTCTCATTGCCTTTTTCTTCTCAGTGTAAGGAGAAGTTGGGGAAGCCACTGCCCCCCCAGTATGCCCTGGAGCTGCTCACAGTCTATGCCTGGGAATGTGGGAGTGGAGACACTGAGTTCAACACAGCTCAGGGCTTCCGGACAGTCTTGGAACTGGTCACCAAGTACAGGCAGCTTCGAATCTACTGGACAGAGTATTATGACTTTCAAGACCAGGACATCTCCAATTACCTGCACAGACAGCTCAGAAGATCCAGGTAGCATGTCCCCACATGGCCCAGCTCCTCACCACGGGGTCCAGGCTGCAGGAGTGTGAAAAAGGGGAGGTGGGAGTTCTGTGTCAGTGAAGCATCTCCTGTCCTGTCGTCACCGTGCTGGGCCCTGTCCTGCTGGCCCCTTATTGACACGAAGACCTGCAACCCTGGGCTCTCCTGTCTGTAGATAAGACCAAGGCTCTGACCTTGTCCAAACCCAAACAGTCGAGAAAGGGGAGTACATGGAGCGGGAACGGAGACATTCCAGCAGTAACATAAGTCATAAGGGCTGCTAGGTACTGAAGATTGACTCGGGGACCAATTAATTGTAAATAATACAGTAGACTTGTTGCCCAAGGTAGGGACCTGTTGTGATCCGATGTTGTGTTCAGCCCTCACATCTCATCTCATCCTTTGAGACTGACTGGTTCAACTCTCCCCATCTCACAGATCAGAGAGCCTGAGGGACCTGCCTCAGGACACACAGCTACTAAAGAGTAGAGGATTGGAACCCAGGCCTTCCAGGTCATGGGCAAGTGGCCCTCCAGGCTTGCTCTATGCATGGGGCAGAGACTAGGACAAACTTTGGATAGGGGTGATCTGCTGGGCTTCTCCACTGCCCCTGGGCAGTGGTACCTGGGACACCGGACAGCTGGTTAATTCCCTCTCTGAATGTTGCTCTGCAGGCCTGTGATCCTGGACCCTGCTGACCCAACAGGGAACGTAGCTGGTTCAAACTCAGATGGTTGGGGGCGACTGGCTGGAGAGGCTAAGGCCTGGTTTCGGTACCCATGCTTTAAGAACAAGGATGGTTCCCCAGTGCGCTCCTGGGATGTTCAGGTGAGACCCTGTCATCACCCTGTCCCCTTGCACACAGCTTAGGTCACTCCATCTGTTTGGTGAATACTCTCACCAAGATGTGATCTTTAGCTACAGGACTCCACACTCCTAGGAAAGTCAGTTGCTTCCCTGTTTTACAGCCATTTTAGCGGCATTCAGAGATGTCATAGGCTGGCAAGATGGCTCAGTGGGTAAAGCACATGCTGCCAACACTGGTGACCTGGGCTTGATCCCTAGAACCCTAAGGTAGAAGGAGAGACCAACTCTTCCAAGTTTTCTCTGAGCTTCATCTCTGTGCTGTTACACAAGTGAACATGGATACACACACACAAACACATAAACACATTCACACAAACTCACTCTCAAACTCACACACATATACCCACCTTCATTTCCAAACTCTCTCACATACACACTCACTCACACTCACAGACACAGGTGCACCCGCACACTGACACGCCAAGATCAATCCCACGTGAGTCTATTTAATGGGTAATAGGACCACTACACTGATACACAGGGAGAGTGTGAAAAGGAGGCTCAGAGCTCAAACCACGGGCTCAGGGACGCTTAGCTAAGGATAAACGGGGCTGGAATTTCCGTGGACTCTGAAGCCAGTGCTCAGGTCCACCTAGCAGCCCATCTTTCCTGTCTCGTTGTCATGTGGTCAGTTGCACTCAGGGGGGCTGTGTCACAGCCAAAGAGGCACAGAGGGACCTGCACTTGGACTTTCCTCCTCCTGGTGTAGGGGCTTTCTGATGTTAGGGAACCGATGGTTCCCTTGGCCATGCATGGGTGGCCGAGCTTAGCCTGGGATATTGGAACCAAACCCCAGTTCAAGAAGGAAGTGAGAGGGGATATTAGGGATGTGGGAGAGAAGCATGGGAAGCTATAGTGGCCTCCAGGGTTGCCATGCAGCAGACAGTTGGCCTCCAGGGTTGCCATGCAGCAGACAGTTGGCTATGCCCAATCTCTCATTTGACAGATCTATAAATGAATGAGGGGTCCTCAGGTGGGAGGCATGACTTCCAGGGAAGTACTCTATATACCCACAAGGGCCTGAGTTCTAAAGTTGGCCTACTGGCCACCTTCCCAGATCCTGTCTAAGGGGCTCAGGTGGCCCGTTACAGCACCCACCTTCAGGCCTCATTTATACCCCCTTCCCAATAAGAATGTGGGCTCCTGACATGATTGTGTGTTTTCTATTGCAGACGGAGGTTGGTGTACCACACCAGGAGAACCAGGAGACTAATTTTTTTCGTAATGTCTGTTTAGTTTTGTTGTTTTCATTTGTTTTTGGTATTTCAAGGGCTGCTTCTGCATAACATGGGCTACCCTGGAGCTCGCCACCCTCCTGCCTTAGTGCTGGGATGACTGCAGTGTAGACCTGATGTGCCCTTCCGTCCATGCTCAGGTGGATGAGAATGGAGCATGTGTCCTCCTGTGAGCTCAGTAGCACCCTTCCCAGAAGGCTCCCAGAGTCGGGGATGTGCTCCTCTGCTCTTGGCCTTGACCAGAGAGGTCAGGATGCTGCCAAGGCCCCAGTGATGGAGTGTCCAACCTGGAGTCAGACTCCAGGCTTCTGACCCTGGCCCACCTACCCTTCCACCCTGTCCCATCACAGACAGCCTTCCTCACAGCCTGCTTCATCAGCTGTATCCTCTGACAGCATTCCCTGGGGGGAAAGAGATGCAGAAGGGTCGGGGAGAATTCCAACTTGACTTCTGTCTGTGTGTCTGTTGGGAGGTTCTGTCCAATGTCTGATGAACAATAAACCACAGCCAATGTCATGAGGGTGTGTGAGATGAGTCATAGAGTATAGACATAGGTGTGTGTGTGTGTGTGTGTGTGTGTGTGTGTGTGTGTGTGTGTGTGTGTATGGACACTTGTGGTTCAACTAGATGCATTTATTGAGCACTTGTTACATGTGCTCCCCATGAGTCCAGCCACCGAGCACTCAACAGTGGACAGAGCAGAACCAAATCATTACAGCTTTTTATTCCGGGTGGCTTGGGGATCCCTCCAGGTCACTTGTACATAAACCAGAGACAGGAATCCTTGGTTCCTTCTGTCCATGTCCCAAGACAAGATTCTAGGCCTGCCCCCATGTGACTCAGAAGCTGTTCTGCAGCTGCACATGGCCAAGGGGATCTGGGAATGTGAGCATTGCATGTGACGATGCACCATGGCTGCAACATGCAGGCTGGGGTTTGAGGATGTGCATGACAAATAAAAAGTGCATGGAGTTTGTGACTATGGTGACTTTGAAACGAAACATGGTTTGTCTGTAGTGATTATGAACTTCTGGTGCATTGAGTTAAATCACAAGGAGTGTCAGCTTTGTCTCTTCCTCTCTCTCTGTCTCTCTGTCTCTGTCTCTTTCTCCCCCTCTTTCTGAGAGAGGGTCTCATTATGTGTCCCAGGCTGCCTGGAACTCACTGCAATCCTTCTACCTCAGTCTCCCCAGCTGTGGAATTATACACACATGCACACACACTACTAACCTCCACACAGAGAATTAAATGGTTCCATAGGAAGGAAGACACCTCTAATCTGGGCCACATCTTCTGCTGGTATAAGGGACATGGAAGAAGGAAGCTTCTGTGCTTTGCCTGCTTGCTTTTGCCTTGCTAGCCCATCCATCCCTTCACTGGCGTTAGAGCCTAGTTCTTTGGGATTCCAGCATATACAGAAGACCAGATGAGGCATCCAGCTTCAAGAAGTAAACAATTTCTGGATTCTGGGATGCTCCATAAATAGCCTGTCACTGTTGGATTAGCTGGACCACAGCCCATAAGTCATTCTCATAAACCCCCTTTCTGTATACATAGAGATTCATTTTTATAAGTTCTACTACTCTAGAGAGCCCTGACTAACACAAGAGAGCACCCGACCTTGACCAAAAGGTCCAAGGTGAAGACTAGGCTTAAAACCCAAAGACATGGATGGTAAATCAGGACCAACATGGGGCCCACAGGAAGAGAAGGGATGAGCACTGTGCTTAGGGCCAAAGGGCTCTTGGGCAGTTCCAGTCTGGAGCAAGCATGATGCTTCACAACATGGCAGTCAGACACAGTGGTGTGCAAGTGTCAACTGTGGAACTCTTTCTCCATCTGAGAGATGCTCTTCAGTCACCCCATTGTCATGGAAACCTGATCCTGCCACCTTGTGGCTCCTCCCTAGGACTGCTCATCACTCATCCTGTGTCCTGCTGTTAACCTCCATGGTCTTTATCATTGGGAAAGCTCTCAGAGGTCCACACAGGGAGTCATTTCATCATGGAGACATGGGATGTGGCCATTACATGTCACATGTAGACTTGCTTTAGTGTGGGGTACATAAGGGCTCACATGATGGGTCTCCTCAGCTTGGCAGGAGACATGGGGCACCCCTGGCTATTGTTTGTTAAAACCTTCTTTGTGTATCTGGGGGTGTTTCAGAAGAGGCAAGACTGGAATCATAGACCAGCATCATTGCATCCACCATGGGGTTAAATAGAGCACAAGGCAGAGTGTGGTGTATTCTGAGGTCTAGGGTTTTGTAGGGGTCCACCGAAGGCTCAGATAGAGCACAAGGCTGAGTGTGATGTGTTCTGAGGTCTAGGGTGTTGTAGGGGGTATTTACTCTTTGTGGTGAGCTGCCACCCAGCTCCTAAATAAATACACACAGAGACGTATTCTTACTTATGAAACCCTGGCCTTAGTTTGGCTTAGTTCCTAGCCAGTTTTCTTTAAATTATCCTGTCTATGTTTTGCCTCTGAGCTTTTCCTGTTTTCTTCTGTAAATTTTACTCTGTGGCTTGCTGGTTGTGTAGCTGGTTGGCTGGTCCCTGGAGTCCTCCTACTCTGTGAGATCTCTTTTCTCTTCCATCTCTTTTCTTCTTCCCTATATCTTCTCTCTGCCTGCCAGCCCCGCCTATCCTTTCTCCTGCCTCGCTATTGGCCATTCAGCTCTTTAGTAGGCCATCAGGTGTTTTAGACAGACACAGTAACACAACTTCACAGAGTTAAACAAATGCAACATAAACAAAAGTAACACACCTGAAAATAATATTCCACAACACTAGGGGACTCGTGTCTTCTCACACTCCAGGACATCGGGGCTCCTGGTTCTTAGGGCTGCTATAGTGAGAATAGAATGAATGAGTGCTGGAAGGACACCCCACATGCACACTTAATAACACAGTTATTAAGAGAGTGGGCATTAGGGAGAGGAGCAGGTTTGGGAGTGGGTAGCTCTGTGCAATGCCCTGAACTTTTAGTGAGCAGTGCCCAAGATGTGAGTGCACACAGGTCTTTTGTGGTTCCAGGGTTTTGCATATTTATGGTTCTGACAAATGAGCTGCTGGTTTATGGCACTGAATTATGGAACCATTTAGTTTGGTGGTGGTGGTGGTGGTGTGTGTGGTTTTGTGGGGTCAGAGGTCAGCCTAGAGTGTCATTCCTGAGGCACTAACTACCTTTTTTTTTTTTTTTAAGCAGGGTCTTTCATGGGCTTGAGTTCACCAACTAGGCTACAGTGGCTAGCCAGGGAGCTTCAGGAGCCTCCTGTCTATGCTTCTACAGCACCAGGCTAACTGCATGCTACCACCTTGGTTTCTTAACACTGATACTGTTTTTTAACTACGTGTATGTCTGTGTGTGGACATGGGCACACGAGTGCTAGTGTTTGTGGAGGCCGGAGTAGTCTGATCTCATTGGAGCTGGAGTTAGAGATGGCTGTGAGCTACCTAACAGGGATGCTGGGAATCAACCTCGGGACCCCTTCAAGAGCAGTTAGTGCTCTTAGCCACCAAGTAAGGAGCACGTGGGATTTTTTAATGGATTAAATTCGGTCCTCGGGCTTGCAAGGTGAGCACTGTACTGCCTGAGCCAGCTCCTCAGCCTGCTCTCCAACCCAGTAATTCCCCTGCAGGGGCGGAGCTAGCTCATAGATGTCCTGCAAACCATGGGGCGGTTTTACTCTTTCTAGCAGCCACTTTAAAAGTTTTGTAAGATGGGCCGGAGAAATGGCTCAGCAGTTAAGAGCGCTGGCTGCTCTTCTTGAGGACCTGAGTTCAATTCTCAGCACCCACATGATGGCTCACCACTGTCTAGAACTCTGGTTCCAGGGGGATCTGGTGCCCTCTTCTGGCTTCCCTGGGTACTGCATGCATATGGTGCACAGATAAATAGTCTGGCAAATCCTTTCACACACATAATTTTTTAAAAAGATTTATTCATTTATTTTATGCATGAGTGCTCTGTCTTCACATACACCTTTATGCCAGAAGATTCCACTAGAGAGGGTTGTGAGCCACCATGTGGTTGCTGGGAATTGAACTCAGGACCTCTGGTAGAGCAGCCAGTGCTCTTAGCCACGGAGCCATCTCTCCAGTCCCATGTGATTTTTAAAATTGTAAGGAGAGGTGCTCACATTTGTAATTCCAGAACTTGGGGGACTGAGGCAGAAGAGTTTACTGTGGTTTCCAGACCAGCAGGGGCTCTGCAGCAAAAGCTCGCAAAAAATCGTACAGAAAGACAAACAGAAAAAAGAGACAGAGGTGATGAAAATATGAACCTCCTGCTTTGGCACATCAACTTCCATCTGTAATAGAAAACACACAATCATGTCAGGAGCACATATTCAAACTGGGAAGAAGATGCAAATGAGTCCCCAGGGTGGGTGCTGTGACGGGCCACCTGGGTCATTTGGATGGGATGCTGGGAAGGTGGCCAGTAGGCTAGCTTCAGGGCTCAGGCCTTTGAGGGTGAACAGGGTCCTTCCCTGGAAGCCATGCCCCCACCCAAGGTGCTCCTGTTCAGTTTGTCAAATGGGAGAGAGGGGCTAGGCACCTACCTACCTGTCTCCTGCGGGACAGCACTAAAGGAGCCTGCCCCCCTTTCCTCTCCCCATCCCCTGCCCCTCCCACATCACCTCTCACTCCCTTCCTGACCTTCTGAAGTTTGGTTCCAGCATCCCTGTACCCATACTAAGCTCCATCCTGAGGCCAAGCACAGCATCATCAGTTCCCTAGCATCAGAAAGACCCCTGACCGAGTAGAGGAAAGGTCCAAATGCAGGTTCCTCGGTCCCTCTTTACCTGTTGCAAAGCCCAGAAGAGTCCCATCAGCCACATGTTAATGAGACAGGAGAGATGGGTTGTTCCATGGACCTGAGCACTGGTTTCAGAGTCCACAGGAATCCCAGCCCCACCACTCCTTAGCTGAGCATCCCTGAGCCAGTGGCTTCACCTCTGAGCCTCCTTTTCACACTCTGTGTTTATGTGTGTCAGTGTGTGGGTGCACCTGTGTGTGTGAGTGCGTGTGAGTGTGAAAGTGTGGGTATGATTGGGTGTGAATGTGTGTGAGTGTTAGAGTTTGTGTGAGTGTGTGTGTGTGTCATGTGTAACATGTACCATGTGTAACAGCACAGAGGTGAAGCGCAGAGAAAACTTGGAGGAGTTGGTCTCTCCTTCTACCTTAGGGTTCCAGGGATCAAGCCCAGGTCACCAGTGTTGGCAGCAGGTGCTTTACCCACTTAGCCATCTTGCCAGCCTGTGACATCTCTGAATGCTGCTAAAATGGCTGGAAAACAGGGAAGCAGCTGGCCTGCCTAGGAGTGTGAAGACCTTTAGCAAAAGATCACATCTTTGTGAGAATATTCTCCAAAGAGATGGAGTGACCAAAGCTGTGTGCAAGAGAAAAAGATGAGGACAAGGACTCACCAGCACATTCCAGGAGCCCACTGGAGACATGCAACATTTAAAAGAGCGTTGGCATTGCAGCCAGGCTGTAGCCTCTTTAGCCAGGCGCCACCAGGCCTCTGGGTTCCCACCAGCCACGTTCCTTGTTGGATCAGCCGGGTCCAGGATCACAGGCCTGCAGAGCAAGATTCAGAGAGAGAATTGACCAGCTACTCAGTGTCCCAGGAACCACTGCACAGGGGCAGTGGAGCCCAGCAGATCACCACTACCCAAACTTTGTCCTGAACCCTGCCCCACAGCATAGAGCAAGCCTAGAGGAATCCTAGGAACCTAGAAGGTCTGGGTTCCAATCCTCTACCTTTAGTATTTGTACATCCTGGGGAGGGTCTGACATGCTCTCCAATCTGTGAGATGGGGAGAGTTGAACCAGCCAGTCTCAAAAGAATGGGGTGTGAGGGCTGAAGACGACACAGGATCAAGACGTGTGACAAGTCTACTGTATTGTTTACAGTTAATTAGTCTGGGTGGTTTTGGGTGCCCTCCCAGCCCTTATGACTTCTGTTATTGATGAAATAACTCAGCTGCTGCTTCATGTACTGTTGTAGAATATTTGTTTAAGATTCATTTATGCTGTGGAATATTTGTTCAATGATACAGAGATGTGCTGCATTCTTTTATGTTGCTTTTGTTTAACTCTGTGAAGCTGTGTTACTCTGCCTGTCTAAAACACCTGATTGGTCTAATAAAAAGCTGACTGGCCAATAGCTAGGCAGGAGAAAGGATAGGCGGGGCTGGCAGGCAGAGAGAATAAATGGGAGGAGAATTCTAGGCCTGAGAGAGGAGAAGCAGGAGCAAGAAAAAAATAAGGAGAGGAGGACACCAGGGGCTAGTCACATAGTCAGCCCCAGAGTAAGAAGGGAAGATATACAGAATAAAGAAAGATAAAAAGCCCAGAGGCAAAAAATAGTTAAAGAAAACTTGGATAATTTAAATTAGAAAAGCTGGCTAGAAACAAGCCAAGCTAAGGCTGGGCATTCATGAAGAAGAATGAGTGTCTGTATATTTATTTGGGAGCTGGGTGGTGAGCCCCCAAAAAGAAAAGAAAAGAAAAAAAACTACAGTGTACTCCCCTCCTTCTGCTGTTTGGGTCTGGACAAGGTCAGAGCCTTGGTCTTCTCATCTGCAGACAGGAGAGCCCACCCCCGCCTCCCAGGACTGCAGGTCCTCATGTCAATCAGGTGACAGCAGGACAGGACCCAGCACAGTGACAGGACAGAAGATGCCTAACTGACATGGAACTTCCACCTCCCCATTTCTGCTGCAGCCTGGTCCTTTCTGGTGGAGAGTTGAGCCACATGAGTATAAAGGCTACCTGGATCTTCTGAGCTGACTATACAGGTAGTCAGAGATGTACTGGTGTTGAAAGTCATAATACACTCTCCAGTAGATTCGAAGCTGCCTGTACTTGGTGACCAGTTCCAAGACTGTCCGGAAGCCCTGGGCTGTGTTGAACTCAGTGACTCTACTCCCACATTCCCAGGCATAGACTGTGAGCAGCTCCCGGGCATACTGGGGGGGCAGTGGTTCCCCCAGCTTCTCCTTACACTGAGAAGAGAAAGGCAATGAGAAAAATAGGCTGTCAGCTGATGTGGGGGGACCACTTCTCACAGGGTCAATTCAACTGCCACCTGATGTTGTCATTATAGGTTTATTGGCATACAACCAATAGATTCAGCCTATGGGAAGTCCTATGATGCACCCAAAGGCTGAGTGCTTGAGATGGAGATCGTGTGGTCTACAAAGACTGCGCATTTGCCAGCAGGCACAGGAGAAATCATGACACCCATGAGTGATAATCAGGGAATGAGGGTGTAATGATGCTCACTACTGAAGGTTTTATCACAGGCTCTGAGATAACTGGGGAGGGGCCAGGGAGATGGCCCAGTGGGTAAAGTGCCTGCCCATGAGCTGTGAGAGCTCGAGGTCAGTTCCCCAACATGAATGTCAGCTTGGTGAGGAAGCTGGCTCACAATTTTAGCTTGAGGGGTAGAAAAGGGTGTCCCCAGGACTATATGACTGTCCAGACCTGCTGGTTCAGCACACTGTGGGTGCATGCATGTCTGAGACCTTGCCTGTATACACATAAGGTGGATAAGGACTGCAGACCCTAAACTGCTCTCTGGCCTCCTTGTGATTATACACACAGATACACATGTGCTCCCATGAGCAGGTATACATACACAAACACCACACAAACACATAAAAAAAAGCACCCACAAAATAACAAGAAATCACACATTTAAAGAAATAATAGCTTGAAGTGGCTGGAAAGCAGAAGCCATAGAAAGTGACATGAAGGATTTGCCAAAGACACAAATGAAGGAGCACACATGGGACAGTGAATTAGACACGGCTGAAGAGGGGTTTACTGGATTGGAAAAAATGGACCAGGAGAAATCATTTCTAACAATCCCAGAAAGTCCTCCTTCCTTCAAGGCTCCCTCCCCCTTTTCCTTCTCCAAAATACAAGACCACCCTCCTTCCCCCACTTTTTTTCCACTGTCTTTTTTCTCACCTTTTGTGCCTCCCTCTCTCTCTCTCTCTCTCTCTCTCTCTCTCTCTCTCTCTCTCTCTCTCTCATCAACCTAACACAAGATTGGTTCATCTTGGGAAGATGGAACAAGAAATGAGAAAATGCCTCCATCAGACTGGCCCGTGGGCAAGCCTGGGAGGCATTTTCTTGATCAATGATGGATGTGGATTGGATCAGTCCATTGTCAGTGATGTCACCCATGAGCAAATAGTCATGAATCATGTCAAAAAGCAGGTCCAGCATCCCAGGGGTATCGGGCAGAAGCAGAGTTCCTCCATGATCCCTGCCTCAGTTCCTGCCTAAAAGTTCCTGTTTAGACTTTCCTCAGTGCTGGAGTGTGATGTTGGGAGTGTAAGACAGACAAGCTTTCCTCTCCAAACTGCTTTCTGTTGTCGTAGTAAGCACAGCAAGAGGACAGACATTGCCTAGAGAGTGGACTACTGCTGAGACACACCCGCCATGTTGCTCTTTGGCAGGATAGTGGAAGGGTTTTGGAACTTTGGGTTGGAAAAACCATTGAGTGCTCAGAGCCTAATAGGCTGTTTGTGGGAACTTGGAAGATACAAATGTTGACAGACAGGCAGATGACAGAGGCTGGTGTGTGAGGTTTCAGAGGGAAGCAAAGACTCTATCTGGCTGTTTGTGTGAGATTTTGAATTAAGAATCAGTGGTTTCTCGTCAGCTGGGGCTGAAAACCAGCTCTGAGTAAGAAGAGACCTGCACC
This sequence comes from Peromyscus eremicus, assembly GCF_949786415.1. Classification (NCBI taxonomy): domain Eukaryota; kingdom Metazoa; phylum Chordata; class Mammalia; order Rodentia; family Cricetidae; genus Peromyscus; species Peromyscus eremicus. The sequence goes on along the minus strand of NC_081438.1, from coordinate 11,005,000 downwards.
ATGGAGGCCAAGTCATCTGGAAAGAGTTTTCTCATGGTCACACACAGAAGCTGTGGTCCAGGGACCCAAGACTGCATCTCATGGTGATAGCCAGACCTTGTAATGTGGAGATGTCTCCCAGGTGGTTCCATTTTAGTCTGAGGCTTCAGGATTGAAGGGGTCCTGGAGAGCAGCTAAGGACTGGCACTGAGAGAGGCCAGGAGAGGCCATTGGAGAAAGTACAGCCTCAACTGTAGTGGAGAACCCCCTCAAACACTGAAGGTCCCCTGAGCATGAGACCACTGCCAAGGAGAGCAGAACATGTGAACAGAGCTGGCCTGAGCCTGTGAGACCAGCTGTGTGCTGTGGATGGCAGAGCCAAAGAAGAACAAAGGCCAGGCCCTTTGAAGCTCAGAAAATGATGAGTCCCAGACACCAGACACTGAGATTTTGCACTATTGCAAAGTTATTTTTGGTTTTGTTTTATCTGATTGTGACTATGCCCTGGTTCTTTGCTCTAGGATAAGAGAGTATTTAACTTGTGTTCTTAATTTTATAGGTGCTCACAGGTGAGAGACTAATTTTTATAAGTGTTGGAGTTTTTTTTTTTTTTTTAACTTTGTGACTTTGAAGGCTATATTGTATTTTATAATGTGATGCAGACATGAGATCTTAGGGATAAGCAAGAAAGGAAAGGTTATGGTTTAATAGTGGTCTGTTTGTGCATCAACTTGAAAAACAGTCAATTGTGCTGGTTAGTTTTGGTCCACTAGACATCTGGGAGAAGGGAACCTTAACCAAGAAAACGCCTCCATCAACGGGCCTAGGGTAGTTTGTGGGGGACATGTTACTAATTAATGATTGATGTGGGTGGGATCAGCCAACTCTGGTTGATGCCACATCTGGACAGATGACCCTGGGTTGTACATGAAAGCAAACTGAGTGAGCCATGGAGAGGAAGCCAGTGAGCAGAATTCCTCCATCGTCTCTGCTACAGTGACTGACCTTTCTTCCCTTCGTGATGGACTGTGACTGGGACGTGTGACCTAATAAGACCTTTCCTTCCCAAGTGCCGTTTGGTCATGTAACAAAGATATCATGTCAATAGAAAGCAAACTAGAATACTCCCTCTACTCTCTGGCTGTTTCCACCCCCTGTATAGACGGGGCTTATGGCAGATGGGCCAGATGCCATACCAGCTGGTACCAGTGTTTGACCAGGTAGATGAGATTCCTCAGCTTGGTTGGTCGATACTTCAGGAAGTTTCTCTGGAGCTCTGTAAAGCAGGTGGAGAACTCGCCCACCTTCCTCAGGGAGGTGCACTTGCTGATGAACTTTCTGTAGATTTCAGGGTCAGGCTTGCTGTAGAAGCAAACACTACCTGTTAAGGAAGTTTTACTCAGTTTAACACCTCAGCCCTTCTGTGGTCCTTTGGTCTGTCTGGGGTGACAAGCTCACAGGCTATGGGGTTCAGGGAACAGGGCAGAGCTTTACAACAGCAAGCATCACTCCCCATACATCCATGTGTCCACTACCCCTCAGGACTGCATACACCATGTGGTCCTGGAAATTCCTGCCCTCAACTGGTCCTAGTGTGGTCCTTTCCTCACAGCCCTGGAGACAGCGGTGGGAGGAAACAGCACACTGAGGTCACATACAAGAGAGCAGCATGGTCATCTAATGATGGCCAACCATGCTCTGGTGTCCAGTGTCTTCTGCATGGGGCTTGTCGTGTGTGTGTGTGTGTTTGTGTGTGTGTGTGTGTGTGTGTGTGTGTACACTCCTGCTTGTGTCAGAGTTTATGGTGGAGCAGTCTGCTGCATTTACATATCATGTATCTCATGCTTACGGAGTCCCTGCCCTATTTTGTTTATGGTGTATAATTTGTTAGTGTGTTTGTGAGGAAGTGTACATGTATGTTCGGAAACAGGAGAAGACACTGGGTGTCTTCCTTTATAGTTTATCTCCTTCTCCCTCAGAGGTAGGGTCTCTCTGTGAATGAGGAGCTTGGCTAGCATCCAGCAGGCCACAGAATAGTAGGTAGCTGTTCCAGCTTTGACCTTGAAACACTGCCCCTAGAGTGAGAGCAGGTAACTGCCACACCTGCCTATGACCTGCTCCTGGGGTGTGGTTGAGAGGGAGCTCCTTCTTGGTACCTTGTGGTCCTGGAAGCTGGATGGGAGACCAAGTCAGAGTTCTCCGCTGGATGGTACCTCATTATGGTGATATTTTATTTGTACTGAAATGTGATTTTATTTGTATGTTAATAAATAAAGTTGCCTGGGGGTCAGAGCTAATAGCAAGCCATAGCAGAAGCCGGGTGGTGGTGGCACACACCTTTAATCCTGATCATATGACAGGCAGATCTCTGTGTGTTCAGGGATACAGCCAGCATGGAGACACACACCTTTAATCTCAATACCAACCATAGAGACCTAGAGGTCTATATAGACAGGCAGTAATGAGGAGGTCATGTGGTTGGGTTTACAACCAATGAGAAGGCAGAATAGAAAGTCAATGAAAAGACAGATACACAGGAAGTTGGTCTCTTGCTGAGGGGAAGGACAGCAGTGGCAGGAAGGGTAAGAAGGTGGTTTTAAGTCTCAGCTCTTAGCTACTGCTCTGACTTCTTGGGCTTTTAACTCTGCATTTGGCTTTGTGTTTCTTATTTAATAAGATGGTTACATCTATACCTCATCTCTCCCGGATTCTGTATCCAAACCCTACTGGCTGTAGGTTACCCCAGAAATAAACCTCTCTTGATGACCAGATAAATTATGTGGAATTGCCTCATTCATTACAATTATACCACAGAGATTCTCCTGTCTCTGTCCCCCACAGTTCTGGGGTTACAGGTCCATGTGCGGCACTTCCTAAGTTTAGGTGGGTGTTGGGGTTTGAACTCAGGTCCTCAGGCTTGTGCTGCAATTGCCAATAACCACTGACTGCCTCCCCAGCCCCTGTGTGTTTCCAGTGCATGATTTTCTGTAATGCCTGACTTAATATCATGTGGTTTTGTTTGCTCAGGTCCTGAGAACAGCAAGATGTGGCGCCCCCCCTCCCCCTCTCCCTGTCCCCCTCCCTCTCCCCCCTTTCTGTGGGTGGTGAACTTGTAGAGTGGATGAGCAACAGGCTATGGAATAGATGTGGGTGTGCGGCTGTGTGTGATAGTATGCACGTTTGAGTAGACTAGGCAGGCAGCAGGTTGTGCCTTAGGCGTGTGGCTGTGGTTCAAAAGGCCATACCATGAAGCCATGATGCTGGCACAGGGCAAAATTACCTACTGTTGGAGTTTGGGAACCATCCATTTATGCAGTGACCCAGGAGGGTCTCATGTGCTTATTTCCAATGTCAGTCAGGGACCAGCACACAGTCAGGCTCATCTGCTAAGTCATTGTGGGAAGGGCTGTGCCTTGGGGACTCTCTTGGGCTGTCCCCCACATTGCCATTTTCAAGGCGGTCCTTCTGTGGTGGCCCTGCTTCCCCACTGGAAAGCTGCTGAGGCTGGGGAAGTCCACGACCAAGACAGACTTCTGGGGAGCCGCCCTCCCAGCTCATTTCTGGGTTACCCCCTCTCACCCCCTCCACTCAGCAGGGTTCTAAGCCCCCTGAAGCTTCCCACAGCATGCTGTCCTGCTCCTGCTCCCAGGCTGGCCTCTCATTCCCTGCTGCCTGAGACTCTGCACTGTGTCCATGGCTCTCCTAAGTCAAGGGCAGTGAGTGGCCTTGTCTCTAAGTTAATAGCAGCAGTTCTCACAGTGGCCAGCAGGGGGTGCTGTGTTCCCCAGATGTAAAGCCTCACTGTTCTCTAAACTCCCCAAGGCCCCGCTGTGCTATCAGAGGGTGTTCCCAGTTGTCTTTGGGTAGAGTTGGGCAATTTGTAATTTTGGAGACACACTGTGTCAGGCCTGGTTAAGATCTTTATATAGAGGATCATTAATGTTTAATGGTATAAGGCGTGTGCATGTGGGGGTTTGGGGTGGTGGTGGCTGGGCTTCCAGTGTCCCAGGCCTCTGCCCAGGCCTGAGGTTTTCCATTCCTTGGGAGAAAATGCTTCAGTTATTAATTTTCTATGAATTATCTGCTGCCTCATGTTTAGAAAGACAAAATCCACAGTCAGCCACAAATATTGCTGGTCAATTGAGGGGGCATCTGAGGTGCCTTGATCCCCTCACTGAGCCAGCGTGCTACTTAATGTCCTTCTCTGATGGATTCTCACTCCCACTCCCAAATTCTAAAGTCTGTCCTCCCCAGCTCAGCTTTAAAGAGATACTCTGTTTGGGAGAAGTTCTCAATTGATAAGGGTTTTCAGTTCAGGAATAGAAGGTGTGGGCTGTAGAGATGGTCAGTGAGTAACGTGCTTGTCACAGAAGCGTGAGGACCCAGGTTGGAAGCCCAGGACTCAGGGAGAAGCTGGGAGTAGTGACTTAGGATTGTAATCCCAGAGCTGGGGAGGGGAGTCAAGAGGATTCCTGGGGCTCTGCCCAGTCAGTCAAGATTAATTGTGGAATTCCAGGCTGGGGAGGGACCAGTTCTCAAAAAAGATGGATGGCTCCTGAGGTGTGTCAGTCACAGTTCATGATCACAGTCTCACACAATAAATCCACATGACACACACACACACACACACACACACACACACACACACACACACACACCACAGAGAGAGGGTGGAGGCACTTAGAAGGGCAACTCCAGACTCTGCTGAGCCTTACGGATGGCTGGCTTACCCAGGAGGTCATAGGCCAGCAGCACATCAAACTCCACCTCCTGTTGAAGATCAGGGGAGCTCAGCCTCAAGATTAGCCCAGGGGAGTTCTTCCGCCACGATCGGAGGACCTCAAGCTTCACTGGAAACTTTTTCTCTCCCTGTGGCTGGCACAGCTGATTCTCAATTTCCTTTAGGAACTCTCTCCGTCGCTTTAACTGATCCTCAAAGCTGGTGAGATTGTTCAGGAACACCACCAGGTTGGCTTCGAACCTGCCCTTCAGCATTTTGCCTTTGCCTGAGGAGCCGCCCTGAAAGGCAACAAGTAGAATGACAGACATCAGGCGGAGTCAATAACAGCTAGAGGTCCACCACCCAAGGTCACGGATGGATAGAGAAAGCCAGCACATATGCAGTGGAATATTAGTCAGCCCTGAAGAATGAAATCAGCATCTATGTAGGAAAATAGATGGTTCTGGGTCTCCTTGAGGTACAAGAAGTCAGACTCAGAATGATGAACATCAGGGTTTTTATGTTTTATTTTGTATTTTTGTGTGGAATCCAGATTTAAATATGTATGAGTATGATATAAGGGGGACCTGGGTCTATGAGGAGAGATGGGGGAGGGGTCTGAAGGAAATAAGGAACAAGAGATGGTAATGGCGGGAGACAACATAGCGCTTTTTTCTCATGTGAAATCTAGTGACACACATGTGACATGAAGTCAGAGGCCGACCCTCAGAGTGGGGTACACAGGAGGGAGATGATGGTGGGTGGGAGGAGACTGTGAGTAAATTAACACAGACATATGAAAGTGTTGTCAGGAACTCCATTGTTAGCATTGTTAGTTGTGGGGAATATGCTCACATGACATCATATAAGAAAATGGCCTTGTGTAATAAAGAATAACATAAAAGTCACAGAGCCACAGGAAAAAAAATAGTAAAAATAGATCCACACCTGTAAAACAAACAAAAATTTTTAAAGAGTAAGAACTCATACTAAGGAGAGCCTCCCTAAATAAAATGCTGAGCACAATCACTAACACTCGTCAGCACCAGCCACTGTTGAGTGGGCATTACAAATGTCATTTCTGGGAATCCACAGCCAAACATTAAGTGGAGCTTGGGGAGCCCCGCAGAAGAGAGGGAGGAAGGATTGTAGGAGGCAGAGGGGTCAAGGACATCTCGAGAAATCCCACAGAATCAACTAACCTGGACTCACAGAGACTGAACTGACAACCAGGGAACCCGCATGGGACTGACCTAGGCCCTCTGCGTATAGGCTATGATTGTGTAGCTTGGTTTTCTTGTGAGACTCCTAGCCGTGGGAGCAGGGCCTGTCTCCGACTCTTTTGCTAGCTTTTGGGACCCTATTCCTCATACTGGCTTCCCTGATCCAGCCTGCATACGAGGGGAGGTGCCCAGTCTTACTGCAACTTGATATGCCATGTTTGATTGATAGTTATGGAGGCCTGTCCTCTTCCGGAGAGACACTGAGGAAGAGTGGATTGGGGGGAGGGACAGAGGGAAGGAGGGGGAGAGGGACTGGGAGGAGAGGAGGGAGGGGAAACTATGGTTGAGATGTAAATAACAACAATAAATAGTAATAATAAAAATGTCATATCTGGGGATGGAGGGGTGCCTCGGTAGTTGAAAGTGCCTGCTGTTCTCGCGGACGACCTGAATTTGGGGCCCAGCACCCACGTAGGCCAGCTCACAACCACCTGTGTTATAAACCAGCTCTAAGGGATGTGACACCCACTCTTCAACTCTGAGGGCCCCTGCACGAGCAAGCACACAGCCCCCATCCACAAGATTTTAAACGTGAAAGTGAAAAACAAAACCACTAACAACACGGTTTCTGCAGCCTTCACAGCGACTGAGAATTAGGTACTGATGAAGTCTGACTGGACAGACCTGGACCCAGCCCAGTGAGCATCCGTCAATCCAGTCACCAGCACGTGGGGTCCTGTTCTGTTCTCTGTGTCACACTTAGTCTGCATGTCCTGTGTCAATCAATATAGGAGGTGTGCAGAGAACCCTGGGCACAGAGATGGTAATTCACTCACCCAAGGTCACACAGCAGTGCAAAGGTTGGGTCCCCCCATCCACCACTCTCCAGAAAACTGCTTCCCCAAGCTTGGCCTCAGTTTCCCTGACTCTGAAATGGATGTGGCCTGGGAGGGTGGAACATAAACTGTAGCTAAGGCTCTTTTTTTTTTTTTTTTTTTTTTTTTTTGGTTTTTCGAGACAAGGTTTCTCTGTGTAGCTTTGCGCCTTTCCTGGAACTCACTTGGTAGCCCAGGCTGGCCTCGAACTCACAGAGATCTGCCTGGCTCTGCCTCCCGAGTGCTGGGATTAAAGGCGTGCGCCACCACCGCCCGGCGGCTCTTTTTTTAATACAGATGTGGGACCTGGGGGCAGAACCCACCACACCACACAGCTGTGATCAGAGGTGAGGAGACAGGATCAGGGCTGCAGCCTGGCTCCTGAGGGTCCTCTCCCACCCCACCCGGGTCAGCTCGGGCTGGGCCGGGCTCACCTTCACCACCTTGGAGACCCTCACAGGGTGAGCCGTGCCTTGGAAGCATCTCTCCTTCAGGAAATCACTTATGATGTTGATGTCTGCTCTGACCTCATTACGGAAGCTGGTGTTGGGTTGGAGGTGGTCCTCTATGAACTTGTCCAGCTCTGAGGCCGGGGTGTTGCTGAGTCCCTGCTCCATTCTCAGGCCCTGAAGCTTTCCCTCGGCAGCCTGAGGCTCCTGTGTCTCCCGGGTGGGTTGAACCCAGGTACAGGGCTTTTCAGTTTTGATTTCTAGGAAAGGGCAGGGCTGCAAGTCTGGGATTCCTTAGGATCCTGTGGGCACACGGTCAAAATAATAATTCATTATAAACTTTGCCTTGGGGGAGCTGAGAGAGAGGCTCCAGGAAAAAAAGTCAGAGGGCCTTTTATCTCGGGTGCATTTTGTTCCCTGGAGTGTTCTTGGACATGATTTTGTACCTCCTTAGACAAACATTTACATTCAATTTATAAGACATGTTTATTCTTGTTGGATGCCAGAACACAGCGATAGAACCCAGTCTGACCCTGAATCTGCATATGGTCTTCTGCCTTGCTTTTCTGCTTTCCCAGATAGAGTCTATGTAGTAAATGCCAGGCAATTGTGTTTAAATCAGTTTGTCCTGAAAAAGTTCTGGGAAAGGGCTGCTCTGTTAATATTTAGTATATGCATACTAGTGTTTATTTTATTTATTTATTTTGGTTTTTCAAGACAGGGTTTCTCTGTGTAGTTTTGGTGCCTGTCTTGGATCTCGCTCTGTAGCCCAGGCTGGTCTTGAACTCATAGAGATCCGCCTGGCTCTGCCTCCCAAGTGCTGGTATTAAAGGCGTGTGCCACTGCCGCCCGGCTCTACCAGTGTTTATTTACATGTTTTTTTAATCATGTTTTAATCATGTTTTTCTGAACTCAAACAACCTCGCATGGATCATTGCTTTCTTTGTTACATTTGTGTCTATAAAAGTCCACTGAAACGGACATACGACCGTCTGCAGCATTACACTATAGCCCAGCCCATTCCTTCAGGTTCTCGGATCCCAGGTCACATAGACAAGATCTGCACAGGTCGGCAAGAGTTGACAAGCAGCACCTGAACCAGAGGCCTGACTGAAAAGTTACAAGAGGACCAGGGGAACTCAGCAGAAGGAGGTAACCCGGGATTAATATGGGGGCAAAAGGCAGGAAAACTGGCACCATATCTGGAGTTGATACATCCTTTCTGAAAAGAGAGTGCTGCGGCAATGTCTAAAGCCCCTGCTGCAGGAATGCTGGGATTTAATAACAAACTGTAACCCTTGGTTTCCTGCAAAGGGCACTTTAGATCCCAGAGTGTGAGGTCAAGTTAAAGAAAAACTAGAGAAAGCCCGTAGACAAGGAGAAAGAATTCTGACACAATTCTGGGTAACTTGGACATTGGTCCATATTGTGATACAAACAATGAATGGAGACAAGCCAAAGGATTTAGAAAAGACTCTGACAGATTCTTTGTATGAGTATGAGCTACATAATGAAACACACACAAAAAGAATTTACAAGCTAAAAGGGGGGTTTTTTCCAGTGCAAGGTTGGAAGGGACCCAGTGGAAGAAATTGGAAAGTAAAAATGTGGGCTCTGTTCTGGGATGAAGGCCCCTGGCCGTCCACTCCCCTGCCTGAACATTATATCATCCTCTACCTGAGGACTAAGATGATTGGAATGAATGGGGGAAGGGAAGACGATGTGCCAGGGTTCCCCAGAGGAGCGTCTTTGCTTTCTGGGAGTGAGGACGCACGGCATAAGTTACCAGACTCTGGGGGGGGGGGGAAGGCAGGAACTTTCTAATATTAGACAATTGAGCCCCATTAAGATTTTGTTTCTTGTCTTCTAGAGGTGGTCAGCTGTCTTACAGTTGATGGAGAGGCAGAAACACTATTGTTAAGCAATTGGTATATGAGAATAGTTAATGGAGATTATGGGGGTCCAGCCCCTCAAAAGTCGTCTCCCAGGGTCCTTGGAAGAATTTACAACCTGCTGATAATTTAACCTTTGATGAAAAGAAATGAATCTATGTACACAAAACTCTTTAGTCCATACACCTTATTCTTCTGAGTCAGTTCTCTCTCTACACAGCTTCAGTTCTGCTCTCATGCCTAGCTCCTGTCTTGCCTGATTTCTCTCTACATTTATCTGCTGTCCCCTCTAAGTTCTATCTTAATTCTGCCCCATCTAGGTTCTCATCCATCTAGTTCTTTCCCATCTTAGGTCCTCTCCCATTGCCTTCTTTCTCATCTTATTCTTCCCCATCTGGCTCTTTCTCATCTCCATCTCGTTCCTCTAGTACTCTCTTCTAGCCCTTCAATCTAGTTCTTCCCCATCTCAGTTTGTTCCTCTCAAGTTCTTACCCATCTAGTTCTTCCATTCTCTTTTCTCTTCTCTGTCTAGTCCTCTGAAAATAAAACTGCCTCTTTTCCCTTTGACCCTTATCTCTCCAAGCTATCTCTGCTCTGGGCATTTCTGGTGAGTATGTTTGGTCGCTAGGCAACTTGGGTCACAGCTAGATAAATCTGTAAGTTGGAACCCTTTAGTTCTGAGTTAATTGTTAAGGTTGGACATAAAACTAGAGATAAGACTTTGGAAAGGAGAAAGTTAAGCTTAATTAGCACATCCGCCAAGCCTTCTCAAACAGATAGTCTGGATGCTTAAGTCTGTTCTTAGAGAGTACAGAGGTATCTCTGATAAGATACTTTCATTTGTCTGTTCAGGGATGGTCCTGGCCAGATGCTGCCAATGGCAATAATTACAGGGAGGCTTGAACTGGGGTTCTGGCTGTGCATAACTGTCAGCATAGATGGTTTTCTAAATATTCCATTTGTAGAGGGGAAATGGTCCCCGGTGAATGATGGAAAAGCTACAATAACACACGAGAAATTCATAGCAGGAAATGGCTAATAATGAAAAGCCAAATATCACCAAGACTCCTTGAGCCCCAGCTTGACCTCTGGAAGGCCCTTGGCTTCTTCCAAGTATTAGCTTTGTCATAATCACCGGAAATCCTACTTTATATATTTTTGCGGCTTGCAGCAAATGCTAATGCTGCATATCAGACTGCCATCCATCCCTTTCCAAAGAAAGGACATGTTAATGATTATATCCACCTCTGTGCTGATATTGGGCTTGGCATACTCAAGGGTTTTAACTAGGGCTATGGCCTCCAAGGGTAGACAATGCCTCCACTTCTGACAGTCAATCAACAAGGAAAAGGGAATGAATTATGACAAATAACTCAAACTTTATGTCAAAAGTTTGTTAGTACTGCTTTAAAAAGAGCTAAAGAGCTGTTTCCTCTTGCTTTTTTTATTGTACATCCTATGGATGATATTCTGTTCTCTACAAAATAATAATAATAAAATGCTAAAAGGGATGTTTACAAAAATAAAGAAATAGATTAACCCTTTAAATTTGTATTCCACATCAAAAAAATTAAAATTTTTGATAAGCAGTTTGGATGACTTAACACTAGTTTCTGCTATTTTATGTAAAATATCAAAAAAACTAACAACGCTCCTGCATATACTGCCAAGCCTTTTGAGGAATTTTGCCAACGGTTTGATATAACCCACATCATAGGCGTTCCATATGACCCTCAGGGTCAATCTTTTATAAAAAGAACTGATGGACAGCTTAAACGTTGTTTAAAAATAAAGGAGGAGGAGGAGGAGGGTGATATGGCTATTCCTCACAATATTTTACCTTCTATTTTTATATACTTAAGATTTTTAAAAATTTGGGCAAGAATGGCCTCACTGCTGCGGAACATTTTGGGGCCCCTCTGAAAAGTGTTCATTGTTGCGGTTCTTTGGAGAGATGTTATGTCTGGCCAGTTGAGCAGCCCAGCTCCATTAATTCAGTGGCGCCGAAGAAGCTGTGTTTATATTCCCCCCCCCCCCACACACACACAGGGTGCTGAAAAGCCAGTGAAAAACTTGAAAGACTGACTCAGCCTCTGGAAAATGGACCAAGGGGTTCGGAAGCGTCTGCAGAGGCTATACCTGAAGAAAAGAGAGAGAATGGAGTGGCAGAGTCATGCCAGAAGAACAGATACCCCTACCAACGCTGGTTAGGGCAAAGAAATCGGTGACTGAGGAAAAAGAGTTGATGAGAAACCTCAGGGGAAGGGTGTGACTACAAGGTGGCTATTTTCCCTGTGCTGTCTCTGTGGCGGGCATCTGTCACTGCTGAGACATACTGGGCTTATGTACCTCACCCTCCTGAGCTTCACTTTGTTAACTGGGAAGACACAACATTGTTTCCCTTTGTTAACTGGAAGACAACAACATTGTTTCCCTTTGTTACCTGGGAAGACAACAACATTGTTTCCCTTTGTTATCTAGGAAGAGACAACATTGTTTCCCTTTGTTAACTGGGAAGAGACAACATTGTTTCCCTTTGTTACCTGGGAAGACAACAACATTGTTTCCCTTTGTTAACTGGGAAGAGACAACATTGTTTCCCTTTGTTAACTGGGAAGAGACAACATTGTTTCCCTTTGAAAACTGGGAAGAGACAACAACATTCTTGTTTATGTCAGTGACTCTGAGGTCTCCGATGCCCACACTGCTAATCCAAGAAAAGATGGTTATATGACAATTTAAGTGTTGATGGTCAAGTCTCCCATAACAAATTATTAACGATTCAACATTTAAAGATAGATCAATTACCATCCTCCAAAGCTCTTATTTCTACCTTATTGTAGACATTCACTGTTACGGGCATTCCCACACAGTTAAAAACTGATAATGGCCCAGCTTTTGCTAGTAGGAATTTTAAGAAGTTCTGATACAGACGACAAATTCAGCACATCACTAGAATCCTTATAACCTTCAACATCAAACACTTGTAGGACATACACACTCCACCCTTAAAAAAAAACAACTTTTAAAAAATAAAAAGGGGGACCTATTCCTAGAGATACTCTTGCTATTACCTTGTTTACTTTAATTTTTTTTTAAAAAAATTAGCCCCAGGGGAAACCGATTACTCAAGCTTCCCAGCCTTTTGAGGATGCTCAGCCATCCATGCGACCATTGTCCTGTCCCATATGGTATAAAGAACTAGACCACTGGGTACCAGGACAAGAAACAGACATTTTTAAGCAGTTGCCTGGATTCTCAGGACAAGGAATAATAATAAAAGGGATTGCTGATGCCTTACAAGGCACGGTCCTTGGTCATGATGGCAGGGGCATCATGCATAGTGCTCATGGATCTTGTATTGCACTTACCATATGCCTTCATGTTTCTCTTAGGACATCGATGGCTCCAAACAAGAATATATACCCTGAAGTTTAAAAAAAATAAATTGGGGGAAGATGTTTGAATATGGTCAAAAGGATGACCCGTGGTGAACAATGCCTTTTGGAACCGCGAGAGAGGCTCCAGGAGAAAATGCAGAGGGCCTTTTACCTCAGGTGTGTTTTGTTCCCTGGATTGTTCTTGGACATGATTTCTTGCCTCCTGGGACAAACATTTACATTTAATTTATAAGACATATTTATTCTTGTTGGATATCAGAACATCGCTATAGAACCCAATCTTCAGTGTGCCCTGAACCTGGATATGATCTGCCTGGCTTTCCTGATTTCTCAGATACAATCTATAGCACATGCCAGACAACAGTGTTTAAGTTGTCTGTCCAGAGAAACTTCTGGGAAAGGGCTGTTCCATTAATATTTAGTAGGTGCATACTAGTGTTTATTTACATGTTTTTTTAAATCATGTTTTTCTGAACTCAAACAACCTTTTATGGATCATTGCCTTCTTTGTTACATTTGTGTTTATAAAAGTCCACGAAAAAAAGCTACACAAATAAACCCCTTTCAAGTTGATACTCTAGCATACCATATTAAACCATAACCTTTCCTTTCTTGTTTATCCCTAAGATCTCATGTCAATATCACATTATAAACATAATATAGCTTTAAAGTACCAAATTATTTTATTTTTTTAAATTCCAACACTTATAAAGATTAGTCTCTCAACTGTGGGCTCCTATAAAGTTAAGAATACAAATTAAATACTTTTTTTAGTCCAAGATGAAAGTCACAATCAGATAAAAATAAAAACCAAGTCCAACAGTGCAAAAATCTCAATATCTGATATCTGGGACTCACCGTTTTCATATTCTGAGCTTCAAAGGGCCTGCCCTTTGTTCACCTCAGGCTCTGCCATCCACAGCACACAGCTGGTCTCACAGGCTCAGGCCAGCTCTGTTCACATGTTCTGCTCTCCTTGGCAGTGGTCTCATGCTCAGGGGACCTTCAATGTTTGAGGGGGTTCTCCACTACAGTTGAGCCTGCACTTTCTCCAATGGCCTCTCTCAGTCTCTCTCAGTGCCAGTCCTTAGCTGCTCTCCATGACCCCTTCAATCCTGCAGTCTTGAAGGGACTAAAATAGAACCACCTGGGAGACATCTCCACTTTACCAGGTCTGGCTGTCACCCTGAGAGGCAGTCTTGGGTCCCTGGACCACAGCTTCTGTGTGTGACCATGAGAAAACTCTTCCCAGAAGACTTGGCCTCCATGGTGCAGGTCTCTTCTTACTCAGAGCTGATTTTCAGCCCCAGCTGATGAGAAACCACTGATTCTTAATTCAAAGATCTCACACAAACAGCCAGATAGAGTCTTTGCTTCCCTCTGAAACCTCACACACCAGCCTCTGTCATCTGCCTGTCAACATTTGTATCTTCCAAGTTCCCACAAACAGCACATTAGACTCTCAACACTCAATGGCTTTTCCAACCCAAAGTTCCAAAACCCTCCACACCCCAGGACATCGAGGCTCCTGGTTCTCAGGGTCACTAGAGTGAGAACTGAATGAATGAGAGCCAGGATGCACCCCCTCCACACATACAGTGATTAAGAGAGTGGGGGACAGGAGCAGGTGCCCTGACCTCTTAGTGAACAGGACACAAGTACTAAGAGCACACGTGTCTTTTGTGATTAATATATTTGTGTATTTATGTACTTACAAGCTGCTGGTTCACTACACTGAACTATAAAAACATTAGGTATATGACAGAAAGGTGGTGTTTGTGAGTGAGTGCATGCGTTCGTGTGTGTGTGTGTGTGTGTGTGTGTGTGTGTGTGTGAGAGAGAGAGAGAGAGAGAGAGAGAGAGAGAGAGAGAGAGAGAGAGAGAAAGAGATTCCAGAGCTTGGGAGACTGAGGCAGGAAGATCTCTGTGAATTCCAGGCTAGAGTGGGACATAGAATAAGATCCTATCTCAGAGAGACAGAGAGACAGAGACAGAGATGTAGCTACAGTTTTCCTGCCTGGCCCACAGTCAGGGCAAATCTCTCTCACCTGCCAGTCCCACAGCCTCTCAGACCCAACCAAGTAAACACAGAAACTTATATTAGTTACAAACTGTATGGCCGTGGCTTCTTGCTAACTGTTCTTACAGCTTAAATTAATCCATTTCTATAAATCTATACCTTGCCACGTGGCTCGTGGCTTACCGGCATCTTCACATGCTGTTTGTCATCATGGCGGCTGGCAGTGTCTCTTCGACTCAGCCTTCCACTTCCCAGCTTTATTCTCCTTCTTGTCCCGCCTATACTTCCTGCCTGGCCACTGGCCAATCAGTGATTTATTTATTGACCAATCAGCAACACACTTGACATACAGAACATTCCACAGCACAGAGAGACAGATAATAAGTTAGAGTTTAAGTCAGAGCATTTTGATTTAATTCAGTGCTTCATATCGGATCTTTGCCACAGACAGCTAAGTCATCAGCAGTCACAGATTCTATGCCATTTTATTTTCCTGCACTGGCTTGAACCCCAGCCTGTATGCTGCAGCCACAGTGCACCCTGATGTGCACCGGTCACATACCCCCTGCCCCGGGGCCACAGGCAGCTGGAAATAGTTTCTGTGTGAGATGGGGCAGGTCTTGAATCTTGTCTTGGGAACATGGACAGAAGGAACCAAGGATTCCTGTCTCTGTTTCATATATAAGAGATGGGGAAGGATCCCCAGCCATTGGCATCCAAAGCTGTAGCAGTTTGGTTCTGTTCTGTCCACTGCTGGTTGTCTAGGACCTCAACCCATGTGGAGCATGTAACAAGTGCTCATGAATGCATGTAGTTGAACCATGCACACACACACACACACACACACACACACACACACACACACACCTATACTTCTATGGCTCGTCATACCCTTACAGCATCTGCTGTGGTTTATTGTTGTTGATGAGACATTGGACAGGAACTCCCAACAGATGCACTGCTGCAGACTATTAGCTGAAGACGTATTAGACTTGTTTATGCTGTGGAACGTTTGTTGAATGGTGCAAAGCTGTGTTGCATTCTTTCATGTTGCATTTGTTTAACTCTGTGAAGCTGTGTTACTCTGCTTGCCTAAAACACCTGACTGATTTAATAAAGAGCTGAATAGCCAATAGGGAGGCAGGAGAAAGGATAGGCAGGGCTGGCAGGCAGAGAGAATAAATAGAAAGAGAAAAAGATCAGGAAGCAAGAAAAGGAGGAGAGGAGGACATCAGGGGCCAGCCACCCAGCTACACAGCAAGCCATGGAGTAAGAAGTAAAGAAAGGAATAGAGAATAGAGAAAGATAGAAGCTCAGAGGTAAAATGTAGACAGGATAATTTAAGAAAAGCTGGCAAGAAACAAGCCAAGCTAAGGCCAGCATTTGTAAGTAGAATAAGCCTCTGTGTATTTATTTGTAGCTGGGTGGCAGGCCCCTCGAAGAGCCTATGAGTTAAAAACAAAACAACAACAACAACAACAAAAACCAACTTCAGTGCACAGACAGAAGTCAACTTGATTTCTTCCCCTACCCCCTTCTGAATCTCTTGTCCCTCAGAGAACGTTGTTGGAGGATAAAGCAATGAAGCAGCCATGAGGAAGGTTATCTGTGATGGGACAGGATGGAAGGGTGGGTGGGCCGGGGTCAGAAGCCTGGAGTCTGACCCCAGGTTGGAGACTCCCTCCCTGGGGCCTTGCGCAGCATCCTGACCTCCCTGGTCAAGGCCTGCAGCAGAGGAGCACATTCCAACTCCAGAGCTTTCTGGGCTGGTGCTGCTGTGCTCACAGGAGGACACATTCATGAGGCTCTTCAGCCTCTGCCTGTAATAGAAAACATACAATCGTGTCAGGAGCCCTCAATCCTCACTGGAAGGAATGTATATCAGCCCTGAGGGTGGTCACCATAACTGGCTACGGGGAGCCCCTCAGAAGAAGGGACAGCACATCCCCATGTTGGCAAGATGGCCATCAGGACTTCTTTGGGGTTCAGCCTATTGAGGGTCCATGGAGCCCCTCCTTAGGTCCCCTCATTCAGTAACAGACCTGCCAAGTGGGAGAGAGGGCCTTGCCACCTGTCTGATGCGGGACAGCACTAACGGCCAGGGCAGCCCCAGCTGCCTCTGTCCTATGTCCCCTCTCACTTCCTCCCTGCCTTTCTGATGTTTGGTTCCAATGTCCCCACACCCATGGTAAGCTCCATCCTGAGGCCAAGCACAGCATCATCAGTTCCGCAGCATCAGAGAGTCCCCTGCCCCAGGAATAGAAAGGTCCAAGTGCAGGTCCCTCTGCACCTCTTTGGCTGTGACAGAGCCCCCCCCCCAGGAGTCCCATTGACCACATGACAATGAGACAGGAAAGATGGGCTGCTTCTTGGACCTGAGCACTGGTTTCAGAGTCCACAGGAATCCCAGCCCCACCACTTCTTAGCTGAGCATACCTGAGCCAGTGGCTTCAGGTCTGAGTCTCCTTTTCACACTCTCCATGTGTATGTGTGTCAGTGTGTGGGTGCACCTGTGTGTGTGAGTGTGTTTGTGTGTGACTGTGAGTATATGTGTGTGAGTATGAGTGTGGGAGTTTGAAAGTGAGTCTGTGTGAAGGTGTGTATGAGTGGGTGTGAATGTGTTTGAGAGTTAGAGTTTGTGTGAGTGAGAGCATGTGTGAGGGTGCAAGTGTGTGTGAGTGTGAGTTTCTGTGTGTGTGTGTGTGTGTGTGTGTGTGTGTGTGTGCTTGTCTACCTGTGAAACAGCAAAGAGGTGAATGTCACAGGAAAACTTGGAGGAGTTGGTCTCTCCTTCTATCACAGGATTCCAGGGATCAAGCTCAGGTCACCAGTGTTGGCAGCACATGCTTTACCCACTGAACCATCTTGCCAGCCTGTGACATCTCTGAATGCTGCTAAAATGGCTGTAAAACAGGGAAGCAGCTGGTCTCCCTAGGAGTGTGGAGACCTTTAGCAAAAGATCACATCTTTGTGAGAATATTCTCCAAATAGATGGAGTGACCAAAGCTGTGTGCAAAGTGACAGCATGATGACAGGATCTCACCAGCGCATTCCAGGAGTGCACAAGAGACTGATCACAATTCCTAAAGCATGGGTACTTCAGCCAGGCTGCAGCTTCTTCTGCCAGCAGCCACCAGCCCTCCGGGTTCCCACCAGCCACATTCCTTGTTGGGTCAGCAGGGTCCAGGATCACAGGCCTGCAGAGCAATATTCAGAGAGGGAATTAATTGATCAGATGCTCAGTGTCCCAGGAACCCAGCAGAGCACCCCATCCAAAGTTTGTCCTGAACCCTGCCCCATGCATAGAGCAAGTCTGGATGGCCACTTGCCCATGACCTGGAAGGCCTGGGTTCCAATCCTCTGCCCTTTAGTAGCTGTGTGTCCTGGGGCCGGTCCTTCAGCCTCTCTGACCTGTGTGATATGGAGAGCTGAACCAGCCAGTCTCAAAAGATGGGGTGTGAAGGCTGAACACAACACAGGATCAAGACAGGTCCTTTCCTTGGATAACAATTATACTGTATTGTTTACAGTTAATTAGTCTAGCCCTGTTCTATGCCTAGCAGTCCTTATGATACTGTTACAGCTAGAACATCTCAGTTCCCCCTCCATGGACACACCTTCCCTCTGCTGTCTGGGTCTGGACAAGGTCTCTTGATCTACAGACAGAAGAACCCACCCCCACCTCCCAGGACTGCAGGTCCTCATGTCAATCAGCTGAGAGCAGGACAGAGCCCAGCACAGTAACAGGACAGGAGATGCTCATGGACACAGAATCCCATCTCCCCATTCCTGCACTTCTGCAGCCTGGTCCTCCCTGTGGGGAGCTGAGCCACATGGGGACAGACTACCTGTCTTTTCTGAGCTGTCTGAGCAAGCATTTGGAGACCTCCCGGTCTGGAAAGTCATAATACACTCTCCAGTAGATTCGAAGCTGCCTGTAGTTGGTGACCAGTTCCAAGACTGTCCGGAAGCCCTGGGCTGTGTTGAACTCAGTGTCTCCACTCCCACATTCCCAGGCATAGACTGTGAGCAGCTCCAGGGCATACTGTGGGGGCAGTGGCATCCTCAGCTTCTCCTCACACTGAGAAGAGAAAGACAATGAGAAAAACGGACTGTCACATCAGCTGCTGAGTGGGGACCACCTCTCATGGGGTCAATGCAGCTGCCACCTGATGTTGTCATTACAGGTTTATTGGCACACAGCCACGCCCAGTCCTTTAGATTCAGTCTATCCGGTTGAGATGGAGACGACTGTGTGGTCCACAAAGAATGAGCAAGCACAATAGGAATCATCACATTCTGAGTGACAGCCAGGGATTGAGGGTGGGGACAGGAAAGGAATGATGGTCACTATTGAAGGTTTTAACACAGGATCTGAAATAACTGTGAAGCCCGGGGAGATGGCTCAGTGGGAAAAGTGCCCCCCTTTCTGTGCAAGGGTGAGAACTGGAGTTCAGATCCCCAACATGCACGTGGATGTGAGGCTGGTGAGGAAGCTGACTCACAATCCCAGCATCGGGGGGGTCAACAGGGAGGCTCCCCAGAATATATGACTGTTCAGATCTGCTACTTCAGCATGCTCTGGGTTTAAGAGTGAGACCCTGCCTGGATATACAAGGTGTAGAGTGACTGAGGATGTGACATCACTCTCTGGCCTCTGCAGGCTTATACACAGATGTATAAACATGTACCCGTGCGCTCCCTGAAACAGGTATACACAAACACCACACACACATTTTAAAGGACCCAGAAATAATGAGAAATTACCCATTTAAAGAGCTAATAGCTTCAAAGGACTGTAAAAATAACCAGAGAAAGTGACAGGATTAGCCAAAGGAGGAAGCCAAATTCCAAAGAGACACATGAAGCACCAGCCAGGGAACAATGGATTAGACATGGGTGAAGAGAGAGTTAGCTGACTGGAAAGCAGACTAGCAGAAATCAATAGAACAAGCAGAAAAAGTCCTCTTTCCTCCCAGTTCCCCTTCTTTTCCCTCCTTCTCCCTCCTATGGCATCACCTTCCCTTGCTGTCTCCCCTCACCCCTGTCTTCTCTCTCATCCCCTCCCCTCTGCTTTCTTTCCCTTGTCTTCTTTCTCTGTTTTCTATTTTCTCACCTCTTCTGCCATTTTTTTCTTTTTGTCAACCTCACACAAGCTAGAGTCATCTTGAGAAGATGGACTCACATTGTTGGTGATGTCACCCTTGAGCAGGTGGTCATGAGTTAAGTGAAAAAAAAATCAAGATGAGCAGCCCAGGGTTATCAAGCAGAAGCAGAGTTCCTCCATGACCCCTGCCTCAGTTCCTGCCTCAACTTCCCTCAGTGATGGAGTGTGATATGGAAGTGTAAGCCAGACAATCCCCTTCCTCTCTAAACTGCTTTCCACCATCATCTTTACCACAGCAACAGGACAGACATTGGTCCTAGAGAGTGGACTACTGCTGGGACACAACTGCCATGTTGATCTTTGGCAGGATAGTGGAAGGATTTTGAAACTTTGGGTTGGAAAAGCCATTGAGTGCTCAGAGCCTAATGAGACATTTGTGGGAACTTGGAAGATATGAATGTAGAGAAGCAGATGATTGAGGATAGTGTGTGAAGTTTCAGAGGGAAGCAAAGACTATCTGCCTGTTTGTGTGAGATCTTTGCATTAAGGATCAGTGGTTTCTCATCAGCTGGGGCTGAAAATCAGCTCTGAGTAAGAAGAGACCTGTACCATGGAGGCCAAGTCTTCTGGAAAGAGTTTCCTCATGGTCACACACAGAAGCTGTGTAGAAATGTAGTGTAGAAAGGCCTCCCAGGTGGTACTATTTCAGTCCCTCTAAGGCTACAGGATTGAAGGGGTCCTGGAGAGCAGCTGAGGCCTGGCACTGAGAGAGGCCAAGAGAGGCCATTGGAGAAAATGCAGCCTCAATTGTAGTAGCGACCCCAAAATACTGAAGGTCCCCTGAGCATGAGACCATTGCCAAGGAGAGCAGAACATGTGAACAGAGCTGGCCTGAGCCTGTGAGACCAGCTGTGTGCTGTGGATGGCAGAGCCTGAGATGAACAACTGCCCAGGCCCTTTGAAGCTCAGAAAATGTTGAGTCCCAGACATCAGACCCTGAGATATTGCACTGTTGGACATTGGTTTTGTTTGATCTGTGACTGTGCCCTGCTTCTCCCCTTGTTTAGTAAGAGAGCGTTTAAATTGTACTTTTCACTTTATTGTTTTCCACAGTTGATAGACCAATCTTTTCAAGTGTTAGTATTAAAAATTAAAGATGGGAATTTTTAAAGCTACATTGTGTTTTATGATGTAATATTGACATGAGATCTTAGGGATAAGCAAGAAAGGAAAGGTTACGGTTTAATGTGGTGTGTCTGAGTATCAAACTGAAAAGGGGCTTATTGGTGAAGGTTAGTTTTCGTCATGTAGACATCAGATAGGTTCATCTGCCAGGAGAGAACCTTAATCAAGACAATGTCTCTATCATACTTGATATGGGTAATTTTTGAGGTGTTTTTTTTTTTGATTGATGTGTCTAGTGCCACACCTGGGCAATTGGCCATTGGTTGCATAACAAAGCAAGCTGAGTGAGCCATGGAAAGCAAGCCAGTGAGCAGAATTCCTCCATGGTCTCTGCTTCTGCTACTGCCCCGACTTCCCTCAGTGATGGACTGTGACTGGGATGTGTAACATACTAATACTTTTCCTTCCCAAGGGACTTTTGGTCATGTGATAATGATACCATGTCCATAGAAAGCAAACTAGAATACCCCTTCTTTTCTCTGGCTGTATCCACCCCTGTATAGACCGGGCTCATGGCAGATGGGCCAGATGCCATACCAGCTGGTACCAGTGCTTGACCAGGCGGATGAGACTCTTCAGCTTGGGTGGCCGATCCTTCAGGAAGTTTTGTTGGAGCTCAGTAAAGCAGGTGGAGAACTTGCCATCCAGCCCCAGGGAGGTGCACTCACTGATGAGGCAGGCATAGATTTGGGGGTCAGGTGTGTGGTTGTTTCTGCCAAGACCTGTAAAGGAGGCTTCACTCAGTTAACACTCCAGACCTTCTCTGGGGTTCTTGGGTATATCTGGGGTGACAAGCTCACAGGCTGTGGGGTTCAGGGAACAGGCAGAGTTTTACCACAGCAAGCATCACTCCCCGATACAGCCATGTGTCCCAGCACAACTCAGGACTGCAAACACCATGTGGCCCTGGAAAGTTCCTGGCCCCAACTGGTCCTAGTGCAGTGCCTTCCCCACAGGCCTGGAGACAGTGGTGGGAGGAAACAGCACACAGAGGTCACACACAAGAGAGCGGCAGGGTCATCTAATGATGGCCAACCATGCTCTGGGGTCCAGTATCTTCTGCACGGGGCGTGTGTGTGTGTGTGTGTGTGTGTGTGTGTGTGTGTGTGTGTGTGTACACTCCTGCTTTGTCAGAATTTACCGTAGGGCTGTCTGCTGTGTTTGTGTGTCATGTATCTCGTGCTTACGAAGTCTCTGCCCTGTTTTGTGTTTGTATTGTGTTGTACACACATATGTACAGAGCCCAGAGGAGGACATAAAGCATCTCCTGTTAATTTTTAAACCCAGGACTGAGGTGCCTATTTAACATACCAGAGTGAACCTAATAGCCAGGTTCTCCCAGCATCCCTTAGTCCTTACCTGTTCTAGGGCACTCCTGGCTGGCATACCCCACCCCCGACCCTGACCTCTCCAGCCCAGAGGGCTGGGCTGCTCTTCCCTGTATGATCCAACTGTTTTGGTCACCCATCCCTTTTGTATCTTTGCCCTCTGGCTGCTGCACCTGGTTCCTGCCTCTCTCCCCTCTCCCTCTCCTTCTCCCTCTCTCCAGCTCAGTCTGGACTCTCCCAGATGTCTCTGCCTATGCTTGCCCACATATCTGCAATAAACTTTCTCTTCCACCATACCTACAAGCAGTCATGCCCTTTCCTTTCCTTTTATTTCTTTTTTCTTTTTCATTTATCTCTTCATTATTTGTCTCCTTATCCCTTTGAGGCAGGGTCTCTCTGTAAATGAGGAGCTTGGCTGGCATCCAGCAGGCCACAGAGATTCTCCTGTCTCTGTCCACCATAGTTCTGGAGTTACAGGTCCATGTGCGGCACTTCCTAAGTTTAGGTGGGTGTTGGGGATTTGAACTCAGGTCCTCACCCTTGTGCAGCAATTGCCCTTATCCACTGAGCTGCCTCCCCAGCCACTGTGTGTTTTCAGTGCATGGTTTTCTGTAGTTCCTGACTTAATATCATGTGGTTTTGTTTGTCCAGGTCCTGAGAGCAACAGGAAGTGACTCTGTGTGTGTGTGTGTGTGTGTGTGTGTGTGTGTGTCCATCCTACACTTGTAGAGTGGATGGGCAATAGATGTGGGTGTGTGTCTGTGTGTGGATGTGTATGTACAGCCTGCAGGCAGCAGGCTGTGTCTTATGTGTGTGTAGTTGTGTGGCCATGGTTGCACTAGGACATACCATCAGGATATGATGCAGGCACAGGGCAAAATCACCTACTGATGGGTTTGGGATACACCCAGTCATTACAGTGACACAAGAGGGTCTCTCTTTCATGTGCTTATTTTCAATTTCTGGCCCCAGCACACAGTAGGGCCTGTTGGCTAAGTCATCGTGGGTAAGGTTGTAGCTGGGGTCCTCTCTTGGGCTGTCACCCACACTGCCATTTCCCAGGGGGTCCTTCTGTGGTGGCCCCGCTTCCTCACTGGAAAGCTGCTGAGGCTGGGGAAGTCCATGACCAAGACAGACTTCTGGGGAGCCGCCCTCCTAGCTCATTTCTGGGTCACCCCCTCTGGTCCCCTCCCCTCAGCAGGGTTCTAAACCCCTGCAGCTTCCTACAGTATGCTGCCCTGCTCCTGCTCCCAGGCTGGCCTCTCATTCCCTGCTGCCTGAGACTCTGCACTGTGTCCATGGCTCTCCTAAGCCAAGGGCAGGGGCCTTGTCTCTAAGTTAATGACAGCAGTTCTCACAGTGGCCAGCAGGGGGTGCTGTGTCCCCCTACTCCACTGTGCTATCAGAGGGTGTTCACGAGTGACTTTGGGTAGAGTTGGGAAATTTGTAATTTTGGAGACACACTGTGTGTCAAGCCTGGTGTGAGATCTTTACATAGAGTTTCATTTAATGATTGATGATTTAAAAGGTGTGCAAGTGGGTGGGGATGTGGTGTGGCTCTGTTTCCTGTTTTCCTGAGGCATACAGCTTCAGGAAAATTCTGCATCCTGCACAAACCCTCCCACAGGCACCCAGGCCTATGAACAGGTCTGAGGTTTCCTATTCTTTGGATGAGATCATCAGTTAGTAATATTCTTTGAGTTCTCTGCTTATGTTTAGAAAGACAAAATCCACACCTAGCCTCGAATATCACTGGTCAGCCGAGGGGGCATCTAAGGTGCCTTCATCCCCTTCACTGAGCCAGCGTGCTACTTAATGCCCTTCTCTGATGGATTCTCACTCCCACTCCCAAAATTCTAAAGTCTGTCCTCCCCAGCTCAGCTTTAAAGAGATACTCTGTTTGGGAGAGTTTCTCAATTGATAAGGGTTTTCAGTTCAGGAATAGAAGGTGTGGGCTGTGGAGATGGTCAGTGAGTAACGTGCTGTCACAGAAGCGTGAGGACCCATGATGGAAGCCCAGGACACAGGGAGAAGCTGGGAGTGGTGACTTAGGATTGTAATCCCAGCTCTGGGGAGGGGAGTCAAGAGGGTTCCAGGGCTCTGCCCAGTCAGCCAAGATTAATTGTGGAATTCCAGGCCAGAGAGAGACCAGGTCTCAAAAAAGATGGATGACTCCTGAGGTGTGTCAGTCACAGTTCATAATCACACTCTCACACACATACACGCACACACATAAACACACAATAAACCCACATCACACACACACACACACACACACACACACACACACACACACACACACACGGGAGAGGGGGATGCAGGCAGGTGGAAGGGCCAGCTGAAGCTCTGACTGGCTTACCCAGGACATCATAGGCTGGCAGCACATGAAATTCCACCTCCTGCTGGAGCTCAGGGGATCTCAGCCTGAAGCTGAGCGCCAGGGAGTTGGGCCATCGTTCATCCGGCATCTCAAACTCCAGCTGAAACTTTTTCTCTTTCTGTAATGTGCGCAGCTGCTTCTTAATTTCCTGGATGAACTCTCCTCTTCGCTTTAACTGATCCTCAAAGCTGGTGAGATTGTTAAAGAACACCACCAGGTCGGCGTCCGACCTGCCCTTCAGTTCAATGCCTTTTCCAAAGGAACCGCCCTGAAAGACAAGGATGAGAATGACCACAGGCAGACAGAGCCTTGCCCAGCAGTCCAGATCCTCAACAGCCTAGGGGTCCCCCACCCAGGGCGATGCATAGGGAAAGACGGCACATACGCAGTAGAATAATAGTCAGCCCTGAAGAGTGAAATCAGGATCAATGTAGGAAAACAGATGCTTTTGTATCTCCTCGTGGTATGGGAGATAAGCCAGACTCAGAATGACAGACATCCATGTTTATCTGTGGAGCCTGTATTTGTGTATGTGTGTGTGTGTGTGTGTGTGTGTGTGTGTGTGTGTGTGTGTGTGTGTGATAGAAGGGGGACTAAGAGGAGGTAAGGGAGGGGTCTAAAGGAAGTAAGGAGCAAGGAAGGGTAATGAGGGGAGACAAAATAGCACATTTTTTTCTGACGAGGAATCCAGATCTAACTGCATACACATGACATGAAATCAGGGGTGATAGAGTACAAGGGAGGGGGATGATAGTGGGTAGAATGAGACTGTTGAATAAATTAACACGAACATATAAAACTGTTGTCATGATGTTAGCAGACTATTAAGGGGAATACACTAAAAGTGCACCAGATGCTTGCATGAAGATAGCCTATAACAATATTAAGAAGTCACAGAATTAAATTTAAAATTATTAAAATTGAGTTCACAAAGAGAAAAATTCTGAGAAAAAAAATAACAAGCAATACTGCAGAGAGCCTCCCTAAATAAAATGCTGTGCACACTCACTAACACACTGCACACCCCACAGAGTAGAGCTGGCGTTACAAACTGACATTTCAGTGGCCGTCACAGTGACTGGGAGTGAGGTACTGCTGTCATGTTGTCCCATTTCACAGATGGGACACCTGGACAGTGAGGTTCCATCAGTCCAGTCATCCAGCAGGTCGGGGGCGCTGTTCTGTTCTCTACCCTGTGCCACAGCTGGATGCCCATGAGAACACAGGGACACAGAGAAGGTAGGTAACCCACCCCCACTCAGGGCTGCAGCCTGGCTCCTGAGGGTCCTCTCCCTCCCCATCTGATTAGCTCAGGCTCAGGGGGGCTCACCTTTACCACCTTGGAGACCCTCACAGGGTGGGCGGCGTCTCGGAAGCATCTCTCCTTCAGGAATTTACACATGATGTCCATGGCTGCATTGACCTCAGCACGGAATCTGGTGTCGGGGAGGAGGTTGTTCTCTATGAACTTGTCCAGCTCCCTGGCTGGGATGTTACTGAGTCCCTGCTCCATCCTGGGGCCAGGAGTGTTTGCTGACTGCAGCTGCCTCTGGGGCCAGCTGCCCTTTATCTCTCTAGGTAGTTTCTTTCCTGGGAAGGGCGGGGCTATGCAATCACACTTCTGCATCTGAGGTCTATGGCTCCTGGGCTCCACGACGCTCTGGTGTTTACCAACAGGGCATTTCTTTGGGTTCCCAAACCCTCATCCTGCAGGAAGCATTTCAAACACATTGTTTCTTGTTCTTTCTTTCTTGGTCTTCTACTGTTACTGAAGAAAAATAGTTTTATAGCCTCCTAGACATTTAACACCAATACACACACGTCGCTAAAATGTGAAGAAAGAGCAAGTGAGAAACATCCAGAAGATGGCTGGCATCCAGTTCCACCACTGCTGTGGTGGGTGTGTGGCAGGTGACTGGTCCATACTGGGTCATGATAATGAGCTGTCTGCCCAGGCTAGGGCTAGCTTGAATGTCAGACTTCATGTCTCACTGTTCCCCGTGTTCTGAGGTGCACACCCATCCAAGGCATCATTCATAACAGTTTCACTGCCCTCCTTTAGCTGTCTGGGGACCAGCCTCCAGCAGTGCAGGGCTCAAAGGGAATCCACAGAGTCGGTGTGTACTATGACTTTGTTATAAGTTAAGGGAAAAGACACTCACATACTCTCTTGATGGTTTCCTTCAGACCTTTTCTTTATTCTTCCTTTGGATTCTCCATTCTCTATTCTTATCTCTACCCAGAAATGTTCCTTCTGTCTCTCTTGATGTTTTCCTTCTAACTCTCCAAATCCTGATATTTTCCTTCTAACTCATTTTAACTCTATCTTTATTCTTTCCCTTACAGCTTATATACCGCAGCCAAATCTTTCAGGCAATAAAAAAAACTACAATGTAGTCCTATTCTGTGTTTGAAGTGAATGATTACAATGAATACAAGTAAAAAACAGCGTGTTTTCCATATCCCTTACATGATTAAACATTTTATGTATTATAGGTGAATAACAAATTATCCCAAGAACCCACATACATTCCTACCCAAGCAACTTGTTTTAGATTAACCATGTAGGCCAGCAAGGTATTCTTCTCAGTCAGGTTTTTTTTTTTTTTAAACCGGGAGGCTGTGTTTTGCAGTTATAAAGAAAGGACAATCATGTTATTACTTACCTTGAAAGGTAATCTTATAAGGAATCTTAAAGGAATCACAAATCTAAATTTTTTTATGTGAAAAACAGTCAGCTCTACTTTAAATCTTTAGGGTGCGTACCCACTCATCAATAGTTTTTTATATCAGGAGATCAAGGGCAGGAATGGGCATAAGGAATTAATTATCACCTTTGGCCATCAACCAATCCTAGCAAGAAAGGCACGCCAGCTAATGATAATTGGGCTGCTCTGTTCTTGTTCCCTGACCTTAATGAGTTCCTCACTCAACTCTGTGCCTTTCTAAAACTTTAGATTGTCTTGTTGGGTTTTTCACCTCAAAAGTATTTAACAAAAACATCTTAGTCTAACTTTAAGTTATTTTCAAAGCTTTGTTTCAGTTATGATGCACTCTGAAACCTGCAAACACATCTCCCAACATTAAAAGAATTTCAACTAGTTGGGCTACTGGGACTCAATTGTTTTTCTTAATCATTAACCTAAGCCACAGTCTATATGGCTCCTCAATAGAAACTCATGTGTTCTAGCTGTGTGACACTTCCTTGTTTTCTTTTTTATCATCAAGACTCTATTTAAACTATCATTATTATTATCAACTAGACAGTACTGCTTAAGGAACACAGTCTGGGAGGCCAGCTCCCACAACTGCTCCAGGATAGCAAAAAGAAATGCCTCAGATAGCAAGAGCTAAGGGAAAATTTTTCTCTGCATCTAAGGGTCATTAAGAAAAAACTCACATGTTCTGAGGGTAACTTTTTTTTTTTTACTACTGCATCTTGAAAAATTTCTTCCTGAAAAATCTCTCTAACTCTCTCTTCTACCTAACTACATCTCTCATCCACCCCCTTTGCTCACCCACACTCACACACCTGTGTACACTCTCTCACACAGCTTTCTTTCACATACACACACACACACACACACACACACACACTTCTACATCATTGACTCACTCTTTACTCATTCACTCTCTTACTCACTCTCTCACACTTCTCTCACACTTCTTCTTCCTCATCTCTCACACTTCTCTCTCTGTCCATTCAGCTACATCCCTCACTCAGCACATACACACCTTCAACAGCCAACTCTGGACAATTATGTGTTACATTTTCAGGGCTTGACCCATTCTCATAACACAGGATATATCACAGTTTCTCTTAGGCCAGAGATGTCACACTAACCAGTCAGTGAGTAATGCTTCGTCATGCAAGTAACTCTTTCCCAGACAGAGAATGACATTGAAATTCAGGACTTAAACAATAAACAATTAGTTAGCTGAACCTTGATTGGTAGGGAGTACACATAGAAAGTCCATTACTGCAGGGGGTTATATCTACCAAAGTTGCTTCAAATCTGACCTTGAATCAGCAATAAACACCTGGAAATTTGTCCTTGTGAATTCTTGTCCAGGGGCAACCAGTTTGCATTGAATTTGTTCTGAAGTCTAAAATTAGCTGTCTTTGTGACTGAGAATACTATTACTTTCCTATGTCAGTCTGAATAATGGAAAATATCATAGTCTGATTTCTATTCATCAAAATTATATGGCTTAAGCAAAAATCATCTTCTTGACCCTCCACAGCTGTATGTGTGCCCAACAGATAGAATAATTACATGAGATAAATACACAAGCAGAGGGAAAACACCCTTAGCTGTTTTTAGGGAAGGAATGTAGTGGCACATGAGAGAAAATACAGACAGAAGCAACTGGTCATTTACAGTTGGTAACCCCATGGCTTTGCCAAGTGGGGCTCCATCAGAGAGTCATTCATCTGGTGGGTTGACCTGTTGAATACTAGTTGTCACCTGCTGTATGTTCCCACAGGTTCTGGTAAAGCCATTACTACCAGCAGCTCTCAGCACTTAGGAAGAAATCATCTTCATAATAATCTATAGGTCAAAGTGCCTGGTAGAACGGGATGTTTCCATGAGATAAACACACTACATTACAGGCAGTGGGGATCTCCCCACACCCATTCACACCATGCCAGATACCAGAGAAAGATGGCAGCAGCAAACATGTGAAGGCACAGCAGAAGCAGAGGACATTCTGAAGTCTGTGGTCTCCGGGCCATGCCTATCTGAGATTCATCCATCAGGGATTCACCTCCTGGTGGGCTGACAATCTGAAGTCAACTGCCATCTGCTGCTCCTCTGACATGGCCACTGGCACCTTACAGCCCCCACCCCATCTGTCCATCATAAAGGATGAATGATTGATATTTATTTAATGTGGGATCTCACTGTGTTGCCCAGGATAGACATGAACTTGGGAATCTGCAGCTTTGACCTCCTGAGTACTGAGGTTACAGGGGTGTGCCACTCTACCCAGCTGTGACCACCTGCATTATCAGTCAATTGCCAAACTCCAATAATGTAGAATGTTGACTTATACCCAGGACATATCACCAGGAGGGACAAGCCTGTCTCCATGCCAAAGTCTCCTTGCCCAGCAGGAGTGGATGTTCATCATGGCAGGGTGGTCCACACTTGTGATCCCAAGTCCTGGAAGGCCAACACAAAAGATGAAGAGTTTGAGGCCAGCCTGGACTACATGATGAGACCCTGTCTTATAAAAGAGAAAAACAAGCACGCACACACACACACACACACACACACACACACACACACACACACACACACACCAAATTACTGTTGGAATCACTGCAGAGAGCAAGGAACCGGAGACTGAGGAAGTAACTGGAAAATTGGCTCTGCTCATGGTTATGGCCACAAGCCACAGGTGGTTGTAAGGGATCTTCTTTTTAAAGAAGTAGAAGCAGGAAGCTGTCTATGTCTGTGTCATTCAAGGTCAGAGGCTCATAGCAAAGAGTACAGTGTTCAGGGCATGGTTGGTAAAGGACACTTCTTGGTGGACCCTGATCATGCCTGAGGGAACCACAGCACTAAGGGCCTGTGAAGGGGTGCCAGATAGAAGAACAAGAGACCAGTTGAGGGTCCTGAGCAGATCTGGGCGAGGGCCAAGCTAATCATACTTGAGAATATTCTGTTACATTTATTTCATGTGTGTGTGATGAATATGTGGGGTCAGGGGATGTGGGAGCCCACAGAAGTTTCCTAGTGAGATCTGAGCTTGCTTTACCCAGCAGGACTGCATAAGGTGATGGATTGACCATGTGCATGGTTATTAAGTGCTTGGAAAGGTCTGCACTTGGTTATGCTAAGGGGAGGTCTTTTGCTCCACCCCTTGGCATTCCTTAAAAATCCCTTTAGAAGAGACAGAGGGGCTGGTGGATAAGGATCCAGGCCCTCTCAGGGCAATCCTGTGTTTCTATGTCTCTCTACACTCTATATTTCTATCTAAATATCTTTTATCCCTCACTCCTCAAGAGTATCCTGGGGAAAAAGGTGGGGACTGGTCCCCCACAAGAGGACAACTTGTAGGCATTGGCTTCTCCCTCCTTCTACCATGTGGGTCCCAAGATCAAACTCAGGCCATCAGGCTTGGCAACAAACACCCGTACCCTCTGAGCCTTCTCACTGACCCTTTTTGTTGTTGACCAGGTTCTCACAGTCACATATGCCAGGTTAGCATTCAACTTACAGCAATCCTCCTGGCTCAGCACACTGAAGGCTGGAATTATAGTGTGCCACTATGCCCAGCTCATCTATACCTCTTCCTCGCCCTCCTGCATGTCTTAACGAGTGTAACTCAGTCCAGTGAGGCCAATGACCCTGTAAGCCTGACTGAGCCAGGGAGTGCCTGTGTCACAGGTGTAAGAGCCCAAGTTTTTAACCCTTTTGGCCAAGTGTCTCCATTTGTTGCTGGGGAAACACTATCCTCAGGAGCTCCTTGTGAGGAACTGACAAGCTCTGCAGGAAATGGCTTGTGCCTCCTGCAGGGCAACATATAGTGGAATTAAGAATCCCCTTGGCCATTTTGATATTTTCATAATATACATTCCATGTATTTTATCAAATACACACTCCCTCCTGCCAACTCATGGTCCCTTCGACTCTCCTCCCAACTCCATGTCACTTTTTTAGTGAATAAACCAGTAAATCCGGTTAGTGCTTCTGATACTTACACGTGGGTGAGGCCATCCACTGGAATGTGGGCAACCTGCCAGCGACCACACCCCTAAGGAAAACTGACTGTGTCCTGGCTGGTTTTTAAGCCAACTTGACACAAGCTAGAGTCCTCTGAGAGGTGGGAACTTTGGTTGAGTTAATGCTTCCATAACATTGAGTATAGAGTTGTAGAGGGCAGCCTGATAATGTCCATTTATCAAAATGGCTGTAGTAGTGATCTCCCAGCCATGGGTCCTTGATCAAATGTGCAGAACCAGGTTGGAGTTTCCTCTTGTGTTGTGGGCCTCAAATCCAGTCAGAATATGGCCAGTGACCCCCACAGCATCCCTGCCTCTATTGCACTCAGGGATGTATCTTGCCAGGGCAGTCCTTATTGGCCTGGTTCCCAGATGAGTAAGATACAGTGGGCAATGACTGACTATTAAAAATACGAAAGAGAGCTCACGATAATTTGTCTCCGGATCTACAACATCCCAACTCTCCATCACAAAGTTCTAATTAGTTATTCAGCTTTGTAGAGTCTTGTTTCCTTCTCTCTTTCTTCCTCCCCTTTCCACAGGAACTTCAGTTGACAAGATCCTGGGGAAGTGGGGGCAGGGCAGCTCACTCTGCCTGGGACCTGGGAAGTGCTCCTGAGTTGCTCCCTGAAGAAGGGAGGTCTTAGACAAGGACAGAGCCTCCAGCCAAATGCAGAGCTAGAACAGCCTGCAAGGTCCTGGGAACAGCCTCTGCAGAGACCCAGAGGTGGAATAAAAAACACACAAAGGAGCAGAGTGGGGGAGGGGAGGACAGACAGGGAGATGGCAAGGGGGCAGGTCATTCCCTAGGGCTGCAGGGACAAAGTGTGACAGGGACACTCATGTGACAGAGTGACAGTGGGATTCAAGAGCAGAGTGGCTCTGGGTTAGAGACCCAAGGTCAAGACATCAGCGGGCTGGTCCCTTCCAGTGTCCCAAGGGAGACTCTGCTCCTGCCTCTGCCTTCTGCTGGCTCCTGCTGTCCACTCCCTGCCTCCTCCCTCATACCACAGCGCCCTGTGTGTACAGCCCTGTCCAATGTCTCCATCACCCAAGGAAGCCAGCGGCCTCGGGCCAGGACCCATCCTGATGACCATCACTTAGCACAGCCCCATTTCTTCATGACATTTCACCTGAGGTCCTGAGAGTTAGACCTCTGTCTCTCTTCTGGAGAAAGGCTGGGGACGTCCCAGCTCCTAGGTCCGTCTCTGGACATGTGCAGGCCAGTAACCCTGGACCAGGCTGATCCTACAGGAAGCCAGGATACTAGGAGGCGGGTGGGCAGGGAGGCAGGCTGTGCTAACTGCTCTAAAACATGGAACAGATCCCCAGGAGCTCCCAGGCCCAGATGCTCCCACAGCCCTCGCTTCCCTCACATCTCTCACCCCTAACCCTGGTGCACAGCTCTGAACCCCCTTAGCTCCTTCCCCAGCTAAGTGACCACAGCAGACCAAGGAAGTCTGGATCCTAATGTGAGCTCAGTCCTTGGAGAAGGTAAGAATGTTTAAAAAAAAAAAAAAAAAAAAGGAATCAGAGGTAGGAAACTAGGGCCTCTCTTGGTAAAGAGTTTGCAACCTCAAGTGAAAAGGTAGAATTAATATGGGTTCTTAAAGATCCTATGAAAGGGAAGATAAAATCCCTGTCGATTAATTTTTAAAAAGAGAGAGTGGCAGAGAAAGAATAAATCTTCTGGCAGACATGTCCTGGCAGGTCTAGGCAGGGCACCCCAATATACCCTGCAGCTGCTTGGCTTCCAAGCACTTGGGTTTGGCCCTCCTATGCATCTGACTGGAACTCACCAAGTCCCTTATTCCCAGCAGCTGGAAAGCAAAGAGAGCCCCCTGCAATGCCTGAGTTTCTCAGAAAACCAGGCGGGGCTCCGCTGCCTGCAGCACAGGCCAGCTCAGCTGTTCCCAGACTTAGAGTTCACTTGTTGTCTGTGTGCTTGGCTTTGGTTTTTATTTTTCTATCAAAGCGGGAATAACTCAATATCAAAGGTTCCTTCATGGAGAAAATTCAAACGGGCCCAAATTCTGGTACAGGATCAGTTACAATTAGGAAGTACATTAGGAAGCCAACACTGTTTACATTCCCCAGGTATTGGTCATTCATTATATGAAGCATGCTCTTCTCCTGCTTGTCTGATCAACACTTAAATGAACACATATTTTTCATTGTAGGTAAACTGAAAGAGCAAAATTTAAAACCATGGTCATGTCATAGGATGTGTTCTTATCTGTTTATCACTACTAGGGCTTTGCCTCTGCTCTTTGAATGACATTCTGGAACCTCTAGGGTGAGATTTTGGGAAATGTAGCTCCTCAACTGGAGCAGGCTGTTAGCTTATTAAATAATGTGGCTGCTAAAGAGGTGGCTCAGAAATAATCCCTTACTAATAAAGAGCCCACAGAAATTATTGTTCCACTAAATAAAATGCAGGTTGAATATTTGTCCACACAGATAATAATTTATAGACCACACAGATAATAATTGACAGACAACACTAGCATGTTACTCCAGATCTAGTATAGTCACTATCAAATGATCTTTAAGATTACAAAGAAATACTCCATGGGGATTGCCTAAAGTTACATCTAAAAATCCTATAGAGATGGCTTTTTAATCCTTTATAGATGTCTCTTTTAAAGGAAAAGGAGCATATATTTTATACACAACCTCCAAGTTATACCCACTCCAGATTGTACAGCTCTAAAGTCTTACCTTCCTATAGCCAACCAGCTTTTATTGGCTATTTCTCAGCCACTGAATGTTTTAACTGACCTCATGTATAAATTAGCACATGAGGATAGAAATATCTCTCTGCTCCCTGTAAACTCTTTATCTCTAGATCCTCGAATTGTTTGGGGATGGTTAAAAAATCTGTAACAGCATTTAGCTTAAATTTGTAAAAGGCTGATCATTTAATGTGTACATATGTAGTTTTAATTTGCTACAGTAGAATACACAGATGGTTTGACTCTTGTTTAGAAAAATGGGTCTACTACATCATACTGTGTAGAATTGATGTTTTTAAATGGCAGCCATATGGCTTGCCTCTGTCTTAGCTGATGCCTCATCAGGATGAAAAGGACCATGTGCCTGGCAGCCATCTTTACAAAGGTTAAAGAGTGCATGCTATGTTACTTCACCACCATGTTGATCAAAGTGACAAGTGGTATAAAGCCTTCTGGTTATTCTTAGATCTCTTGTTTAGACTATGAAGGCAACAACAGGTCTCCCAGAATATTTGAATTAGGGTGGATTTTTCACGATGATAAATTCCTAAGGTAATGAAGGTATGCTCAGGTTAAAAATGTTAACTTAGAGAGATGTATATCTAAGGGCTTATGTTGGTGCCAACACCAGGCTTCTAGAAAGTTTTAAATAAGTAACAACATATGGTTGATATCTAAGGTCTAAATTCCTAATGTCTATTCACCCAACAGAAACTAACTTAAATATGTATGTCTAATTTCTTTGTCTTTTTGACTGTATTAATGTTTTATTTTGTGACTGATTTAAAGTTCTATTTTGACACTTGGGTTCAGTTGTTTTAGGCTCAAGCTTAACAAGATTAAAACTATAGAATCCTAATCTTATAAAAGCTACCCACTTGTTGTAGACTGTTAAAAAGATAATTAAGACATGCTGGCAAATGATCAGTCACCTTTGAACTACTTGGAGGATGTAAGAAGTGCATCTAGCTGAACCATGAACACACACACACACACACACACACACACACAGCTGTACTTCTATGTCTCCATCCCTTAACGTTTACACACATGCTCATGACACCTGCTGTGTTTTATTATTGTTAATCATATTTTGCTAAATCCCCACACCAGATGTACAGACAGAAAGTCAAGCTAGAGTTCTTCCTTCCTCTTTCGAATCTTTTGTCCCCCAGGGAACACTGTCAGAGGATATGGCTGATGAAGCAGCCGTGAGGAAGGCTGTCTGTGATGGGACAGGATGGAAGGGTGGGCGGGCTGGGGTCAGAAGCCTGGAATCTGACCCCATTTTGGACACTCCCTCTCTGGGACCTTGGGACCTCCTGCCCTCTCTAGTCAAGGCCTGCAGCAGAGGAGCACATCCCCCGACCCTGGAGCCTTCTTAGTAGGTGCTGCTGTGCTCCCAGGAGGACACATGCCCACTTTTCGTCCACCTGAGGATGGAAGGAAGGCAAGGCCCATCAGATCTACACTGCTGTCATCCCAGCACTAAGGCAGGGGGATGGTGAACTCCAGGCTAGCCTGTTGTACGCAGGAGAAGCACACATCAAAAAAAGCGAACACAAAGAAAATTTAATGCTGGTATAGCTCATCATCTCCATCTGAAATGGAAAACACACACTCATGTCAGGAGCCTAAGTTACTATTTAGAAGGGGGTGTAAATGAGCCCTGAGGGTAGGCATCATGACTGGCCAGCTGGAGCCATTCAGAAGAAGGGGCAGAACATCCCCATGTTGGGAAGATGGCCATCAGGACAGCTTTATGGTTTAGCACATTGACCGTACATGTAGCCCCCCTGAGATTCCATCATTCAGTGACAGACCTGTTGTAACACAAATTTCTAAATGGTCTTAAAAAAAAAAAAATGGAGCCAGATATTGGGGCAAAAGCTAAGATCAGAAAAATAGAACAAGGCGGCTACAAGTTCTTACCTCTACGAAATCAGAGGCCAGAAGAGGACATTGGGTGTCTTCTTTTATTATTCATCTCCTTCTCCCTTTGAGGCAGGGTCTCTCTGTGAATGAGGAGCTTGGCTGGCATCCAGCAGGCCACAGAGATTCTCCTGTCTCTGTCCCCCATAGCTCTGGGGTTACAGGTCCATGCACGGCACTTCCTAAGTTTAGGTGGGTGCTGGGGATTTGAACTCAGGTCCTCACCCTTGTGTAGCAATTGTCCTTAACCACTGAGCTGCCTCCCCAGCCACTGTGTGTTTCCAGTGCATGATTTTCTGTGGTGCCTAACTTACCATTTTGGGGTCTTGATAGTGCAGGTCCTGAGAGCTGAAGGATGTGGCTCTGTGTGTGTGTGTGTGTGTGTGTGTGTGTGTGTGTGTGTGTGTGTGTGTGTGCATCCTGTGAGCTTGTAGAGTGGATGAGCAGCAGACTATGAAATAGCTGTGAGTGTGTGGGGGTGTGTGCACATTTGAGTAAACTAGACAGGCAGCAAGCTGTGTCTTAGATGTGTGCAGATGTGTGGCTGTGGCCATACCATCAGGCTTTGATGCTGACACATGGAAAAATCACATACTGATGAAGTTTAGGACACACCCAGTCACTCAGTGACCTAGGAGGGTCTCACCCTCATATTTTCAATTTCAGGGCCCAGCACACAGTCAGGCTCATCAGCTAAGTCATCTTAAGTAGGGTCGTGGCTGGGGTTCCTCCTCTCTTGGGCAGTCACTCACACTATCATTTCCAAGGTGGTCCTTCTGTGGTGGCCCCGCTTCCTCACTGGAAAGCTACTGAGGCTGGGGAAGTCCATGACCAAGAAGGCTTCTGGGGAGCTGCCCTCCAGCTCATTTCTGGGTCACACCCTCTGACTCCTCCATTCAGCAGGATTCTAAGCCCCTGCATCATCCCACAGCATGCTGCCCTGCTCCTGCTCCCAGGCTGGCCTCATTCCTGCTGCCTGAGACTCTGCACTGTGTCCATGGCTCTCTCCTAAGCCAAGGGCAGTGGCCTTGTCTCTAAGTTAATAGCAGCAGTTCTCACAGTGGCCAGCAGGGGGTGCTGTGTCCCCCAGATGTAAAGCCTCAATTATTCTCTAAGCTCCCCAAGACCCCACTGTGCTCTCAGGGGGTATCCATGAGTGTCTTTTGGTAGCGTGGGGAAATTTGTAATTTTGGAGACACACTGTGTCAGGCCTGGTGTAAGCTCTTTACATAGAAGATCATTGATGTTTAATGTTTAGGAGAAGACCCGTTAGTTATTAATATTCTATGAGTTCACTGCTGCCTCGTGTTTAGAAAGACAAAATCCACAGTCAGCCACGACTGTCACTGGTAAGCCGAGGGGACATCTAAAAAGACTTCATTTCTTACTGAGCCAGAGTGCTACTTAATGTCCTTCTCTGATGGATTCTCACTCCCACCCTCAAAATACTAAAGAACATCCTCCCCAGATCAGTTTTAAAGAGATACTCTGGGAGAGTTTCTCAGTTGATAAGGGTTTTCAGTTCAGGAATAGAAGGTGTGGGCTCAGAAGGTCAGTGAGTAAAGTGCTGTCACAGAAGCGTGAGGACCTGTGTTGGAAGCCCAGGACTCAGGGAGAAGCTGGGAATGGTGGCACAGGATTGTAATCCCAGCACTGGGGAGGGTCCCTGGGGCTTTCTGCCCAGTCAGTCTAGCTGAGTTGTTGAATTCCAAGCCGGGGAGAGATCCTTTTCATCTTCATAGGGCTATAGTTTCCACTATCAGAACTTTCTAAAGAGTACTTAATTATGCTCAAATCCACTCTATTGTGTTTGGACTGATCAATTAACTTAGTCCAACCAAAATATCCCCCATTCATGGGACCGAATATCTGTACAGCATCTTATATCCAGACAACTGGTCCTAAAGGATAAAGACAATCCTTAGCATGGCAAAAAAACGATATCATACTGTCTCCTATTACAGGTGTTTCTTTTCACCCTCCTAACAAAGGCTTTGGATTCCAAAACAGACAAGCTGAGAGATAACATGCAATACTATAGTTGTTTTTTTTTTTTTGCTTGTTTTTTGTTTTTGTTTGTTTTGTTTTGTCTTTCTCTTTGCTCTTTGGGGGCCCACCACCCAGCTCCCAAATAAATACACGGAGGTTTATTCTTACTTATGAATGCCCGGCCTTAACTTGGTTTATTTCTAGGCAGCTTTTCTTAACTTAAATTATCCCATCTATCTTTTGCCTCTGGGCTTTTATCTTTCTCTAGCCTCCATACCTTCCTTTACTTCTTTCCTGGCTTCTTTCCTGGTAGCTTGCTGTGTCGCTGGATGGCTGGCCCCTTGAGTCCTCCTCTCCTCCTTTTCTCACTCCCAGATCTCTCTTCCCAGAGTTCTCCTTCTATTTATTCTCTCTGCATGCCAGCCCCACCTATTCTTTCTCCTGCCCAGCTGTTGGCCATTCAGCTCTTTACTAGACCAATCAGGTGTCTTAGACAGGCACAGTAACACAGCTTCACAGCATTAAACAAATGCAACATAAAAGAATGCAACACATCTTTGTATGATTAAACAAATGTCCCACAGCATAAACAAATGGGACACATCTTCAACTAATATTCTACAGCACAATACAATCAGTAAACACAACAGCATCATTTTGGAAGCCAGTTATATAGTGTCTTTATTTCCACAAAGTCTCAGCTTGATGAGTTAAAGTCTTGATGTCTCCCCCAAGTCATCGGCTTCCTCTTCCTCTTGGGACATCTCTTTGTGGGTTGGTTTGTCATCAGCCTTCAGATGTTTCATTGGTCTGGTGGTCTCTGGGATGCTGTCCATCAGGAGCCATCTGGGACTTCATTTATTTTCTGGAAAGACAGAAGCTTAAGCTCACCCCACTGTTACTATGGGCCTTTTCCAATGATTAGTTTCTTGATCTTTTCATTTACCATATACTTTAGGCTGCATTGCCTTTAGGGTAAAAATGTTTTCAGGCAGCAGCAGAAGTATCCTTCAAAGTGAAAAAACTTTAATTTTAAAGTTAGCATAACTAGATGTAGCATAGTATGTGGGGTGTACATGGGTGTAGCCTCTTACCCTCTTTTTAATTTTTAAAAATTTTCCAGTTAAGTATTTGATGGTGGCATATCATAACTTTATCCTCTGGTTTGTAAGGGATCTTAGTAGAATGAATAATATAAAAAAATTTAAATCATTTGTTAGCATGAGCAGGATCACTATTAACATTCAGTTGTGCCGGGCAGTGGTGGCGCACACCTTTAATCCCAGTACTCGGAAGGCAGAGTCAGGTGGATCTCTGTGAGTTCGAGGCCAGCCTGATCTACAAAGCGAGCTCCAGGAAAGGCGCAAAGCTACACAGAGACACCCTGTCTCAAAAAAAAAAAAAAATCCAGTTTTAATGAGATAAACTAGGAAGGACATGTATTAAGAGCTATTTGACAAAGTCAAGTTCCAAGTAAGATATAATGGTATTTTCAAGAGTTCCCAGGGCCTCCAGCCAAGCCTAGGGCTGTGCTCTGTAGTTGACTAGTCAGGGAGGGCACTATGCATGCCTCTGGTAAATTTTGGTGCAGGTTGTTATACACCTGACAGAGAGGGTCCCACAAAGAGACAGCTGTAGTTTTAACTGTCAAGCTGATGTCCATTGATTACTAGTGATGTACTAGAAGCTTGGAATAAAATCATGACTTTCTATTGTAGAGAATAATGCCTTTAATAGAGGGGCCCTTAATTATCTTCCTTGGCAAAGCTTGATGATCTATCAGACCAAGGGCAAGTATAAAAATTAAAAACAAAACAAGCAAAATATACTTAAGTCACAGTGGTCATTACCTTGTGAAGATTGGAAGCCTAAGGTTTTATTAAGATTTGGGATTACTAAAGTTTAGGACAATTATCATTTAGAGCTTGAGAAGACTGTTCTGCAAGGTAGCGGTGTGTTTAGAGGTACCTGAGAAATAATCACAGAGGATCCTGAAGGAGAAAATCACGGAGTTTTTCCATGTAAGCATGAAGGTTTATATCCAGTTGGCAGTGTAAATGAATGAGAATGAGCTCGGTCTCAAAGCATAAGAGTTCCACAGAGGAAAGGCTTGCTGGGAGGCCCTAATTTCTGTGACACCGTGTAGACAGTCTGACGGAATAGATTTTCAGACTGTCCCCAAAGCGATTTTAGGTGTAAACTTTTAAACAATTTAATTTTTTAAAAATATACTTTGGATTTAACCCTGTAGGCCTCCAAGCGCATTTGAGAAACATGCAACTGTGTTTGCATTTTTAATTTTTTAAAACAAGAATATTCTTTATCTGCATAAAGCATTAAACCTCCTCAGCAGTCTCCAGTCACTTTCAACAAACTCTTCACTTTATTCAGATGACTAGTTAACAGGGTCCAACACTGCATTACCTGTCTGTGGTTGATTGTTTTTGCTCTTTTGGGGGGCCCGCCACCCAGCTCCCAAATAAATCACACATGGAGGCTTATTCTTAAATATAAATGCCTGGACTTAGCTTGGCTTGTTTTTTGCCAGCTTCTCTTAACTTTAATTTATCCATCTACCTTTTGCCTCTGGGCTTTTTCCTTTTTTTAGTCCTGTATATCTTATTTTTACTCTTACTCCATGGCTGCTGGCTGGGTGGCTGGGTGGCTGGCCCGTGGTGTCCTCCTCTCCTTGTTCTCTTGCTCCTTCTTCCTTTCCTCCCAGATTTCTCCTTCTATTTATTCTCTCTGCCTGCCAGCCCTGCCTATCCTTTCTCCTGCCTCGATATTGGCCATTCAGCTCTTTATTAGACCATCAGGTGTTTTAGACAGACAAAGTGACACAGCTTCACAGAGTTAAACAAATGCAACACGAAAGAATGCAACACATTTTTGCATCATTAAACAAATGTTCCACAGCATAAATAAATGTAACACATTCTAAAATAATAGAGTCAACCTGTCAACCTCAAGTGCTTAATGAAGACAAAAAAAAAGTGCTTAGAGCCCTAGTAGGGAGACAGGAATGAACAACAGCCACCTACAAAGCAACAGGGCTGGGGCCACGTTGCCAGGTTCCTGCACACAGTCACATTGGCCTTAAGGTGCAGAGGTGTTTCAATTCTCTTTGAAAGACAGACATTAGAACTAAGGGATCAGAGGAACTTGCAGTTTGGGATCTGGCATAGGTTATCAAAGTTCCTAGACTGGAAGATGAGATAAATAAAAGGAAGAGAAAGTGGCGCCGGGATACTGAGGCAGGGGAGAGATGGAGAGGGAAAAGGCTTGGTCTAGGGGAAAGAAAGTGTGGAACTTGTCCTGAGTTCAGGGAATGAAAAGCAGCCGCCGCCATTCTGGGAGATGGACTACAAAGAGGAAATTGGGGTATTACACCTACCAGGAGGTGGCACTAAATCCTACAGTGGCAGGCACTGAATTACCTTATCTAAGGTAAAGCCACCCGTTTTTCAGAATTGGCACCGTCTTTTGACAGAGTCCAATCAACACTGAGAAGTTTAGAGTGTATGCGGAGGAGTCCAGCCACCTCTGCAGACTGAACATCTACAGTCCATGAAGAAGGGCTACAAGCTAATTAAGTCTAGGGGTATGGGGTTGGGGGGGAAGTAATGCTACCATCCAGTGAAGAGGTTTCCTTATTCTCCCGGAGATTTTAAAGTCATTTCCTAAAGAGCCACCGTTCTGACCACTAATACTTATTGTCAAATACTGCACAACCGAACAGGGTGACCATGGTCAAAGCCCCATCCACCCCCCTACAGGCTTTGTCTGTCTGTCTGTCTGTCTGTCTGTCTGTCTGTCTCTCTCTCTCTCTCTCTCTCTCTCACCCCCACTCCAAGACGGCATTTTGGCCCCCACCTCCCCCCCATAAATCTCACGTGAGGTCTGTTGCATGGTGCAATCTTTGCAGCATACCCTAACCCTGACCTGCCAACTTACTCCTCCACTCAGCCCTGAGGTCCCAGGACCTCAGGGTGAAATGTCATGAAGAAATGGGGCTGTGCTAAGTGATGGTCATCAGGATGGGTCCTGGCCCGAGGCTGCTGGCTTCCTTGGGTGATGGAGACATTGGACAGGGCTGTGCACACAGGGCGCTGTGGTGTGAGGGAGGAGGCAGGGAGTGGACAGCAGGAGCCAGCAGAAGGCAGAGGCAGGAGCAGAGTCTCCCTTGGGACACTGGAAGGGACCAGCCCGCTGATGTCTTGACCTTGGGTCTCTAACCCAGAGCCACTCTGCTCTTGAATCCCCACTGTCACTCTGTCACATGAGTGTTTACACACTTTGTCCCTGCAGCCCTAGGGACTGACCCGCTCCCTTGCCATCTCCCTGGCTCCCTGTCTGTCCCCAGCTACCCCACTCTGCTCCTTTGTGTGTTTCTTCTGGTTTTTTTCCACCTCTGGGTCTCTGCAGAGGCTGTTCCCAGGGCCTTGCATGCTGTTCCAGTTCTGTTCTTGGTTAAGACCTCCCTTCTTCAGGGAACCACTCAGGAGCACTTCCCAGGTCCCAGGCAGAGTCAGCTGCCCTTCGTCCCTCATCCAGGATCTTGTCAACTGAAGTTCCTGGGGAAAGGAGAGGAAGAAAAAGAGAAGGAAACAAGACTCTATAAGGCTGAATAACTAATTACAACTTTGTGAGGGAGAGCTGGGATGTACATCCGGAGCTGAATTATCGTGAGCTCTTTCTAGGATTTTTAATAGTCAGTCATTCACCACCCTTACATTCTTGGAAACCTCAAATCCCTTGGAGTGTGTTCTAGCAGAACACCAGCTTCCAATTCATTCCAGAAGGTAAGAACATCTTCAGACAACAAATCGGAGACCAAGAGACGAGTTTTCCCCTTTGCTGTGACCAGCCTACACACGTTCCCCATTAATGTATTTGGTAAATGACCTGACATGACTTTCCTTGTTCTGCAGCGTTTTTAGGTCAGGCAGCTTTTCAGGTGAACCCAGTTCATGCCCTGGGCTGTGGCTGCCCGTGTTTGGCTCAGAACAAACTGTCACCTGGGGTGAGAGCGGTGTTTCTCATGGACCCTTTACTCACCTGTCCTCAGGCCTCTGGTAAAATGCAGGTGTTACCTGCGGGAGAAGTGGTTAGAAGTGAGCCAGCCCTGTTAGGTAGTGCCTGTCTCCCAGCACGTAGGCCATGCCCACTCCCACTCCCTCCCCTCCCCACCCCACCCCCCACCCTGCTGACATTTGTTTCCTCAGTGCCGAATATGAGAAATATTGTGTGTGTGTGTGTGTGTCTGTCTGTCTGTCTCTGTATGTGTGCATCTCTGTCTATCTGTATGTAT
The DNA here is from genome assembly GCF_949786415.1 of Peromyscus eremicus. Lineage (NCBI taxonomy): Eukaryota > Metazoa > Chordata > Mammalia > Rodentia > Cricetidae > Peromyscus > Peromyscus eremicus. The sequence continues at coordinate 10,961,741 of NC_081438.1, read as the reverse complement.
GTGTCTGTGCATCTGTGTGTGTGTCTCTCTGAATGTCTGTCTGTGTGTGTGTGTGTGTGTGTGTGTGTGTGTGTGTGTGTGTTCACTTGTTGAGGTCAGAGGTCAATCCTCTATCATTTTCTTTCTTGTTTTTTGAGTCCGTCTCTCTCACTGAACCTGCAGCCCAGTGGTTAGGTGGGACTAGGTGGCCTGCACCCCCAAGGCTCCTCCTGCCTCTATCCTCCCCAGGGCTGGAACGCAGGCACCTTCAGCCACGCCCAGATTATATGGGTGCTGGGGGCCAGCTCATGTTCTCCTGTCTGTGTGGAGAGCACTCTCATCTCCCCAGAGTAAAAGACGTTTTTTGAATAGTCAGAAGGAAGCAATGCTCTAGTTACTGCCCAGCTCCCGCCCCTCAGGGTACTTGGCCCTGCCGGCTTTCTGAGGACATCATAACTGGGGCTGGAGAGACTCTTAGTGTTAAGACTGAGAACTGAGTTCAGTTCCCAGCACCCAAGTCAGTGGCTTAAAACTGCCTGTAACTCCTGCTGTGGGGATCTATCAGCCTCTTCTGGACTCTTCAGGGATTGCACACATGTGCACATACTTACACACACACACACACACACACACACACACATAAAAAAGATAAAATAAATCGTTGTTTTTCATTTCCTTTTCTTTTCTTTTCTTTTTTTTTTTTTTTTTTGAAACAGGGTTTCTCTGTGTAAGAGGCCTGGCTGTCCTGGAGCTCACTCTGTAGACCAGGCTGGCCTTGAACTCAGAAATCTACCTGCCTCTGCCTCCCCAGTGCTGGAGATTAAAGATATGTACCACCACCATCTGGTTATAAAATAAATCTTTACAAAAATCATAAGGTTCAGTTCTTTCCAGATAAAATGTGCATTAGACACTGATATTATCCCCAAACATTTGCTCATTAAATCTTTCCCAGATGCTGGGAGTGATGCATGCCTTTTAATCTCAGCACTCAAAATGCAGAGGCAGGAGGATCTCTTGTGAGTATGATACCAGCCTGGTGAACCTAGAGGGCTCCAGGACAGCCTTGGCTACATATAGACACTGTCTCTAAAACAATAACAAAAATCTATCCCAGAGCCAGGGAATTGTAGTCATACTCCTATTTGACAAAGAAGAGGTTGCTCTCCTGTGAGGAGGATGTAAACAATCTTATTTAAGGTCACAATCTCTAACAGGGTTGAGAAGCTGGACCCGGGCCAGGCTGGGCTCTGACTCACCTTCAGGGAAGCTTGGGCATGATGCCACTGTGCAGAGAGGGGGCTGTGTGTGCACACGTATGTGCCAGGGTTTGTATGAAGACCGGCCAACTGGGTCAAAGTCAGCAACAGGACACACACTTGGAGTTGGGGTTTTTCAGCATGTGGGGTTCATCTGGTAACTTCCTGTCAAGGCTGCCTGTCCCCGAGAAGGTCCCCTATGTCCTAACTCCCTTCAGAAACACTACCCTCTTCTAGGGTGTTTGAACACTCGCAGGTCCGAGATCTGTTTCCTCAGCAGACAGGAGCTGGGAGTGAGCCCTGTCCCTGGGGACTCTGCCTATGAACTGTCCTGTTGTGATCCCCTCATGTTCACACCCCAGTGTCTCCTGGAACACCCTACATCTCAAATGTCCGGTCCCTGGTCCCTGGTTGGTGGGTGATGTTAGGCAGTGGGGGGAGGGTCCTCTGGAATTGGGGCCTCACAGGAGGGCATTAGGCCATTAGGGAGCATGGCCTCAAAGAAGGAAGATGAATCTCCATAGCAACAGAACAAATGACTGGAAATTAATATGAGAAAAGACCTGAGAGATACATGCAGGGAGAGAATGGAACCTCGCTGCAGAGCCCTTGGAGTTAAGCAACATCGAGATTAGAGTTGATCCCACACTGTACAGAAGTCACCTGTGAGCCTGGTGGTTGGTGGGATGTCACAAATGGAGTCCAAATTAATATATGGATTGAGGGCAAGTAGAGTGCCAACTATTTTGGGGGGGGTGGTTTGGCTTCTAACTCCCAGAGATCTGCCTGCCTCTGCCTCCTCACTGGTTGAATTAAAGGCGAGCATCACCATGCCTGGCCCTGTCCAAGAATTTAACTGCTCCAAATCAAATCAAAATGAAAAAGCCTCTCTCTACTTCCACTCCGTGGAAGGAAAAGGAAGGAGAAGAGGCACAGGATGACGGCGGCGTTTGTGTGACAGTTTCACTTCCTGCTTGTGAAAGCTCTTGTCACCTTTGACTGTCCCAGTCTTATGATTCTGACAGAAAAAGCTGAACTTCTCCCTCTGGTTACAGTGAGCAAAGTCACATTCAAAGCTGAACTCAAGAAACCTACAGAAGCCATAGAGAAATGTCTTCATTATGTTGACCAACAAATGAGCAGAAAGTGCAGTGGAAGGTGGTTAATGCAGGGAGTCACAACTGAAGCAGAGAGCAGTGTGTCTGTGGAGCGCTCAGCCACCAATGGGTGTCTCTGTTACAGCCGCTCCTCCCAAGGCTCAGGGGACACAGAGGAAGAGGGGGTGGAGAGATTGTAAGGTGGGAGAGGACTGGGGCCAATCAGTGTCTTCTGGACATGGCAGGATAGCTTGCATCCTGAACTCACGCAGCTGTGGTCCCCTGCATCAAGCCTGTCAACCTTCTAACCTGGATGGGAGAGGTATTCACAAATCCCTTCCCCTAGCTGGGTGTCTATTGACAGTTGATGGCCCCTGGTGAACAGAGTGTCTTGAGGTTTCTATCACTGGGATAAAACGCAGTGACCAAAAGCAACTTGGGGGAGGAAAGGGTTTATTTCACTCACAATTCCCTGTCACTGTTCATCATCAAAAGCAGTCAGGGCAGGAACTCAGACAGGGCAGGATCCTGGAGGCAGGGGCTGATGCAGAGGCCATGGAGGGGAGCTGCTTACCTGAAGCCCACAGTCACTATTATGGAGACATTTCCTCAACTGAAGTTCCTGCCTCTCAGAGGACTCTAGCTTGTGTCAAGTTGGCATAAAACCCAGACAGGACAGAGTCAGTTTTCCTTAGGGGTGTGGTCACTGGCAGGTTGCCCACATCCCAGTGGATGGCCTCACCCACGTGTGAATCTGAGAAACACTCACTGGATTCACTGATTTATTCACTAAAGCAACATGAAGTTGGGAGGGGATTTGGTGGGACCATGAGTTGTGTGGGGGGAAGGGGAGGGTGAATTTGATAAAAATACGTTGAATGTATATTGTGAAAATTTCAAAATTATTTTAAAAAACGCAGAGGTGGATATTTAATTCCACTGTTTTTTTGGCCTCCAAGAGGCACAAACCACTTTCTGCAGAGCTGGTCAGTTCCTTTAAAAGAGCTCATGAGGAATAGCAGTGTGTCCCCAGCAGTAGTTGGTCATGTGGCCAAGAGGATTAAACCTTGTGACCTGGGCACTCCCTGGCTCAGTCAGGGTGGCCAGGGCCATTGGCATCATTGGGCTGAGTGATACATCAGATCTCTTTAAGACACACAGGAGTGTGTGGAAGTGGAGAGACGATCTGGGCATAATGGCACAGTATAATCCCAGCATTCAGGGTGCTGAGGCAGGAGGATGGCTATAAGTTGAAGGCTAACTTGGCCTATTTTGCTATGAGATCCTGTACAACAACAAAAAGGGTCAGTGAGAAGGCTCTGAGGGAACAGGTGTTTGTTGACAAGCCCGATGTCCTGAGTTTGATCCTGGGACCCACATGCAGAAGAGAGAGGCCCACACCTACAAGTTGTCCTCTGACCCCCAAATTCACACACATGAGATAATGTAATATGATATTCTAAAGTATAATTAGCTTGACCCTCACCCAGATCTGCTCAGGGCCCTCAGCTGGTCTCTTATCATCCCATCCTAGGACCTATGTGAGGGGCCTTCAGCATCACAGTTTCCTCAGGCATGGTCAGTGTCTTAGGGTTTCTATTGTGTGAAGAGACACCATGACCACAGCAACTCTTATAAAGGGAACGTTTAGTTTGGGTGTCTTACTGTTCAGGGGTTCAGTCCATTATCACCCTGGTGGGGAGCATGGCAGCATGCAGGCAGACATGGTGCTGGCCACATCTTCATCAGAAGGCAACAGGAAGTGGACTGTAACTCTGGCCAGTGTGATGAGCATCTGAGACCTCAAAGCTCACCTCCGCAGTGACACACGTCCTCCAACAAGGCCACACCTCCTAATAGTGCCACTCTTTGTGAATTGAGAAGAGCCAGTACATTCAAACTACCAGATCAGGGTCAACCAAGGGACCTCTGTTACCAACCAGGCCATGAAGACTGTGTTTACCTGAGGGCAGGCTTCTGACCTGAATGACACAGTCACAGCTTCCTGCTGCTTCAAAAATAAAGTCCCTTAAAGCCACCTCAGCTCGTGGCCATAACCATGAGCAGAGCCAATGTTCCAGTTATTTTCTCAGTCTTCCATTCCTTGCTCTCTGCAGTGATTCCAACAGTGACTCAGGATGTGTGTGTGTGTGTGTGTGTGTGTGTGTGTGTGTGTGTGTTTCTGTGTGTGTGTATTTGTGTGTGTTTGTTTTTCTGTTTTTTTGAGATAGGGTCTCATCATGTAGCCCAGGCTGGCCTCAAACTCTTCATCTTCTGTGTTGGCCTCCCAGGACTTGGGAACACAAGTGTGGACCACCTGCCATGATAAACATCCACTCCTGCTGGGCAGGGAGACTTTAGCATGGACACAAGCTTGTCTCTCCTGGTGATAAGTCCTGGGTTAGTCAACACTCTACATTATTGGAGTTTGGCAATTGACTGATAATGCAGGTGGTCACAGCTGGGCAGAGGTGCATACCCCTGAAACTGCAGTACTCGGGAGGCCAAAGCTGAAGATTCCCAAGTTCACAACTATCCTGGGCAACATAGTGAGATCCCACATTAAAGAAATATAAACCCTTCATTCTTCATGATGGACAGATGGGGTAGGGGTTTGTGGGCAGTGAAACTGTTGTGGATGATGCCTTGGATGACGGCCACATGGGTGTGCACCTGAGAACCCAGGGAACAGTGAGACCTGAAGGCTGAACTTCAAGCTAGCCATGGCCTGGGCAGACAGCTCATTATCATGTCCTGGTGTGAACCAGTCACCTCTCACACACCCACCACAGCAGTGGTGGAACTGAGTGCCAGACATCTTCTGGATGTTTCTCACTTGCTCTTTCACCTTTAGTGACATGTGTGCATTAGAGTTCAATGTCTGAGCGACTAAAGACCATTTTTCTTCAATAACAACAGATGACCAAGAAGGAAAAAAAACCAAACTAATATGTTTAAAATGCTTCCTGTAGGGTATTATCACCAATAATTAAAAATAACTGCCCTGGTGGTAAACATCATTGTGTCAGGGATCCCAGGAGCCTTAGACCACAGATGCAGAAGCCTGATTGCATAGCCCCGCCCTTCCTGGGAAACAGAAACTAGCTGTGGCTATAAGGTGAGGCTGGCCCCAGAGGCAGCTGCAGACAGAAAACACTCCTGGCCCCAGGATGGCGGAGAAACTCAGCAGCACCCCGGCCAGGGATCTGGACAAGTTCATAGAGAACAACCTCCTTCCCAACACCAGATTCCGTGATGAGGTCAAAAGGGCCATCAACATCATATGTGATTTCCTGAAGGAGAGATGCTTCCGAGGTTCTGCCCACCCTGTGAGGGTCTCCAAGGTGGTGAAGGTGAGCCCCCCTCAGCCTGAGCTGACCGGATGGGGAGGGAGAGAACCCTCAGGAGCCAGGCTGCAGCCCTGAGTGGGAGTGGGTTACCTACCTTCTCTGTGTCCCAGTGTTCTCATGGGCACCCAGCTGTGGAACAGGGTAGAGAACAGAACAGCGCCCCCACCTGCTGGATGACTGGACTGATGGAACCTTACTGTCCAGGTTCCCCATCTGTGAAATGAGACAACATGACATCAGTACCTCACTCCCAGTCACTGTGACGGCCACTGAAATGTCAGTTTGTAATGCCAGCTCCACTCTGTGGGGTGTGCAGTGTGTTAGTGAGTGTGCGCAGCATTTTATTTAGGGAGGCTCTCCTCAGTATTATTATTTTCTCAGAATCTTTCTCTTTTTTAATTCAATTCTCTAAATTTAAGCTTTTGTTCTGTGACTTTTTAATACTGTTACAGGCATCTTCGTGAAAGCATGTGGTGTAAGTTTAGTGTATTCCTCTTAACATTCTGCTAACAACGGGGATCTTGGCTATAGTTTCATAAACCCGTGTTAGTTTACTCACCGTCTCCTCTCACCCACTACCATCCTGTCCTTTATTCCCCACACTGACGTCCCCCGGAGGGTCACTCTCCGATTGCATGTCACCTGTGTGCAGGTAGATCTAGAATCTGCATGAGAGAAAATGTGCTATTTGTCTCCCCCATTACCCTCCCTTCATCTTCAGTTCCTTTAGACCCCCTCCCTTACCTCCTCTTAGTCCCCCATCTATCATCACACACACACACACACACACACACACACACACACACACACACACACACAGAGAGAGAGAGAGAGAGAGAGAGAGAGAGAGAGAGAGAGAGAGGAGAGAGAGAGAGATTTAAATCTAGACCCCACAGATAAACACTGATGTTCACCCTTCTGAGTCTGGCTTATCTCTTGTACAGGAGGAGATCCAGAACCATCTATTTTCTTACATAGATCCTGATTTCACTCTTCAGTGCTGACTAGTATTCCACTTTGTATGTGCCGGCTTTCTCTATCCATCCATCGCCCTGGGTGGTGGACCTCAGGCTGCTGAGGGTCTGGACTGCTGGGCAAGGCTCTGTCATTCTCATCCTTGTCTTTCAGGGCGGCTCCTCAGGCAAAGGAACTGCTCTCAAGGGCAAGTCGGACGCTGACCTGGTGGTATTCCTTAACAATCTCACCTGCTTTGAGGATCAATTAAACCTACGCGGAGAGTTCATCCAGGAAATTAAGAACCAACTGTATAAGTTACAGCGTGAGAGACCTACAGGAGTGAGGTTTGAGGTCCAGAGTTCACCGTGGTCCAACCCTCGGGTACTCAGCTTCAAGCTGAGCTCCCCCCAGCTTCAACAGGAAGTGGAGTTTGATGTGCTACCGGCCTATGATGTCCTGGGTAAGCGAGTCAGAGCCTCAGCCGGCCCCTCCGTGTGCCTTCATCCTCTCCTCTGTTTCTGTGTGTGTGTGTATGTGTGTATGTCTGTGTGGGGCGGTGTTCACATGTGTGCAGACCTGAGCACATTTGCAGGTGTGGGTAGAGACCAGAGGCCAGTCCTGGATGTCGGTTACTTAGGAACCTGCCTTTTTGAGAGGTTGACCTGGAGTTTGCTGGCCCACCTTCATGGCTCTTGCAGCATGCAGCTGGGGTCAGGTGGGGTGTGTGCTCTGATGGAGCTGCACCCACAACCTCGGGCAACCTGGAGCCTCAGCGTGTTTATTAGGGACAGCACAGGTGCAGGAGGGGTTGCCTAGTCTCATAGGAGGTGTCTGTAGGACAGGACTCCCAGGCTGTAAACAAATATACTCAGATACATTCAGGAATTCACTCAGGCTTCCTCCACTCCCTACAAGACAGCCTGGTTTGTTTATTGGTTGGTTTGTTTGCTTCTTTGCTTGGAGATAGGTTGACCTTTGACCTGGAGCTGGCTTATCCACCTATCAGATCAGAGAGTGAGCCTGAGAATCTTCCTGTCTCCACCTCCTCAGCATGGAGATGTCAGGTGTGGACCCCCCTCCCATCATATTTTCATGTGGGTGCTGGGAATCTGATTTGGGGTTCTTATACTTACCACCTATCAAGGCCTTTACCCACAGAGCCGTCTCCCCAGACCCAGGGGCGTCATACAGAACAAGGGCAGGGCAATCACCTCTCCTTTTGATTGAGTGTGGAAATTCTATGTCACTGAAAGTGCAACAGATATTTATCTAAAAATTAACATTTGTTGCATCTTCTGTGAAAGAGAAGGAAACCTCAGACCTGTGCTGAGACCTGTGTGAGTGTGTGTGTGTGTGTGTGTGTGTGTGTGTGTGTGTGTGTGTATTACTATGTGTGCTCCAAAATTACAAATTGCCCTACTTTACCCAAAGACAACCAGAAACACCTCTGAAGGAACAGGAGCTTGGGGACTTGAGGCTTTACATCTGGGGGACACAGCACCCCCTGCTGGCCACTGTGAGAACTGCTGTCATTAGTTTAGAGACAAGGCCACTGCCTTTGGCTTAGGAGAGCCATGGACACAGTGCAGAGTCTCAGGCAGCAGGGAATGAGAGGCCAGCCTGGGAACAGGAGCAGGGCAGCATGCTGTGGGAAGCTTCAGGGGGCTTAGAACCCTGCTGAGTGGAGGGGCCAGAAGGGATGACCCAGAAATGAGCTGGGAGGGCTGCTCACCAGAAGTCTGTCTTGGTCATGGACTTCCCCAGCCTCAGCAGTTCTTCAGTGGGGAAGCAGTGTCATCTCAGAAGGACCCCCTGGGAAATGACAGTGTGGGGGACAGCCCAAGAGAGGACACCTGCCACAACCCTACCCACGATGACTCTTCCGATGAGCTCTACTGTGTGGTAGACCTTAAATTGAAAATAAACACTTGAGACACTCTTAGTTCACTGATTGAATGGGCGTGTCTTCAACTCCATCAGTAGGTGATTTTGCCCTGTGCCAGCATCAAAGCCTGATGGTATGACCTGCTGCAGCCATAGTCACACACCTCAGCATACCTAAGACACAGCCTGCTGCCTGTCTAGTCTGCTCAAGTGTGCACATGCACCCACACACCGACACACACCCACATGTATTCTTTAATCTGCTGCCTATCCACTCTACAAGTTCAGGACACACACAAATACCCTACTGCTCTCCGGACTTGGACTAACAAAACTACATGATATTAAGTTCGGGACTTCGGAAAATCACGCAGTGAAAACACACAGTGCCGGGGGAAACAGCTCAGTGGATAAGGGCAATTGCTGCACAACTGTGAGGACCTGAGTTCAAATCCCCAACACACACCTAAACAGAAAGGACCACACATTGACCTCTAATACAGGCCCTATATTTCCAGAGACAGGAGAATCTCTGGCCTGCTGGATGCCAGCCAAGCTCCACGTTCACTAAGAGACCCTGCCTCAAAGGAGATAAGGTGATGAACTATAAAGGGAGACACCTTGTGTCTTCCTCTGGCCTCTTAACATATGTGTATACTTCTTCTCAAATAGACACAAACACCATCCAAAAACAGGGCAGAGAAACTGTAAGTACGAGACACATGATATATGAATGCAGCAAACTGCTCCATGGTAAACTCTGACACAAGCAGGAGTGTACACACACACACACACACACACACACACACACACACACAACAAGCCCCATGCAGAAGATACTGGACACCAGAGCATGGTTAGCCATTATTAGATGACCCTGCAGCTCTCTTGTGTGTGACCTCAGTGTGCTGTTTCCACCCACCACTGTCTCTGGCCTGTGAGGAAGGACCAGTAAATGACAGGGACTTTCCAGGGCCACATGGTGTATGCAGACCTGAGGTATGGTGGGTTGCATGGCTATACCAGGAGTGATGCTTGCTGTGGTAAAACTCTGCCCTGTTCCCTGAACTCCACAGCCTACGAGCTTGTCACCCCACATAGACCAAAGAACCTCAGAGAAGAACTGGAACTTTTAACTGATTGAAGCCTCAATTACAGGTATTGTCTGCACAGGCAAGAAGCCTGACCCCCAAATCTACACCAAGCTCATCAGGGAGTGCATCTCCCTGGGGAGGGGGGGTGAGTTCTCCACCTGCTTCACAGAGCTCCAGAGAAACTTCCTAAAGGATCGTCCAGCCAAGCTGAAGAGTCTCATCCGCCTGGTCAAGCACTGGTACCAACTGGTATGGCATCTGGCCCACCTGCCATGAGCCCTGTCTATACATGGGGTGGAGGATGGAAGGGGTGATGAAGAGGAGGAAAGATGAGGAGCAAGGGGGAAGGGAAGGAGTGGTGGGGAGAGAAGAGAGAGAATCGAGAGGTGATGGGAAGTCAAGGGAGGGAGGAGGAGGAGGAGGAGAGAGGACCTGGGAGGAAGGACTTTCCATGATTGTTATGAGTAATTTCTTCTAGTCCAGTTTCCAGTCAACTAACTCACTCTTCAGCTGCATCTAATTCATTGTTAACATGTCATTTTGATCTTAGGATTTCTCTTTCTCTTTCTTTCTTCTGTTATTTTGAGACAGGATCTCACGATGTAGCTCTGGGTGTCCTAAAAATCACTATGTTGACCAGGCTGGCCTTGAACTCACAGATCTGCCTACCTCTGCCTCCTAACGCTGGGATAAAAGGTGTGCACCATCACACCCAACTTGATCTGTAGATCTCAAGTTAGTTTGTTTTTTTTTTAACATGCACTGCTGCTTACTATGGCTTTGATTTTCCTGATGTGTCAAGCTATGGTTGCTTTAAACATCTATCCTGCAATATTTCTGAAGGTTTGATGTATGTGCGAGTGTATGTGCGAGATATATATGGTGTGTGTTTATGTATACCTGTTCATGGGAGCACATGCCTGTGTGTGTGTGTGTGTGTGTGTGTGTGTGTGTGTGTGTGTGTGTGTGTGTGTACATAAGCATGTGGAAACCAGAGAGTGATGCCAGGTCCTGAATCACTCTCCACCTTTTATATCCAAGCAGGATCTCACACTTGAACCCACAGTGTGCTGAACCAGCAGCTCTGGACCTTCATCTAGTCCTGGGAACCCCCATGTCCATCCACTTGGGCTGGGATAATGAGTCAGCTCCCTCACAAGCCTGACATTCATGTGCCTGCTGGGGATCTGAGCACTAGTTATTACCCTTGCAAGGAGAGGAGAACCCTTCAGACACTGAGCTGTCTCCCTTGCCTCTAGTTATTTCAGAGCCTGTGATAAAACCTTCAAGAGTGAGCATCATTACTATCCCACACCCACTCTCATTCCCTGGCTGTCACTAAAGCTGTCATGATTCCTCCTGTGCCTGCTGGTAAAAGCTCAGTCTTTGTGGACCACACAGTCTCCATCTCAACCTCTCAGCGTTTGGCTATAGTACAGGAGCATCCATTAGCTGAATCTACATGAACGTGTGGGTGTGTGCCAATAAACCTGTAATGACAACATCAGGTGGCAGTTGAATTGACCCCGTGAGAAGTGGTCACAACAGCTGACTGACAGACCATTTTTCTCATTGCCTTTCTCTTCTCAGTGTAAGGAGAAGCCGAGGAAGCCGCTGCCCCCCAAGTATGCCCTGGAGCTGCTCACAGTCTATGCCTGGGAATGTGGGAGTGGAGTCACTGAATTCAACACAGCTCAGGGCTTCCGGACAGTCTTGGAATTGGTCACCAAGTACAGGCAGCTTCGAATATACTGGACAGTGTATTATGACTTTCAACACCAATACATCTCTGACTACCTGCACAGACAGCTCAGAGGAGCCAGGTAGCATGTCCCCTCATGGCTTACCTCCCGACAGGGAGGACCAGGCTGCAGCAGTTGAAAGGGAAGGTGGGAGCCCCAGGTCAATGGAGTATTTTCTTTCCTGTCACTGTGCTGGTCCCTGTCCTGCTGTGACCTGATTGACATGAGGACCACCAGTCCTGGGAGGGGGTGGTGGGCTCTCCTGTCTGCAGATGAGGAGATCAAGGCTCTGACCTTGTCCAGACCCAAACAGGAGAGGGAGGGGGTGTCCATGGAGCAGGAACTGAGATCTTGTAGCTGTAACAGTATCATAAGGGCTGTGAGGCACAGAACAGGGCTGTAATAATTAACTATAAACAATACAGCAAAATTGTCACCAGAGGAAAGGACCTGTCTTGATCCTGCGTTGTCTTCAGCCTTCATACCCCATCTTTTGAGACTGGCTGGTTCAACTCTCATCATTACACAGATTAGAGAGACTGAGGGACCTGCCCCAGGACACACAGCTAATAAAGAGCAGACAATTTGAACCCAGGCCTCCCTGGTCATGGGCAAGGATCCCTCCAGGCTTGCTCTATGCATGGGACAGGGTTCAGGACAAATTTGGATAGAGGTGCTCTGCTGGGCTCCTCCACTGCCCCTGTGCAGTTGTTCCTAGGACACTGGGCAGCTGGTCAATTCCCTCTCTGAATGTTGCTCTGCAGGCCTGTGATCCTGGACCCTGCTGACCCAACAGGGAACGTGGCTGGTGGGAACCCAGAAGCCTGGCAGCAACTGGCTGGAGAGGCTATGGCCTGGCTGGATTACCCATGCTTTAGAAATTGGGATGGTTCCCGAGTGCGCTCCTGGGATGTGCCGGTGAGAACCTGTCATCATCCTGTCCCCTTGCACACAGCTTTGGTCACTCCATCTATTGGGAGAATATTCAAACAAGCATGTGGTCTTCCCAAAGGTGCCCAGGTTTGTAGGTTGTCCTGCCACACTGCATGCTTCTCAGTCACTCTGTCCTCAGAGATTGTCACTTCACCTCTGCAGAGTTCCTGTCACTCAGTGTCCTAAGGAATGACAGCCTCTGCGCTGAGTGTCTGCTTCATGCTCAGGCTCCGTCTTCTGCTCTTTATCATATGATAATTCACTGGATCTGCACACATGTTCATCCTGTGCTTTTTATCATACAGTAACTCACTAGATCCTCACACATGCTCATCCTGTGTCCTTTATCATACAGTAACTCACTAGATCCTCACACATGCTCATCCTGTGTCCTTTATCATACAGTAACTCACTGGATCCTCATACATGCTCATCCTGTGTTCTTTATCATACAGTAACTCACTAGATCCTCACACATGCTCATCCTGTGTTCTCTATCATACAATAACTCACTGGATCCTCACTAGTCCTCTACAAGGTGTACTTAATAACATCCTTCTCTTTCTGATGAGCCGAGAAGGCTCAGGGCCTGGAATATGGCTCAGTCAATAAAACACCTGCTACGTAAGTAGGGATGAGGAGACTAATATCATCCCCAGACACATGTAAAAAAGCCAAACAAGGAGATGTGCCCTTGACATTCCAGTGCATGGACAGCAAGATCCCTGCACAGGCTGATGAGGGAGCATAGTCTCCTTGGTGAGTTCCAGTCCAGTGCCAAGGTGGACAGCTCTCGAGGAAAATAGCGTTCTCTGTTTTTTGCACACACACAAATACACACATATACATACAGAAACACACACACACACACACACAGGACAGAAGGGAGAGTCAGGAGGATATGCAAGCTGAAGCCACCGGCTCAGGGATGCTCAGCTAAGGAGTGGTGGCGCTGGGATTCCCGTGGACTCTGAAGCCAGTGCTCAGGTCCAGGAAGCAGCCTATCTTTTCTGTCTTGTTGTCATAGGGTCCTTGGGACTCTGGGGGGGGGGGCTGTGCCACAGACAAAGTGGTGCAGAGGGACCTGCACTTGGACTTTCCCTTCCTAGGGCAGGGGACTTTCTGATGCTAGGGAACAGATGAGGTCATGTGTGATCTAAGAATGGAGCTTCGTATGGGTGCGGGCATGTGGGAAGCAAACCTCAGAAGGTCAGGAAGGAAAGGAGAAGGGACCCAGGAGGGAGGTGGCTGTGGCTGCTATGGCCTCCAGGACTGTCACACAGCGCACAGGTGGCTAGGTACTTTCTCCCATTTGGCAAATCTGTTCCTGAATGAGGGGACCTCAGGTGGGGCTACATGCATCTTCAATGTGCTCACCCCCCAAAAGTCCTGATGGCCATCGTCCCAATGGATATATGCTGTCCCTTTTCCTGACGGGCTCTGGTTGCCAGTCATGGTGCCCACTCTCAGAGCTCATTTGCATACCCTTCCAAGTGATATGTGGGCTCGTAACATGATTGTATGTTTTCTATTACAGACCGAAGTTCCTGTGCCAATGTAACAGGTTAGCTATTTTTCTTTGTTTTTTTGTTTGTTTGTTTGTTTTGATGAGGGCTTCTGCTGTGTAGTTCTAGGTGGCCTGGAGCTCCCCAGCCCCCTGCCTTAGTGCTGGAATGAATGCAGTGTAGTGTACCCTGCCTTCCCTCCAGCCTCAGGAGGACAAGGATTGAGCACAGCAGCACCTGCCCAGAAGGCTCTGGAGTCAGACTATGTGCTCCTCTGCTGCAGGCCTTGACCAAAGATGGCAGGATGGTGCACAAGGCCCCACAGAGGGAGTCTCCAACCTGGGGTCAGATTTTAGTCTTGTGACCCCTGACCCTTCCATCCTGTTCCATCACAGGCAGCCTTCCTGAAAGCCTGCTTCATCTGCCTTATCCTCTGACATGTTCTTTGGGAGACAAGAGATTCAGAAGGGGAGAGAAGGTCTCTAGCTTGACTTCTATCTGTGAACGACTGGAAGGTTCTATCCTATGTCTGATCAACAACAATAAACCACAGAAGATCCATGAGGGTGTGTGAGATGAGTCATACATATATAGGTGTGTGTGTGTGTGTGTGTGTGTGTGTGTGTGTGTGTGTGTGTATGGTTCAACCTGATGCATTTATTGAGCACATATTACATGTTTCTCATGGGCCCAGGCACAGCACACTCCATAGTAAACAGACACCGAGCAGAACCAATCCACTACAGCTTTGAAGCCAGGCAGCTTAGCATCTGTTCAGTTCCCTAATTTCACATAAACCTCAGACAGGAATCCTTGGTTCTTTCTGTCCATGTCCCCAAGACAAGATTCTAGACCTGCCCCATGTGACACAGGAACAGTTCCCCAGCAAGACAGAGTTGAGAGGCATTGGGACTGTGAACAGTGCATGTGAGGATGCACTGTGGCAGAAACATGCAGGCTGGGGTTCGAGGAAGTGCGTGAAAAGAAAAGTGTATGGAATTTGTGACTCTGGTGGTCACAAAAACAGAAACACGGTTGTCTATGGTGATGATGAGCTTTGGATGCACTGAGTTAAATCACAATGAGTGTCCACTTCCTTATTCTCTTTCTGAGACAAGATCTCATTATGTGGCATAGGCCTGTAACTCACAGGCATCCTCCTGCCTCAGTCTTCTGAGATCTGGAATCACACACACACACAAACACACACACACACACACACACACACATGCACGCACACACTCACTCATGCATGCACGCGCGCGCACACACACACAACCCTCCACACAGAGACCTAATTGTTCCATAGTTCCATGTTGTGAACCAGTAGCTCATTAGACCCAAAGCACACATGTACACTCACCTCTTGTACCCTGCTTACTTAAGAGTTCAGGGCATTGCACAGGTCCACCCACTCCCAAAGCATGCTCATGTCCCCAGTGTTCACTCTCTTAATAACTCTGTGTGTGTGTGTGTGTGTGTGTGTGTGTGTGTCCTTCCAGTCCTCATTCATTCAGTTCTCATTCTAGTGACCCCAAGAACAAGGAGGCCCAATGCCTCTATTGGGGCATGAGAAGACACATGTCCCCTACCTCAGAATACACCACACTCAGCCCTGTGTTCTATCTGAGCCCTTGGTGGACGCCATGATGCTGGTCTATGATTCCAGTCTTGCCTCTTCTGAAACACCCCCAGAAACATAGAGGTTTGAATAAACAATGCCCAGGGGCCCCCATGTCTCCTGCCAACCTGAGGAGACCCATCATGTGAGCCCTCATGTACCCCACACTAAAGCAAGTCTACATGTGACATGTAATGGCCACATCCCATGTCTCCATGATGGAATGACCCCCTGTGTGGACCTCTGAGAGCCTTCCCAATGATAAAGACCATGGAGGTTAACGGCAGGACACAGAATGAGTGATGAGCAGTCCTAGGGAGGAGCCACAAGGTGGCAGGATCAGGTTTCCATGACAACGGGGTGACTGAAGAGCATCTCTCAGATGGAGAAAGAGTTCCACACTTGACACTTGTACACCACTGTGTCTGACTGCCATGTTGTGAAGCATCATGCTTGCTCCAGACTGGACCTGCCCAAGAGCCCTTTGTTCCTAAGCACAGTGCTCATCCCTGCTCTTCCTGTGGGCTCCATGTTGGTTCTGACTTACCATCCACCCTGGTCAGGGAAGTTTTGGGGTTTGATGACAGACACTTTGGGTTTCCAAACCCACTCTTCAACTTTGATCTTCTGCCCAAGGTCAGGGGCCTCCTCCTTTCCAGCATCCACCCACTGAGTAAGTAGTACAAGCCAATTGAGAAGAACCATTGCTCTGTCCACCATTTTACCACAGAGTTCAGTTCCTCAGGAAGCCACTTCATCTACACTCAATGGGTTCAACTCTGAAACTCAATTCAGGTCAGTAACTGGGGGATGGACCTGCTGTGACAGCCATGGCTCTCACCCTCTGGACATCCCTTGTGGTTCCTTCTAATGGCCCACAATGGCTCCTTTTCATGGCCAACTTCACCAGCCTTAGACCCTCTGTGGAAACACCTTTGGACTTGTGCTGTGGGATGCTCTGTATGGCAAATGTGTTACTCTGATTGGTCAATAAATAAAACACTGATTGGCCAGTGGCTAGGCAGGAAGTATAGGCGGGACTAACAGAGAGGAGAAAAGAAAGAACAAGAACAGGAAGGCAGAAGGAGTCACTGCCAGGCTTCTTGCTAACTGTTCTTATAGCTTAAATTAATCCATTTCCACAAATCTATACCCTGCCATGCGGCTCGTGGCTTACCGGCATCTTCACATGCTGCTTGTCATGGCAGTGGCTGGTACAGATGAAGTGGCAAGCATGATGCTTCACAACATGGCAGTCAGACACAGTGGTGTGCAAGTGTCAACTGTGGACATCTGACTCCATCTGAGAGATGCTCTTCAGTCACCCTGTTGTCATGGAAACCTGATCATGCCACCTTGTGGCTCCTCCCTAGGACTGCTCATCCCTCATCCTGTGTCCTGCTGTTAACCTCCATGGTCTTTATCATTGAGAAGGCTCTCAGAGGTCCACACAGGGAGTCATTCTATCATGGAGACTCTGGATGTGGCCATAACATGTCACATGTGGACTTGCTTTAGTGTGGGGTACATGAGGGCTCACATGATGGGTCTCCTCAGATTGGCAGGAGACATGGAGGCCCCTCTGGCCATTGTTTGTTGAAACCTTCTCTGTGTATCTGTGGGTGTTTCAGAAGAGGCAAGACTGGAATCATAGACCAGCATCATCGGGTCCACCAAGGGCTCAGATAGAACACAGGGCTGAGTGTGGTGTATTCTGAGGTCTAGGGGACATGTGTCTTCTCATGCCCCAATAGAGGCATTGGGCCTCCTTGTTCTTGGGGTCACTAGAATGAGAACTGAATGAATGAGGGCTGGAAGCACGCGCGCACACACACACACACACACACACACACACACACATACACACACACACACACACACACGTTATTAAGGGAGTGGGCAGGAGCATGCTTTGGGAGCAGGTGGCCCTGTGCAATGTCCTGAATAAACTCTTAAGTAAGCAAAGTCCTAGAGGTGAGTGTATATGTGTGTCTTTGGGGCTGACAAATGAGCTACTGGAACCATTAGGTCTCTGTGTGGGGGGGTGGGAGTGGTATGTGTGTATTGTATGTGTATGTGTGACTGAGAACTCAGGAGACTGAGGCGGGAGGATGCCTGTGAGTTACAGGCCAACCTATGCCACATAATGAGATCTTGTCTCAGAAAGAGAATATGGAAGTGGACACTCATTGCGATTTAACTCAGTGCATCCGAAGCTCGTCATCACCACAGACGACCATGTTTTTGTTTTTTGTGACCACCAGAGTCACAAATTCCATGCACTTTTTTTTTTCATGCACTTCCTCGAACCCCAGCCTGCATGTTGCAGCCACAGTGCATCTTCACATACACTGCTCAGAGTCCCAGATCCCCTTGGCCATGTGCAGCTGCAGAACAGCTTCTGAGTCACATGGGGCAGGTCTAGAATCTTGTCTTGGGGACATGGACAGAAAGAACCAAGGATTCCTGTCTGGGATTTATGTGATATAAGAGACCTGGAAGGGCCGGGCGGTGGTGGCGCACGCCTTTAATCCCAGCACTCGGGAGGTAGAGCCAGGCGGATCTCTGTGAGTTCATGGCCAGCTTGGGCTACCAAGTGAGTTCCAGGAAAGGCGCAAAGCTACACAGAGAAACCCTGTCTCGAAAAAACCAAAAAAAAAAAAAAAAAAAAAAAATAGACCTGGAAGGATCCCAAACCATGTGGCATCATAGCTGTAGTGGATTGGTTCTGCTCTGTCCACTGCTGAGTGCTCGGTGCCTGGACCCACATGGAGCATATAATATGTGCTCAATAAATTCATCTAGTTGAACCATGTGCACGTGCGCGCACGTGTGCGCGCGCGCACACACACACACACACACACACACATAACTATACACCTATGGCTCATACACCCTCATGGCATCTGCTGTGGTTTATTGTTGATCAGAAATTGAACAGAACCTCCCAACAGACACAGACAGAAGTCAAGCTGGAGTTCTTCCCTCCCTTCTGAATTTCTTGTCCTCCAGAAAACACGTTGTAGGGCAAGGCAGATGAAAGGAGCCATGAGGAAGGCTGTCTGTGATGGGACAGGATGGAAGTATGGGTGAACAGGGATCAGCAGTCTGGAATCCCTCTCTGGTCAAGGCCTGCAGCAGAGGAGCACATCCCCCGACCCCGGAGCCTTCTGGGAAGGTGCTGCTGTGCTCACAGGAGGACACATGTCCAGTTCTCATCCACCTGAGGATGGAGGGAAGGCAGGGCCCATCAGGTCTGCACTGCAGTCATCCCAGCACTAAAGCAGGAGGGTGGTGAGCTCCAGGCCACCTAGAACTACCCAGCAGCAGCCCACAGCAAAAAAAAAAAAAAAAAAAAAATAAGAAAAGAAAAAAAATCTAACCTGATGATATGGCACTCTAACCTCTGCCTGTAACAGAAAACACACAATCATGTCAGGATCCTGCATTCCTACTTGGAAGGGAATGTTTACGAGCCTTACATCAGAATAAAAACAAAGAAAAGAGCTAACCTGATGATATAGTACATTAACCTCCACCTGAAACAGAAAACACACAATCATGTCAGAATCCCTCATTCCTACTTGGAAAGGGATGCAAATGAGCTCTGAGGGTGGGCACCATGACTGGCCATCAGAGCCCCTCAGAAGAAGAACAGCACACCCCCATGTTGGGTAGATGGCCATCAGGACTTTTTTGGGGGCAGCACATTGAAGATGTATGTAGCCCCACCTGAGGTCCCCTCATTCAGTAACAGATTTGCCAAATTGGAGACATGGCCTAGCCACCTGTGCACTGCATGACAGTCCTGGAGGCCACAGCAGCCACAGCCGCCTCCCTCCTGGGTCCCTTCTTTTCTTCCTGACCTTCTGAGGTTTGCTTCCCACATGCCTGCACCCATACGAAGCTCCATCCTGAGTCCACACATGACCTCATCTGTTCCCTAGCATCAGAAAGTCCCCCGCCCCATGAGAGGAAAAGTCCAAGTGCAGGTCCCTCTGTGCCTCTTTGGCTGTGACACCGCCCCCCGGAGTCCCATTGACCACATGATAACAAGACAGGAAAGATGGGCTGCTCCATGGACCTGAGCACTGGCTTCAGAGTCCACAGGAATCCCAGCCTCACCACTTCTTAGCTGAGCATCCCTGAGCCAGTGGCTTCAGTTTGCATATCCTTCTGACTCTCCCTTCTGTCGTGTGTGTGTGTGTGTGTGTGTGTGTGTGTGTGTTTCTGTATGTATATGTGTGTATTTGTGTGTGTTAAAAAATAGAGAACGCTATTTTCCTCGAGTGTTGTCCACCTTGGCACTGGACTGGAACTCACCAAGGAGACTATGCTCCCTCATCAGCCTGTGCAGGGATCTTGCTGTCCATGCACTGGAATGTCAAGGGCACATCTCCTTGTCTGGCTTTTTTACATGTGTCTGGGGATGATATTAGTCTCCTCATCCCTACTTACGTGGCAGATGTTTTATTGACTGAGCCATATTCCAGGCCCTGAGCCTTCTCGGCTCATCAGAAAGAGAAGGATGTTAGTAAGTACACCTTGTAGAGGACTAGTGAGGATCCAGTGAGCTAGTGTATGATGAAGAACACAGGATGAGCATGTGTGAGGATCCAGTGAGTTACTGTATGATAAAGAGCACAGGATGAACATGTGTGAGGATCCTGTGAATTATCATATAATAAAGAGCAGAGGACAGAGCCTGAGCACGAAGCAGACACTCAGCGCAGAGGCTGTCATTCCTTAGGACACTGAGTGACAGGAACTCTGCAGAGGTGAAGTGACAATCTCTGAGGACAGAGTGACTGAGAAGCATGCAGTGTGGCAGGACAACCTACAAGCCTGGGCACCTTTGGGAAGACCACATGCTTGTTTGAATATTCTCCCAATAGATGGAGTGACCAAAGCTGTGTGCAAGGGGACAGGATGATGACAGGTTCTCACCGGCACATCCCAGGAGCGCACTCGGGAACCATCCCAATTCCTAAAGCATGGGTAATCCAGCCAGGCCATAGCCTCTCCAGCCAGTTGCTGCCAGGCTTCTGGGTTCCCACCAGCCACGTTCCCTGTTGGGTCAGCAGGGTCCAGGATCACAGGCCTGCAGAGCAACATTCAGAGAGGGAATTGACCAGCTGCCCAGTGTCCTAGGAACAACTGCACAGGGGCAGTGGAGGAGCCCAGCAGATCACCACTACCCAAAGTTTGTCCTGAACCCTGTCCCATGCATAGAGCAAGCCTGGAGGGATCCTTGCCCATGACCAGGAAGGCCTGAGTTCCAATCCTCTACCCTTTATTAGCTGTGTGTCCTGGGGCAGGTTCCTCAGCCTCTCTGATCTGTGAGATGTGGAGAGTTGAACCAGCAGAAGACAACACAGGATCAAGACAGGCTCTTACCTGGGGTGACAATTCTATTGTATTGTTCAGAGTTAATTAGTCCAGCCCTGTTCTATGCCTCCCAGCCCTTATGATATTCTTACAACTGGAACATCTCAGTTCTTCCTTCATGCAACCCCCCTCCCTCTCCTGTTTGGGTCTGGACAAGGTCAGAGCCTTGTTCTCCTCATCTGCAGACAGGAGAGCCCACCCCCATCTCCCAGGGCTGGTGGTTTTCATGTCAATAAGGGGCCAGCAGACAGGACCCAACAAAGTGATGGGATAGGAGATGCTCCATTGATTCAAAGCTCCTCTCCATTTCCATCTGGGTCCTCCCTGTGGGGAGCTGAGCCACATGGGGACAGGCTACCTGGCTCTTCTGAGCTGTCTGTGCAGGTAGTCAGAGATGTATTGGTCTTCAAAATCATAATACTCTGTCCAGTAGATTCGAAGCTGCCTGTACTTGGTGACTAGTTCCAAGACTGTCCGGAAGCCCTGGGCTGTGTTGAACTCAGTGACTCCACTCCCACATTCCCAGGCATAGACTGTGAGCAGCTCCAGGGCATACTTGGGAGGCAGTGGCTTCCTCAGCTTCTCCTTACACTGAGAAGAAAAAGGCAATGAGAAAAACGGTCTGTCACATCAGCTGCTGTGTGGGGACCACTTCTCACGGGGTCAATTCAACTGCCACCTGATGTTGTCATTATAGGTTTATTGGCACACAGCCACACCCGTTCATGTATGGACACTCCTGTGCTATAGCTAAGGGCAGAGTAGTTGAGATGGAGACTGTGTGGTCCACAAAGACTGAGAATTTACCGGCAGGCACAGGAGGAATCGCGACAGCTTTAGCGACAGCCAGGGAGTGAGGGTGGGGGCAGGATAGTAATGATGCTCACTTTTGAAGGTTTTATCACAGGATACAGAATAACTAGGAAAAGCCTAATGAGATAACTCAGTGTGTTATGGGTCCCCCTCTCCTTGCAAGGATAATAACTAGTGTTCAGATCCCCAGCATGCACATGAATGCCAGGCTTGTGAGGGAGCTGACTCATAATCCCAGCCTAAGCAGATGGAAATGGGGGTCCCCAGGACTAGATGAAGGTCCAGAGCTGCTGATTCAGCACACTGTAGGTTCAAGTGTGAGACCCTGCCTGGATATAAAAGGTGGAAAGTAACTAAGGACCTGGCATCACTCTCTGGACTCCACATGCTTATGTACATACATGCACACACATAGACATGTGCTCCCATGAACAGGTATACATAAACGCACACCATATATATCTCATACACATATCAAAACTCCAGAAATATTGCAGGATGGATGTTTAAAGCAACCGTAGCTTGACACATCAGGAAAATCAGAGCCATAGTAAGCAGCAGTGCATGTTAAAAAACAGACAAACTAATCCAGGCGGTGGTGGCGCACGCCTTTAATCCCAGCACTCGGGAGGCAGAGCCAGGCGGATCTCTGTGAGTTCGAGGCCAGCCTGGGCTACCAAGTGAGTTCCAGGAAAGGCGCAAAGCTACACAGAGAAACCCTGTCTCGAAAAACCAAAAAAAAAAAAAAACCAGACAAACTAGAGATTTATAGGTCAAGTGGGGTGTGATGGTGCACACCTTTTATCCCAGCATTAGGAGGCAGAGGTAGGCAGATCTGCGAGTTCAAGGCCTGCCAGGTCTACATAGTGAGTTTCAGAACACCCAGAGCTACATCGTGAGATCCTGTCTCAAAATAACAGAAGGAAGAAAGAGAAAGAGAAATCCTAAGATCAAAATAATACATTAACAATGAATTAGATGCAGCTGAAGAGTGAGTTAGTTGACTGGAAACTGGACTAGAAGATATTACTCATAACAAGCATGGGAGGTCCTTCCTCCCAGGTCCTCTCTCCCCATCCTTCTCCATCTTTTGACTTCCCATCACCACTGGATTCTCTGTCTTCCCTTCCCACCACTTCTTCCCTTCCCCCTTGTTCCTCATCTTTCCTCCTCTTCATCACCCCTTCCATTCTCCACCCCCTGAATAGACAGGGCTCATGGCAGACGGGCCACATGCCATACCAGTTGGTACCAATGCTTGACCAGGCGGATGAGACTCTTCAGTTTGGTTGGACGCTGCTTCAAGAAGTTTCTCTGGAGCTCTGTGAAGCAGGTGGAGAACTCGCCCTCCCTCCCCAGGGAGGTGCACTCACTGATGAGATCGATGTAGATTTGAGGGTCAGGCTTGAAGTAGTTGAGTTGACCTGTCAAGGAGGCTTCATTCAGCTAACACCTCAGCCCTTCTCTGGGGTTCTTGGGTATATCTGGGGTGACAAGCTCACAGGCTGTGGGGTTCAGGGAACAGGGCAGAGTTTTACCACAGCAAGCATCACTCCCCATACAGCCATGTGTCCCACCACCCCTCAGGACTGCAATACCATGTGGCCCTGGAAAGTTCCTGCCTCCTACTGGTCCTAATATGGAGCCTTCCTCACAGGCCTGGACAGTGGTGGGAGGAAACAGCACAGTGAGGTCACACATGAGAGAGCAGCAGGGTCATCTTGTGATCTCCAACCATGCTCTGGTGTCCAGTGTCTTCTGCACGGGGCTTGTCGTGTGTGTGTGTGTGTGTGTGTGTGTGTGTGTGTGTGTGTACACTCCTGCTTGTGTCAGAGTTTATGGTGGAGTAGTCTGCTGTGTTTCTATATTATGTGTCTTGGGCTTATAGTCTTTGCCCTATGTATTGTGTGTATTTGTGAGGAGGTATATACGTATGTTCAGTTCCAGAGGAGGACTTGGGTGTCTCCCTTTATAGTTTTTCTCCTTCTCCCTTTGAGGCAGGGTCTCTCTGTGAATGAGGAGCTTGGCTGACATCCAGCAGGCCACAGAGATTCTCCTGTCTCTAGCCATGTACAGCCTGGGTTAGAGGTCAATGTGTGGTGCTTTCTGTTTAGGCGGGTGTTAGGGATTTGAACTCAGGTCCTCACACTTGTGCTGCAATTGCTCTTATCTACTAAGCTCTCTCCCCAACCACTGTGTGTTTTCAGTGCATGATTTTCTATAGTGCATAACTTAATGTCATGTAGTTTTGTTAGCCTAGGTCCTAAGAACAATAGGGTGTGTGTGTGTGTATGTGTGTGTGTGTGTGTGTGTGTGTGTGTGTGTGTGTGTGTGTCCTGAACTTGTAGAGGGGATGGGCAGCAGATAAAAGAATACATGTGGGTGTGTGTCTGTGTGTGGGTGCATGTGCACATTTGAGGAGACTAGACAGGAAGCAGTCTGTACCTAAGGTGTGTGCAGATGTGTGGTCATGGTTGCAGCAGGCCATACCATCAGGCTTTGATGCTGGCACAGGGCAAAATCACCTACTGATGGAGTTGAGGACACAGCTGGTCACTCAGCGACCCAGGAGAGTTTCAAGTGTTTATTTTCACATAGCGGGCCCCATGGGCTAAGTCATCTTGGATAGAGTTGTGGCTGGGGTTCTCACTTGGGCAGTCGCTTACACTGCCATTTCCAAGGGGTTCACTGTGGTGGCCCTGCTTCCCCACTGGAAAGTTGCTGAGGCTGAGGAAGTCCATGACCAAGACAGGCTTCTGGGGAGCCGCCCTCCCAGCTCATTTCTGGGTCACCCCCTCTGGCCCCTTAACTCAGCAGGGCTCTAAGGCCCTGCAGCTTCCCACAGCATGCTGCCCTGCTCCTGCTCCCAGGCTGGC
This sequence comes from Peromyscus eremicus, assembly GCF_949786415.1. Taxonomy (NCBI): domain Eukaryota; kingdom Metazoa; phylum Chordata; class Mammalia; order Rodentia; family Cricetidae; genus Peromyscus; species Peromyscus eremicus. The sequence goes on along the minus strand of NC_081438.1, from coordinate 10,937,243 downwards.
CTCTCATTCCCTGCTGCCTAAGACTCTGCACTGTGTCCATTGCTCTCCTAAGCCAAGGGCAGGGGCCTTGTCACTAAGTTAATAGCAGCAGTTCTCACAGTGGCCAGCAGGGGTGCTGTGCCCCCCCCCCCAGATGTAAAGCCTCAACTATTTTCTCATCTCCCCAAGACCCCACTGTGCTCTCAGGGGTGTTCCTGGATATCTTTGGGTAGAGTTGGGCAATTTGTAATTTTGGAGCACACACACACACACACACACACACACACACACACACACACACACAGGCCTCAGCATAGGTCTGAGGTTTCCTTCTCTCTCATAGAAGATGCAACGGATGTTGATTTTTAGCTATATCTCTATCACTGTTTTAGAGACACAGAATTTCCACACTCAGCCACAGGAAGAGCTGATCACCGTGCAGGTGTTCTGTAGGACGCCCCTGGGGCTGGGGAGACGGCTCCATTAAAGGGCTTGATATGTTAGTATAAGGACCCAAAAGCAGATTCCCAGCACCCACATAAAAAGCTGCAGGTGGACATGGGGGTCCACACCTAAATCCCAGTGCTGGGGAGGTGGAGCCAGGATGATCCCTCAGGCCCACTCTCTGACCAGATAGGCAGATCAGCCAGCTCCGGGTCAAAGGTCAACCTATATCCAAACAAACCAACCAACCAGGCTGTCTTGTAGGGAGTGGAGGAAGCCTGAGTGAATTCCTGAATGTATCTGAGTTTATTTGTTTACAGCCTGGGAGTCCTGTCCTACAGACACCTCCTATGAGACTAGGCAACCCCTCCCGCACCTGTGCTGTCCCTAATAAACACACTGAGGCTTCAGGTTGCCCGAGGTTGTGGGTGCAGCTCCGTCAGAGCACACACCCCACCTGACCCCAGCTGCATGCTGCAAGAGCCATGAAGGTGGACCAGCAAACTCCAGGTCAACCTCTCAAAAAGGCAGGTTCCTAAGCAACCGACATCCAGGATTGGCGTCTGGTCTCTATCCACACCTGCAAATGTGCTCAGGTCTGCACAAGTGAACACCGCCCCACACAGACATACACACACACACACACACACACACACACACACACACACACACACACAGAAACAGAGGAGAGGATGAAGGCACACGGAGGGGCCAGCTGAGGCTCTGACTCGCTTACCCAGGACATCATAGGCCGGTAGCACATCAAACTCCACTTCCTGTTGAAGATCAGGGGAGCTCAGTTTGAAGCTGAGTACCCGGGGGTTGGACCACGGTGAACTCTGGATCTCAAACCTCACTCCTGTAGGTCTCTCACGCTGCAACTTATACAGTTGGTCCTTAATTTCCTGGATGAACTCTCCGCGTAGGTTTAATTGATCCTCAAAGCTGGTGAGATTGGTAAGGAACACCACCAGGTCAGCGTCCGACCTGCCCTTGAGAGCAGTTCCTTTGCCCGAGGAGCCGCCCTGAAAGACAAGGATGAGAATGACAGACGACAGGCAGAGCCTTGCCCAGCAGTCCAGACCCTCAGCAGCCTGGGGTCCACCACCCAGGGCGATGGATGGATAGAGAAAGCCGGCACATACAAAGTGGAATACTAGTCAGCCCTGAAGAGTGAAATCAGGATCTATGTAGGAAAATAGATGGTTCTGGATCTCTTTGTGGTACAAGAAGGAAGCCAGACTCCGAAGAGTGAACATCAGCATTTATCTGTGGAGTCTGTATTTAAATGTATGTGTGTGTGTGTGTGTGTGTGTGTGTGTGTGTGTGTGTGTGATGATAGATGGGGGACTAAGAGGAGGTAAGGGAGGGGGTCTAAAGGAACTGAGGATGAAGGGAGGGTAATGAGGGAGACAAACAGCACATTTTATCTCATGTGGATTCTAGATCTAGCTGCACACAGGTGACATGCAATCAGAGAGGGACTCTCTGGGGATGTCAGTGTCGGGGGTAAAGGACAGGATGGTAGTGGGCGAGAGGAGACTGTGAGTAAATTAACACGGATTTATGAAATGGTTGTCAAGATCCCCATTGTTAGCAGAATGTTAAGAGGAATACGCTAAACTTACACCACATGCTTTCACGAAGATGCCTGTAACAGTATTAAAAAGTCACAGAACAAAAGCTTAAATTTAGAGAACTGAATTCACAAAGAGAAAGATTCTGAGAAAATAATGATACTGAGGAGAGCCTCCCTAAATAAAATGCTGCGCACACTCACTAACACACTGCACACCCCACAGAATGGAGCTGGCACTACAAACTGACATTTCAGTGGCCGTCACAGTGACTGGGAGTGAGGTACTGCTGTCACGTTGTCCCATTTCACAGATGGGACACCTGGACAGTGAGGTTCCATCAGTCCAGTCATCCAGCAGGTGGGGGCGCTGTTCTGTTCTCTACCCTGTTCCACAGCTGGGTGCCCATGAGAACACAGGGACACAGAGAAGGTAGGTAACCCACCCCCACTCAGGGCTGCAGCCTGGCTCCTGAGGGTCCTCTCCCTCCCCATCTGGTCAGCTCAGGCTGAGGGTGGCTCACCTTCACCACCTTGGAGACCCTCACAGGGTGGGCAGCGTCTCGGAAGCATCTCTCCTTCAGGAAATCACATATGATATTGATGGCCTTTTTGACCTCTGTTCGGAATCTGGTGTCGGGAAGGAGGTTGTCCTCTATGAACTTGTCCAGCTCCCTGGCTGGGGTTCTGCTGAGTTTCTCTGCCATCCTGGGGCCAGGAGTGTTTTCTGTCTGCAGCTGCCTCTGGGGCCAGCCTCACCTTATAGCCACAGCTAGTTTCTGTTTCCCAGGAAGGGCGGGGCTATGCAATCAGGCCTCTGCCTCTGATGTTTATGGCATCTGGTCTCCATGGCACTCTGGTGTTTACCAGCAAGGCAGTTATTATGGATTTTCTAATCTTCATCCTGCAGGAAGCATTTTAAACATATTGGTCTGTTTTTTCCTTCTTGGTCTTCCATTGCTACTGAAGAAAAATGGTTTTTTAGCCTCCTAGACATTTAACAGCAATACACACATGTTACTAAAGCTGAAAGAGCAAGTGAGAAGCATCCAGAAGATGTCTGGCACTCAGTTCCACCACTGCTGTGGTGGGTGTGTGAGAGGTGACTGGTTCACACCAGGACATGATAATGAGCTGTCTGCCCAGGCCATGGCTAGCTTGAAGTTCAGCCTTCAGGTCTCACTGTTCCCTGGGTTCTCAGGTGCACACCCATGTGGCCGTCATCCAAGGCATCATCCACAAGAGTTTCACTGCCCACAAACCCCTACCCCATCTGTCCATCATGAAGAATGAAGGGTTCATTTTACTTAATGTGGGATCTCACTATGTTGCCCAGGATAGACATGAACTTGAGAATCTGCAGCTTTGACCTCCTGAGTACTGAGGTTACAGGAATGTGCCCCTCTGCCCAGCTGTGACCACCTGCATTATCAGTCAATTGCTAATCTCCAATAATGTAGAGTGTTGACTTATACCCAGGAAATATCACCATGAGGGACAAGCCTGTCTCCGTGCCAAAGTCTACCTGCTCAGCAGCAGTGGATGTTCATCATGGCAGGTGGGAGTCCTGGAAGGCTGACACAGAAGATGAAGATGTTCGAGGCCAGCCTAGGCTACCTGATGAGACCCTGTCTCATAAAACAGAAAAACAAGCACACACAAATACACACACAGAGACACAGACACACACACACAAATATACACACACACACACACACACACACACACACATCCTGAGTCACTGTTGGAATCACTGCAGAGAGCAAGGAATGGAAGACTGAGAAAATAACTGGAACATTGGCTCTGCTCATGGTTATGGCCACGAGCCGAGGTGGCTTTAAGGGACTTTATTTTTGAAGCAGCAGGAAGCTGTGACTGTGTCATTCAGGTCAGAAGCCTGCCCTCAGGTAAACACAGTCTTCATGGCCTGGTTGGTAACAGAGGCCGCTTGGTTGATCCTGATCTGGTAGTTTGAATGTACTGGCCCTTCTCAATTCATAAGGAGTGGCACTATTAGGAGGTGTGGCCTTGTTGGAGGACGTGTGTCACTGCGGAGGTGAGCTTTGAGGTCTCATATGCTCATCACACTGGCCAGAGTTACAGTCCACTTCCTGTTGCCTTCTGATGAAGATGTGGCCAGCACCATGTCTGCCTGCATGCTGCCATGCTCCCCACCAGGGTGATAATGGACTGAACCCCTGAACAGTAAGACACCCAAACTAAACGTTCCCTTTATAAGAGTTGCCGTGGTCATGGTGTCTCTTCACACAATAGAAACCCTAAGACACTGACCATGCCTGAGGGAACTGTGATGCTGAAGGCCCCTCACATAGGTCCTAGGATGGGATGATAAGAGACCAGCTGAGGGCCCTGAGCAGATCTGGGTGAGGGTCAAGCTAATTATACTTTAGAATATCATATTACATTATCTCATGTGTGTGAATTTGGGGGTCAGAGGACAACTTGTAGGTGTGGGCCTCTCTCTTCTGCATGTGGGTCTCAGGATCAAACTCAGGCCATCAGGCTTGGGCACAAAGAGCTGTACCCTCTGAGCCTTCTCACTGACCCTTTTTGTTGTTGTACAGGATCTCATAGTAAAATAGGCCAGGCTAGCCTTCAACTTACAGCCATCCTCCTGTCTCAGCACCCTGAATGCTGGGATTATACTGCGCCATTATGCCCAGATCGTCTCTCCACTTCCACACACTCCTGTGTGTCTTAAAGAGATCTGATGTATCACTCAGCCCAATGAGGCCAACGGCCCTGGCCACCCTGACTGAGCCAGGGAGTGCCCAGGTCACAAGATTTAATCCTCTTGGCCACATGACCAACTACTGCTGGGGACACACTGCTATTCCTCATGAGCCCTTTTAAAGGAACTGACCAGCTCTGCAGAAAGTGGTTTGTGCCTCTTGGAGGCCAAAAAAACAGTGGAATTAAAAATCCACCTCTGCATTTTTTAAAATAATTTTGAAATTTTCACAATATACATTCAACGTATTTTTATCAAATTCAACCTCCCCTTCCCCCCACACAACTCATGATCCCACCAAATCCCCTCCCAATTTCATGTTACTTTAGTGAATAAATCAGTGAACCCAGTGAGTGTTTCTCAGATTCACACGTGGGTGAGGCCATCCACTGGGATGTAGACAACCTGCCAGCGACCACACCCCTAAGGAAAACTGACTCTGTCCTGGCTGGGTTTTATGCCAACTTGACACAAGCTAGAGTCCTCTGAGAGGCAGGAACTTCAGTTGAGGAAATGTCTCCATAATAGTGACTGTGGGCTTCAGGTAAGCAGCTCCCCTCCATGGCCTCTGCATCAGCCCCTGCCTCCAGGATCCTGCCCTGTCTGAGTTCCTGCCCTGACTGCTTTTGATGATGAACAGTGACAGGGAATTGTGAGTGAAATAAACCCTTTCCTCCCCAAGTTGCTTTCGGTCACTGTGTTTTATCCCAGTGATAGAAACCTCAAGACACTCTGTTCACCAGGGGCCATCAACTGTCAATAGTCTCCCAGCTAGGGGAAGGGGTTTGTGAATACCTCTCCCATCCAGGTTAGAAGATTGACAGGCTTGATGCAGGGGACCACAGCTGCGTGAGTTCAGGATGGCAGCTGTCCTGCCATGTCCAGAAGACACTGATTGGCCCCAGTCCTCTCCCACCTTACAATCTCTCCACCCCACTTCCTCTGTGTCCCCTGAGCCTTGGGAGGAGCGGCTGTAACAGAGACGCCCACTGGTGGCTGAGCACTCCACAGTCACACTGCTCTCTGCTTCAGTTGTGACTCCCTGTATTAACCACTTTCCACTGCACAGAGACCTCTCTGCTGAGGTCAGAGAGCTGCACCAGTCCCCAGGTGCAGAGATGCAGAGGGCAGCCTGAAACTAGGTCCATTTGTCAAAATCGCTCCAGTACATTCATCCCTGGGGCCTGAGATCTCCCAGCCATGGGTCCTTGACCAGATGTGCAGGACCAGGTTGGAGTTTCCCCTTGTGCAGTGGGCCTCAGATCCAGTCAGAATGTGACCAGTGACCCCCATAACATCTCTGCCCCTATTACACCCAGGGTGTATCTTGGCAGGCCAGTCCTTATTGGTAGGGTTCCCAGCTGGGTGAGTCTGTTGACGACTTTAAGTGGTAGAGAAGAATGGACAATGTTGTTCACCTGGATGTTGTGGCTGGAAGATGAAGAAGCTGTGAAGCTGGGATGACGTACAGTTAACTAAGGTAGATTCCTTTCTAGTTGGAGCAGAGATGGACTCGTCGACCTGGAACATGCCTGCTCTGTGGTTCATCACTGAAACCTGGTTTTGCCGGAAGAAGAATGCGTTTCTTCCACATAATTCTCTTTCAGTAGCTGTCCGGTTGGCATGATTGTGGGTATCACTTTCTGCTAATTTATGGGTCAACATTAGCTAGCTGGACTTGAAGACATTTCTCTATAGCTTCTGTAGGTTTCTTGAGTTCATCTTTGAATGTGACATTGCTCACTGTAACCAGAGGGAGAAGTTCACCTTTTTCTGTCAGAATCATAAGATTGCGACAGTCAAAGGTGACAAGAGCTTTCACAAGCAGGAAGTGAAACTCCCACAAATGCCGCCGTCATCCTGCGCCTCTTCTCCTTCCTTTTCCTTCCAAGGAGGGGAAGGGGAGAGAGGCTTTTTCGTTTTGATTTGATTTGGAGCAGTTAAATTCTTGGACAGGGCCAGGCATGGTGATGCTCGCCTTTAATTCAACCAGTGGGGAGGCAGAGGCAGGCAGACCAAACCACCCCCCAAAAAAAGTTACCACTGTACTTGCCCTCAATCCATATATTAATTTGGACTCCATTTGTGACATCTCACCAACCACCAGGTTCACAGGTAACTTCTGCACAGTGTAAGGTTAATTCTAATCTCGATGTTGCTCCAAGGGCTCTGCAGCAAGGTTCCATTCTCTCCCTACAGGTATCTCTCAAGTCTTTTCTCATATTAATTTCCAGCCATTTATTCTGTTGCTATGGAGATTCATCTGCCTTCTTTGAGGCCATGCTCCCTAATGGCCTAATGCCCTCCTGTGAGGCCCCAATTCCAGATGTCCCTCCCCCAACTGCCTAACAGCACCCACCAACCAGGGACCAGAGACCGGACATTTGAGATGTAGGGTGTTCCAGGAGACAATGGGGTGTGAACATGAGGGGATCACAACAGGACAGTTCATAGGCAGAGTCCCCAGGGACAGGGTCCACTCCCAGCTCCTGTCTGCTGAGGAAACAGAACCCAGACCTGTGAGTGTTCAAACACCCGAGAAGAGGGTGGCGTTCCTGCAGTTAGGACATAGGGAACCTTCTCGGGGACAGGCAGTCTTGACAGGAAGTTACCAGACGAACCCCACGTGCTGATACACCCAACTCCAAGAATATGTCCTGCTGCTGACTTTGACCCCTAGGGTGGGATGTCCCAGTTGGCCAGTCTTCATACAAACCCTGGCACACACAGCCCCCTCTCTGCACAGTGGCATCATGCCCAAGCTTCCCTGAAGGTGAGTCAGAGCCCAGCCTGGCTTGGGTCCAGCTTCTCAACCCTGTTAGAGGTTGTGACC